>NC_058419.1:94894547-95152946 GCF_002201575.2 Neomonachus schauinslandi | reverse complement strand
ATACATGTCTTTCTCTGTTTGACTTATTTCACTCAACATAATACCCTTCAGTTCCATCCACGTCGTTGCAAATGGCAAGATCTCATTCCTTTTGATGGCTGCATAATATTCCATTGTATATATATACCAAATCTTCTTTATCCATTCATCTGTTGATGGACATCTTGGCTCTTTCCACAGTTTGGCTATTGTGGACATTGCTGCTATAAACATCGGGGTGCACGTACCCCTTCGGATCCCTACTTTTGTATCTTTGGGGTAAATACCCAGTAGTGCAATTGCTGGATCATATGGTAGCTCTATTTTCAACTTTTTGAGGAACCTCCATACAGTTTTCCAGAGTGGCTGCACCAGCTTGCATTCCCACCAACAGTGTAGGAGGGTTCCCCTTTCTCCGCATCCCCGCCAACATCTGTCATTTCCTGACTTGTTAATTTTAGCCATTCTGACAGGTGTGAGGTGGTATCTCATTGAGGTTTTGATTTGGATTTCCCTGATGCCGAGCGATATTGAGCACTTTTTCATGTGTCTGTTGGCCATTTGGATGTCTTCTTTGGAAAAATGTCTTTTCATGTCTTCTGCCCATTTCTTGATTGGATTCTTTGTTCTTTGGGTGTTGAGTTTGATGAGTTCTTTATAGATTTTGGATACTAGCCCTTTATCTGATATGTCATTTGCAAATATCTTCTCCCATTCTGTTGGTTGTCTTTTGGTTTTGTTGACTGTTTCCTTTGCTTTGCAAAAGCTTTTTATCTTGATGAAGTCCCAATAGTTCATTTTTGCCCTTGCCTCCCTTGCCTTTGGCGATGTTTCTAGGAAGAAGTTGCTTCGGCTGAGGTCAAAGAGGTTGCTGCCTGTGTTCTCCTTTAGGATTTTGATGGACTCCTGTCTCACATTGAGGTCTTTCAACCATTTGGAGTCTATTTTTGTGTGTGGTGTAAGGAAATGGTCCAGTTTCATTCTTCTGCATGTGGCTATCCAATTTTCCCAACACCATTTGTTGAAAAGACTGTCTTTGTTCCATTGGACATTCTTTCCTGCTTTGTCAAAGATGAGTTGACCATAGAGTTGAGGGTCCATTTCTGGGCTCTCTATTCTGTTCCATTGATCTATGTGTCTGTTTTTGTGCCAGTACCATGCTGTCTTGATGATGACAGCTTTGTAATAGAGCTGGAAGTCCGGAATTGTGATGCCGCCGGCTTTGCTTTTCTTTTTCAACATTCCTCTGGCTATGCGGGGTCTTTTCTGGTTCCATACAAATTTTAGGATTATTTGTTCCATTTCTTTGAAAAAAGTGGATGGTATTTTGATGGGGATTGCATTGAATGTGTAGATTGCTCTAGGTAGCATTGACATCTTCACAATATTTGTTCTTCCAATCCATGAGCATGGAACGTTTTTCCATTTCTTTGTGTCTTCCTCAATTTCTTTCATGAGTATTTTATAGTTTTCTGAGTACAGATCCTTTGTCTCTTTGGTTAGATTTATTCCTAGGTATCTTATGGTTTTGGGTTGATCACAGCTTTATAATATAGCTTGAAATCAGGCAATATGATGCCCCCAGCGTTATTTTTCTTTTTCAACATTTCCTTGGCAATTCGGGGTCTTTTCTGACTCCATACAAATTTTAGGATTCTTTGTTCCAGCACTTTGAAAGATGTCATTGGAATTTTGATCGGGGTGGCGTTGAAGGTATAGATTACTCTGGGTAGCATAGACATTTTAACAATGTTTATTCTTCTGATCCATGAGCATGGAATGTTTTTCCATCTTTTTATGTCTTCTTCAATTTCTTTCAGGAGTGTTCTATAGTTCCTAGAGTATACATCCTTTACCTCTTTGGTTAGATTTATTCCGAGGTATCTTATGGTTTTTGGTGCTATTGTGAAAAGAATCGATTCTCTAATTTCTCTTTCTACAGTTGAATTGTTAGTGTATAAGAAAGCAACTGATTTCTGTGCATTGATTTTGTATCCTGCCACATTACTGAATTGCTGGATGAGTTCTAGTAATTTGGGGGTGGAGTCCTTTGGATTTTCCACATAAAGTATCCTGTCATCTGCAAAGAGAGAGAGTTTGACTTCTTCTTTGCCAATTTGAATACCTTTTATTTCTTTTTGTTGTCTGATTGCTGTGGCTAGGACTTCTAGTACTATGTTGAACAATAGTGGCGAGAGTGGGCATCCTTGTCTTGTTCCTGATCTTAAGGGAAAAGCTCTCACCTTTTCCCCATTGAGGATGATATTTACTGTGAGTTTTTCATAGATGGATTTTATGAACTTGAGGAATGTTCCCTCTATCCCTATACTCTGAAGAGTTTGGGGGCGCCTGGGTGGCTCAGTCATTAAGCGTCTGCCTTCAGCTCAGGTCATGATCCCAGAGTCCTGGGATCGAGCCCCACATCGGGCTCCCTGCTCAGCGGGAAGCCTGCTTCTCCCTCTCCCCCTGCTTGTGTTCCCTCTCTCGCTGTGTCTCTCTTTGTCAAATAAATAAATAAAAATCTTTAAAGAAACAAATGAAGAGTTTTAATTGGGAAAGGATGCTGTATTTTGTCAAATGCTTTTTCTGCATCAATTGAGAGGACCATATGGTTCTTCTCTCTCCTCTTATTAATGTGCTCTGTCACATTGATTGCTTTGTGAATGTTGAACCACCCTTGCATCCCAGGGATAAATCCCACTTTGTCGTGATGGATGATCCTTTTAATGTATTGTAGGATCCTATTAGCTAGGATTTTGTTGAGAATTTTGGAATCCATATTCATCAGGGATATCGGTCTGAAATTCTCCTTTCTGTTGGGGTTTTTGCCTGGTTTGGGGATTAAGGTTATGCTCACCCCATAGAATGAGTCTGGAAGCTTTCCTTCTGTTTCTATTTTTTGAAACAGCTTCAGAAGAATAGGTATTATTTCTTCTTTGAAATCTTCTTTGATCACTGCTTCAGTCTCGTTACTGGTTATTGGCCTATTCAGGTTGTCAATTTCTTCCTGTTTCCGTCTTGGTAATTTATAGGTTTCCAGGAAGGCATCCACTTCCTCCAGATTGCTCAATTTATTGGCATATAGTTGTTGATAATATTTCTAATAATTGTTTCTATTTCCTTGGTATTAGTCGTGATCTCTCCTCTTTCATTCATAGTTTTATTAATTTGGGTCCTTTCTCTTTTCTTTTGGATAAGTCTGGCCAGTGGTTTATCGACCTTATTCTTTCAAAGAACCAGCTTCCAATTTCGTTGATCTGATCTGTGTTTCTGGTTTCTAATTCACTGATGTCTGCTCTAATCTTAATTATTTCTCTTCTAATGTTTGGCTTAGGTATTGTTTGTTGCTTTTTCTCCAGTTCTTTAAGGTGTAAAGTTAGTTGGTGAATTCGGGATTTTTCTGCTTTTTTTTGAGTGAGGCTTGGATGGCTATGTATTTCCCTCTTAGGACCGCCTTTGCAGTATCCCATAGATTTTGGACCAATGTGTTTTCGTTCTCATTGGTTTCTGTGAACTGTTTAAGTTCTTCTTTGATTTCCTGGTTGACCCAAACATTCTTGAGCAGAGTGGTCTTTAGCTTGCAAGTGTTTGAATTTCTTCCAAATTTTTTCTTGTGATTGAGTCCCAGTTTTAGAGCATTGTGGTCTGAGAATATGCAGGGAATAATCTCATTCTTTTGGTGTTGGTTGGGACCTGATTTGTGACCCAGTATGTGGTCTGTTCTGGAGAAAGTTCCGTGTGCGCTCAAGAAGAATGAGTATTCTGTTGTTTTAGGGTGGAATGTTCTGTATAGATCTATGAGGTCCATCTGGTGCAGTGTGTCATTCAAAGCTCTTGTTTCTTTGTTGATTTTCTGCTTAGATGATCTGTCTTTTGCTGAGAGTGGAGTATTGAGGTCTCCTACAATTAACATAATATTATCAATATGACTCTTTAGTTTGGTTAACATGACTGCTCCCATGTTGGGGGCATAGATATTTACAATTGTTAGATCTTCTTGTTCGATAGTCCCTTTAAGAATGATATAGTGTCCTTCTGTGTCTCTAACTACAGTCTTTAGTTTAAAATCGAATTTGTCTGATATAAGAATTGCTACCCCAGCTTTCTTTTGAGGTCCATTGGCATGGAAGATGGATCTCCATCCCTTCACTTTCAGTCTGGACGTATGTTTAGGTTCAAAATGAGTCTGTTGTAGACAGCATATGGATGGGTCCTGTCTTTTTATCCAATCTGCAACCCTATGCCGTTTTATGGGAGCATTTCGGCCATTCACGTTGAGAGTGATTATTGAAAGATATGAATTTATTGTCATCATGTTGCATGTGTGAAGTCCTTGTTTCTATAGATTGTCTATGTAAATTTCTTTTCTATATCACTTTTGGGGTCTTTTTTCCTTTTATAGAACCCCCCTTAATATTTCTTGCAGGGCTGGCTTAGTGGTCATATATTCTTTCTGTTTCTGCCAGTCTTGGAAGCTCTGCATCTCTCCATCCACTCTAAATGACAGCCTTGCCAGATAAAGTATTTTTGGCTGCATGTTATTCTCATTTAGTATCCTCAATATGTCTTCCCAGGCCTTTCTGGCTTGCCAGGTCTCTGTGGATAGGTCTGACATTATTCTGATGTTCCTCCCTCTGTATGTAAGGAATCTCTTTCCCCTAACTACCCTTAAGATGGTTTCCTTGGTTCTAAGATTTGTGAGTTTTACTATTACATGCTGGGGTGTTGGTCTGTTTTCCTTGATCTTGGGAGGGGTCCTCTCTGCCTCTAGGGCACAAATGTTTATTTCATCCCCCAGATTAGGGAAGTTCTCAGCTATGATTTGCTCAAATATATTTTCTAGTCCTCTCTCTCTCCCCACCCCCTCAGGCATCCCAATAATTCTGACATTGGAACGTTTCATGGTGTCACTTACTTCTCTAATTCTGTTTTCATGGAGTTTGAGCTGTTTCTCTCAGGCCTCCTCTTTTTCCTTCTTTTCTATCAATTGGTCTTCTAGTTTACTAACTCGTTTTTCTGCCTCATTTACCATAGCTGTTAGAGTATCTAGATTAGATTGGATCTCATTTATAGCATTTTTAAGTTCTGCCAGTTCAGCTTTCAGTTCTGCCCTTAGAGACTCCATGTTGCCATTAATCAATTTCTCCATTCTAGCTATCGTCTTCATAACTGTTACCCTGAAGTCCATTTCCCACAATCTTGGTTATATCTGTATCCATTTGTTAATGTGTGGCAGAAGTCACAGTCTGTGAGTCTTTCCTATTTTGGGGGTTCCTCCTCCTAGTCATTCTGCTGAGGGGTGGTTGAGGGAATGTACAGAGTCCAAATTACTGACCACAACCCAAGCAAGATGCACCTGTTTTATAGGGACCTTAGGTTGTTAGCCTCTTGTTCTCCCAGCCTGTCTCCTGGGGGAGGGGCCTGCCACGCTGTTACTCAGGCAACCCTGTTTGTGCAGAGTTGCCCTGCCCACTGTGTGTGTTGGGGGATGGGCTCAGTGAAAACCAGTTTTGGGGTGCTTTTGTTCTCTGTTGGCTTTCCCTGGCAGGTCTCTGTGTCTTTTTGGAGAGTCAGAGCAGAAGAGACCATTTCCAACCCTCTGCCTCAGAACAGAGAGATCACAGTCTGTTCTTCAGTGAGCTCTCCAGGCCACACTATCTCTATTTCTGTCTGTGCTGCTAAAAATTGCAGCATCCTGGGTTGTGGTCCCCTCAGCAGCACTCCCAGTCCTCACCTCCGGGTCGGGGCATCTACCCTTTGTGCTTCTAAAACCACCAGCCACCCCCAGTTCACACACGCAGTCTGCCGCTCTGGCTTTCCATCCAGGGGGCTTCCCTAATGTCCTTTCCCCACTGCTACCAGTCTGCGAGTCTGTGCTCCATCCCCAGCGGGGGAGGCTTTCACTCACCAGCGATGCGGTATCCCCACGGCTCCCCCCCATCCGTTTATCTTCCGGTATCTGCCTGTGGAATCACGGCTCCTCGCTTCATACCTCGAAACCAACCGCCTATGATATTCTGTTTGTAGAGATTCAGATATATCTTCTTACATCTCAGGCTGATATCATGGGTGTTCAGAGTGGTCTTGTAGATATCCAGCTCAGTCAGGGGACCAGTTGGAATAGGGTCCCCTACTCCTCTGCCATCTTCTCCCACATCTCCCAGATTTGGCATTTTAAATAATAGTGACTAAGAATAGGATTGTCTTATGTGAATTACTAAAGTGTTACTAAATCCATGTTCATTATTATTATTATTATTTAATAAAGTTAAATATTGAATCTTTGTGGGTTTTTTTTTTTAAGATTTTTATTTATTTATTTGACAGAGAGAGACACAGCGAGAGAGGGAACACAAGCAGGGGGAGTGGGAGAGGGAGAAGCAGGCTCCCTGCAGAGCAGGGAGCCCGATGCGGGACTCGATCCCAGGACCCTGGGATCATGACCTGAGCTGAAGGCAGTTGCTTAACCAACTGAGCCACCCAGGCGCCCCTCTTTGTGGGGTTTTTTTAAGATTTTATTTATTTATTTGACAGAGAGAGTGTGTGAGCAGGGGAGAGAGGGGCAGGGGGAGAGTGAGAAGCAGACTCCCTGCTGAGCTTGGAGTCCAGTGTGGAACTCGATCCCAAGACTCAGAGATCATGACTTGAGCTGAAGTCAGACACTTAACTAACTGAGCCACCCAGGTGCCCCATATTGGGTCTTGGTTTAAATGAAACATTAGGACAGAATTAATTGCTCTTAACCATGTTTTAATTTGATTTAATTTTCTTATTGTTAGTATTCAAATTTTTAAATTGATGATAGAGGTTACTTTCGTTTTTAAACATGCAGATAGATTTTTCACAAAATTGATTATTTAGAATCTTGAACTTTTGCTCCAACGAATAAAAAATTTTAAAAAGACTAAAATACTTTAAATCTGTAAATCAATTACTTGCCCACTTGATTTCTGGGTAAATCTCCACTGAGACACAGAAAATGGGTGGTTAAACTATTGAGATGCACTCAAGTGTAGCTTTCAAAAGCATTCTCTTCTAAGTGGAAAATGATTTAATATGATGATGGTAGTGTCATTTCACTCAATGAAAATGTCCCATTTCCGTGACCCTGTTATCAGTACAGAATAAAATCTTTCTCATAGGTTATTTTTAAATGATATAACTTTAAAACTATTTGCTCTGGAGAATGATTACTAGATTAGCAGAAATCTCTTTATCAGGATGCAGGAGAAAAAAAAACATTTTAAATGGGTCCAGGAGAAATTGGGACCATGAGGTGGCACCTCAAAAAAGACAGATGTTGGCTCCCTTATTATCTGTATATTTAAAATAGGTATAGAGATGAGTAGAGATCTGCAACTCAAAAAAAAAAGGATGTGATCCTAAGATACTAACAGACAAACAACTGTTCACATCTTCTCATGAAATGGTATCTAATGTGCCCCCCTTTTGGGAAGAGATGTTAACCCTTAAAGCAAAACTGATAGAAACTAAGATTTTTAACTTTCAACTTTAAATAGTAAAGATTGTCACACAGACTGGGAAACATACACCATCAGGGTACTTTATGTGGATAAGTAAGAAGACTGAGCAAAAAGAAAACACAATCTGTTTCTTTTAATGTACTTCAAATATGTTTTCATTTTTAAAATTAATATTTGCATATACACTTTCAGGAATACATTATTTTCATAAATAATGTATTTTCAAATAATGGCCTTTGTCCATTTTCCATAAAAGACTTGCCCCTCCCTATGTAATAAATTTCATTATTATTGTGTGTTAAGTAAAAATACAACCGAGTGGGGCACCTGTTTGGTGCAATTGGTTAAGCATCCAGCTCTTGGTTTCAGCTCAGGTCATGATCTCAGGGCCCTGGTATAGAGCTCCACATTGGGCTCTGTGCTCAGCATGGAGTCTGCTTGAGATTCTCTCCCTCTCCCTCTGCCCCCCCACTCATGCTCTCTCTCTCTAAAACAAATAAATACATTCTTTAAAAAAAAAAAGTACAGCCAAGTATATTTGAAGATCTAATTGGCTTTATTAAATGATTCATGAATCGGGCAGCATCCCATCCAACCAGTAGAGGGGAGCCTCTAATTTTGTTGTACAAAATTAAAGGTTTTTATAGATGGAGGATAGGGCAAGAAATTTATTAGCAAAAGAAAAGGATTGTTCCAGACAAGGTAACATTTCCTCAGGGTAAACAGCAAGGGGTCTTATGCAGATTAGCTCATCTTCCTTTGAGGGATAGAGAGGGTATATGACAGATTCATTGGCACCCATCAGAAAATTCCTGACTGACCAGTTAAGACTACATTCCTGGGGGAGTTGAAACTGCAATTAGATTATGTATTAAGCCTCCACTTTGGGATTTTGTCCTAAGTGATGCCATTTGGGGCCTGTGGTTACTTTTAATTTGGTTCGGTTTGGTTTGGTTTGGTTTTTTTAAGTTTATTTATTTTTAAGTTTTTGGTAATCTCTACACCCAGTGTGGGGCTTGAACCCACAACCCCGAGATCAAGAGTCGCATGATCTTCCAACTGAGCCAGCGAGGCTCCCCGTTTTTGTTTGTTTGTTTGTTTTTTTAACACTTGTGTAATTCTCATGCAGTTTGTGTTGATTTCCTGTCAGTTTTTACTTTAAACCTTTCCTGGTTTTGGTACCACAATGTGATTCGTATAACTCATCTTGTTTGCATAACTTCTTCTGATTATTACCAATTTCACTATTGCTCTCATTTTTCATTATGAATAGTTAACAGAGTTATTTCATAAAGATATTTAATAATTTACATCCAAGGTCTGCATAGATGAAAATGCAATTCCTGAGCCTCCATTCCATTTAGTAGTTTTACATTGTAATGCAGGAGCAGAACTTAGCGCCATGAATTGCCAGATTGCTCTGATTCTCACTACAGGTAGGTGTGCTATACTAAGGGATCACTTTCAACTGAGGTTGGTGGCAAAGGGGAGTCTTTTTTGACTACCTCAGTCCTTTTAGGCTACTAATGACAGTGATGTTGTCGCCAAGTTATTATGTTTTCCTACCTCTCTAATAGTAATTGCCTAAGGTAAAAACACATGCACTCTTTAACTCTCAGACATGATGGTTTAGTTGGTGGAGATAGTAGGGGTTCTTTGAAATAATCCCATCACATAAATCTTTGTGTACTTCTTGAAGAAGTTTTCTAAATGCTTTCAAAAGTATGCTAAAATTGTTGTCCTTACCTATATACTGTTAGCTAATATTTTTTATTGCATTTGCTATTTTGCCAAACTTTTGAGATATATTTTATTTAAACCTTAGATCATCAGATGTAGCAATGGAGCTTTCAAGATACTAAGCCATCTCTGATTTTCCATCTGTATCTCAGCTTTTGTTACATTCAACCCAGTTTTCACATCTTCCTTAGAGATGGTCAGAATCTCTGTAAAATAGGGCTCATGTGAGAAATGTTTATACCCTCAAGGCACATAAATTTGGTTACTTCCTAGAGTGAGTTCCAAAAATCAGATTATATTCATAGTAAACAATAATTGGTTGATAGCAGTCCATTATCTCTTGGTGTAAATTATTTAGTATTCTCTTGGAAATTTTAACATGTGATATCTGCTATTCCATTTTGTTTGGCCTGAAAAATCTCTTGTATGTCATATAGTTTGGCTGTGTGAGAATGATGAGAGCAATCCACTATCTTCCTATTGACAATAATTTCAACACAGTAATGAGTTATAAATGTGTTCTGAAAACAAAATAAGTGTGTGAACAAAACCTATGCTTTAAGCTTTAGATCAGTCATAGCCTCCGTAATATTTGTTCTTTTGTCAGTGACAATTGACTAATTTTTTCATTTTATAATCAACCTTTAATAAAATTCACTGTATTGTTAATGGTGAGACCTAGAAGTCTCTCTTCATGTTAGTAAGAGAAGAATGTTGGGGAGGAAAACATTTATTATACCTTTGAAGGATTTTGGCTGGTCTAAGAATGAAATTGACATGAGACAAATTAACAGGAGAAAATCAAACAGATGTTTAATAACATGTATGCCTCCTTCTTCTATACATGGGAGAGACACAAGAAACTGAATAACTCCCCAAAATGGCAGAAGCCTTCACCTTAAATAGTTATACTTAAATACTATCACTTAAATACTAAATACTATCTTCAACTAAAGACAAAGCAAAATGTTGGGGGTGGGGAGTCAGTTTTATGGGAGGTGACCAGGAAAAGCATAGTGAACAAGGGTAATATTGCTCTGCAGATTTAAGTTTTGCCTTTTCTTATTGATAAGAGTCTCTAGGGACTTAGAGTCACCCCCCCCATCCCCCCCACCGCCCCTTCCTGGTACAGTGTGGGAGACACACTTACAAAAGCAGATTTCCCTTATAAATGTAAATGTCTCTTTAAAAAGGATTAACTCCTGCTTAGTTTTCTGAGGAGCTTCTTGTGTGTTTGTTGTTTCCTAAAAATAACCAGTTTAAAATAATCAATATGCCAAAGAGGCATATCTTAGGATGGCGAGATTTTCTCCCCTTCAGGAGCATAGTTAAAAACACTAATAATCCCCTCGGTGTCAAACATAAAAAAGTTGATACAAAACAACATATGTGAGTTGCCAACCATTTTCAATAAGTTTTTAGTTTAAAATTTTAGCCTCCGTAATAAAAATATATATATTTTGATTTACTCATTTTGCTGTTTTTCTTCTTTTCTTTGTATTTTTATATTCTTTATTTTTTCTGGGTGAGAAATCATATATCTTGTACATGATATTGAAATTTTTCTTCCTCATGAGATGTTGATTTTAAAAAATTAATATTCTGCTTTGAATTTATCTTGAGAAAATAAAATATAGACTATATGTGTACATGTACATGTGTGTATATACGTATGTATAGTCATGAGCACACTATGAAGGCACACACACGAGCTGTGTCTTTCCACAGTGTCAGCTTTAATCAATCACAAAGCAAAGCTAATCATAATTATAAAGCAGGTTCAGGATTCCAAACTCAATGACATTTCACCATGTGATTAAACTTGGCTTCTTACATGGCACACAGAGCAGAACATAAGACAAGCCACACAACAAATGAGATAACAGAAGGGTGTAGGAAGTTAACGAAACAAACGTGAAGTCAGTCTGTGGGTGCGCAGTTGGACGTGAGGCCTGGGTCCCATCCGAGTCGGCTGTGGGCACTTACCGCTTATTATGTTCAAGCAGTGAAGGCTCTCAGTTCTGTTGAGATCCATCGGGCAGAACCTTCAACAGCAGCTGCCTTTTTCAAGTGGTCAGACATAGAGAGGTCATGTCTGAAGAGTCCAAGAGTTTGCTGCCAAAATCCTCCCCTTTTTAAAGGGATGGAGTCGGTTTTGGGTCTCTGCAGACCTGCTCTGGTTCTGCTCGTTATCAGTTCTGGGGTGTCAGCTGACATTGGCCCCCACAATATCTCCTAGCTGCAGTACCTTAACTGCTTGCATCGCTGCTTGATACAGGCTCCTGCTTGACGTGACAGACTCCATTTTGCTCTCTACATATATACATATGCATGTGTGTATACAGAAAGCGGAGGGAGAGAGACCCTATCTTAAACAGTTAAGCAGGAGGCTACTTCCTAGGGATCATTCCCTGCAATATATATATATTTCTATTTGTCACTGCGTTTAATAGCTGCCGCACCCCCACCCCTACCCCCAAGGTTATAGTAAATGTCTGAAAACATGTGAACAAACCTACAGACTCTACAGGAGTTTCTGACTCCTTCACAGCTCCTCAGTGTCTGGCAAGCACATCCTCACTCCCACATCATCCCCCAGCCTGGTATTGGCAGCCCACCTTGATTGCATGTCTGCATTCTGTATGTCTCAGGTTGGATATAGAGGTGTGAAGCATCATTTCCTTACGTATACGGGCATATAGGCTGCCGTAGCAGAGGAATGACAAGGGTGTTTCTAGTTTTCAGCTATCTGCCTGTTTCCTCTGAGTTCTGAACTGCTGGTACTGACTTTTTAGTTTAGGAAAATTACTGAGACAAACTTTAGTTATCACTTCCTCTGAATTACATGGTACATTTTAAAATACTCTTTGGTACAATTTGTTTACTGACTTGGTGATGTTTTTAAATGGAATAAAATTAAAATTGAAAATTCCCTCAATAATATGCCTAACTTAATATTGTGTGTTTTGGACCTCAGAAATAACCCCTTTAATTTTTTTAATTAAGTAGGCTCCACACCCAACATGGGGCTTGAACTCATGACCGAGATCAAGAATTGCATGCTCTACTGATTGAACCAGCCAGGCACCCCAGAAATAATCCCTTTAAGATGAACTCATGGGGGTGCCTGGGTGGCTCAGTTGGTTGAGCGTCTGCCTTCGGTTCATCCCGGGATCCTGGGATGGAGCCCAATGTCAGCAGGGAGCCTGCTTCTCCCTCTGCCCCCCTTGCTTGTGCTCTCTCTCGCTATCTCCCTCTCTCTCTCAAATAAATAAATAAAATCTTTAAATAAAAAAAAATGAAATATGGGCGCCTGGGTGGCTCAGTTGGTTAAGCGACTGCCTTCGGCTCAGGTCATGATCCTGGAGTCCCTGGATCGAGTCCCGCATCGGGCTCCCTGCTCCACAGGGAGTCTGCTTCTCCCTCTGACCCTCCCCCCTCTCATGTGCTCTTTCTCATTCTCTCTCTCAAATAAATAAATAAAATCTTTAAAAAAAATGAACTCATGATTATCTTCTGGGAGAGGATATGGTGGGAAATACTTCTTGCTAGTGCATATTGAATTGTCATTGACTCCATTAAGCTTTTACGGGCAAAAAAACATAACCTTGATTTACTCTGACCCAGTTAGAATAGGAAATGATGAGGCTTTCAGTGCAAATACTCAGTGAATTAAATTTTCTCTGTTCAGAGAAGGTGTGAACTGGCAAACAAATGATAAATTTAACCCACTGTCTTTCTCAGAGCTGTCCTTTCCAATAACTTTCATGAAAGGAGGTAACCTAGGTTAACTTGACATTTTTAAACTCCTTCTAAGATTTTACCAATGGTTGCTGTATTATTTAGTTCAAAGTATCCAGAATATCAGACACATTAACCATTGGGTTTATATACAAACACTAACATCTCTTATAAATTGCACATTTATTCTTTAACGAGTATTTATTGTCTCTCGTATCCATTGCACTATTCTAGATGCTGAGGAACAGTGATGAATATTACAAACAGACCCCTATTTACATGGAGCTAACATTCTAGTGGAGTCAGACAGAAAACAAAAATAACATTGAAATAAGATATTTCATGGGAAGTTTTTCTGTTGTCTTACATTTTCAAGTAAAGACACGGACCTGGGAACCATTAATAATTCTGTCTCCATGTTATAAAAGGTGCTGCTATGCCATTTATTAAGGACTCTCTAAATGTTTTAGTTATGGTGTTTTTAGCTGACATGACCAACTCCAAAATTTCAGTGGCCTAACACAATAAAAGTTCTTAATAATTGCAACACTCTGGTGCACTTGTTCCCAGTTGGTGGCTGGTGTCTGCCATGGTGTGATCCAGCCTCCTCCCATATTGTGGCTCCATCGACATTTAGGAACTCAGCAGTTCCTGCATATAGATGGAGAAAGAAAAAGGAAACAGAAAAGAATTTCCACTGGTTTCTTAACCATGCCATCACAGACATGGCACACATCACTTCCACCCACATACTATTAGAGAGAACTAGTCATATGGCTATGCCTGGGTGCAAGAGAGTTTGGGAAATGTTACCTCTGGTTGGACAGCTCCTGCCCAATGATGTCTTCATATTATAAAGAGGAGCACAGAATTTTGCTGGAGGAATGTTACTTCTGACATGTCAAGAAAGATGAGAAATCTTTAGCCTATCACCCATGTCCAGCCTCTCTATGTGTTGGCCAGAACACAAAGACAGGGGGAGTGGCTTCTTTAAAGAGTGAAAACTGAGAACTTAATGCCCATTGGATTTTGCTGAGTTCTTGCTAAAAGACTGGACCATGGATGGAGGGGAAATGCCTAGAGTGACTGCAGCTGCACTTCCATTGGCACATGACAAGACCTTGTAGATCAAAATAGATTCTACTCAGTGCCAGGAGACTGGGCTTGGGCTATTTTAAAAGGGTCTGCTCAACATACATTCTGCAAAGTGAGAAGAACCCAGGAGAAAAAGTCTACATGGGTAATGCTAGAAAGAGGAAAAGAGAAGGACCTAGAAAGTCAACTGGAAAAGACCAATCAGTATCAATTAAGTAAATGGCCTTTGTTCTTTTACCTTTCATCCCATCTTCATCCTGTAACCTGAAGGAGCTGTATTAACATAGTGATTACAGGAGAGGCAGTTAGAGCAGGGGCTTGCAAAGAGCAGGTCACGTCCACCTTCTTCCTCATGAACAGTCCGAAAAATTACTACATGTCCTGGGGGTAGAGAGGGGGTGCCAGGAGGAAAGGTCAGGAAAAACATTCATTGGATATGAAATGAAGGTGTTGATTGATTTTGTACCTCTTTAAAGATCTGACAACGAGACGGCTCTGGCATTGGGAACTATCCTGAGAAAACAGCGAGGTGGAGAAAGGGAAATCCTGCCAGGTTTGGAGATCAGTAATGGAAGAGAAACCGTTTTCAGATGATACGCTACCAAGTTTAGTCCGTTCGGCTTATCTGTCACCATGACAATAAATGCCTAAGCTAAATTTAGTGATAATTGTACCAACAAAAATAGTTCAGTGTTATGTCGACTGTGACATGAAGACTGGGGAAATGCACCCAGGTAGAGCAAATGACAAATGTCCCAGCCCTCAGAACAAAATGAGCTTCGTGGGGCGGGAGGTAGTAGGTAGGAGCCCAAGTGTTCCAGGAACAGAAAAGATGCTTCTGAGGCTGGAGCTTGGACAGAAATGGCAGTGGGTGGGGGGTAGTAGTGGGGGTACTTTCAGTCCGAGGTGCCGGCAGGGCCACGTCTTGCAGGACCTCAGAGGGCAAGACAAGAGATTTTATTCCATGTGCAGTTAGAGGCCACTAGAGAGTGGAAAGAGGGGAATGACCTGACCTGTTTCTAAATGTCTCAAAATATTTCTTCTTTTTTAAGAAAATAATAAAAATATAAATTATACTTAGATGCTGAAAATATTTTTTAAAGATTCATTTATTTATGAGAGAGAGCGTGCGCACACGAGCTGGGGGGGAGGGGTAGAGGGAGAGGGACAAGCAGACTCCCTGCTGAGCACGGAGCCCCATGAGGGGCCTGACCCCAGGACCCCCAGGATCATGACCTGAGCTGAAGTCAGATGCTTAACCAACTGAGCCACCCAGGTGCCCCTGAAAATATTTTATATTTGTTTTAAAATGAATATGGGGGGATGCCTGGGTGGCTCAGTCAGTTAAGCATCTGACTCTTGATCTCAGCTCAGGTCATGATCTCAGGGTCATGAGATCAAGCCCCGAGTCAGGATCTGCACTGGGAGTGGAGCCTGCTTAAGATTCTCTCTCTGCCCCTCCCAATCTCCCCCCCTCTCTCCCTTTCTAATAAATAAATAAATAAATAAAATTTTTTAGAATTAAAATGAATATAGGTACTCAAACTTTTTCTGAAAAAGTTTAAAATTTGCAAAATTCAATACATCTGTTTGTACATATTTTAAACATATTCCAATCTTAGCTGAGTGTTTGAATTTTTTCAGTCCTAAATTTCAACATCTTATGAACGTCTTCATGCTTTAAAATCTTTACTTATATTCCACAGGATTAATATACATAATTTATTCCTTTCACAAAAGGATTATGAAAAATGGAAGCAATTTCTTTAAGCAGTCATTATGTTAGCTAAAATATTCCTTAAGTACACAATCCAGGCAACATACTGAACACCTTATAAAGGAATGCTGTCTATCATTGCACCCAAAAGAGCCCATGTAAAGACAAAAGACAAAAAAAAAAAAGTTACTATTTCACTTGAATTTCCAAAAACAAAATCAGTCCAAATTGATATGCATTTAGTTCTAATAAACCTTATAAAACCACTCATCAAAGTGGAAGAATATGCCATTGGCAAGACATACACTAGCCAAATATTTCACACTTTTTATAGAGAGAGGGAGTCACAGAAATTCACCTGGCTTTATACTTCCTATTGAGTGAGAGTTATTTGTCATAAAATGGAATGGGGTGGCAGGATGCCTTAGACAGTAAGACTATTAACCATTTTTGCAGATGACTCCTTTATATATTCTGTTTCGTATGTTGAAAATAGTTATGTATTTATTTTTGGATTATATAGCTAACACAAAGGAGGTATTTCAAGAATAAACTTACAAATTTGGATCATCTCATCAAATGAAGAACCACAAAAATCTCTTATTGAGTGCATGAAATATTTAAAGAAATATTTAGTTTTTATGGCTTTAAGAAATGTAGTTAGAAAATTAATCTTGTCTAAATTAATTTTGACAGTATTTTGGCAGATGTATATTTAAAAGAGATTATTCATACAATACTATATTTTAAAAGTATAATTTAGGGGTTTTTATCTATTGAAACTTGAAAGAAAATATTCAAATTATAATGAAAGTTAGAAATTATTTTTTATAATATTGTTGTTAAATTTGACATGCATTTTACCAGACTAGAAATACAGCACTCTTAATTAATTGGAAACTTAAATCTTTTTACTATAACGAAACATTCATTTCTATTGAGTCTATTGCTGGTTTTGAGGCCCCAGAGAATTCCATTGCCAGCTTTCCCTAGAGACCACAGTCCTGCTTTAGTGCAGGTGGTTCGGAGCAATTAACGATTGCTCTCTGGAAGGTTGCTTGATTTGGAGGGGGTGTCCAGACCTAATGGATAAGAGTGAAGTGATCAAGTAGTGATATTTGCCATGGATGTGTCAAAGAGAGGCTGTTACGCAAGTGCCCCAGAGCTGCCATCCTCATTTTCTTTCTTTCTTTTTTTTTTTTAAAGATTTTATTTATTTATTTGACAGAGAGAGAGACAGCGAGAGAGGGAACACAAGCAGGGGGAGTGGGAGAGGGAGAAGCAGGCTTCCCGCTGAGCAGGGAGCCCGATGTGGGGCTTGATCCCAGGACCCTGGGATCACGACCTGAGCTGAAGGCAGAGGCTTAACCACTGAGCCACCCAGGCGCCCCGCCATCCTCATTTTCATCTCTTAAGATTAGGCCAACCGTAGAATGTCCTCACACATTTTTAACACTGGGGCATGCTTCTGTTATGTGGCTTATAGTTTGCAGCGATCACAGTAGATTGAAAGTGGTTTTGTTTTACTTTGTGTTCAAAGTCTATATGTGATGAGACATAAAGCGATTCGATATTCCAGTACTTCATTCCTCTTTAGGCCAGAGTTTTTCAATGTATAGGTCTCAAAAAAAGGTGAGTGGGTCAAAACGAGCATTCTTTTTTTTTTTTTAAGAAATAGAATAGAATATAAGAGAATAGAAAGCATCAGAGAACGTCACATGTGGGAAGAGTAGGGATTGTTATGTGAATCTTTTTTTCCAGCGGTATGTGTATATGGGCCACATTGTGATGTACAGTGAATTACTCTAGGGATGCCTGGGTGGCTCAGTCAGTTAGGCGTCTGACTTCGGCTCAGGTCATGATCTCAGGCTCCTGGGATCAAGCCCGGCATCAGGCTCTCTGCTCAGCAGGGAGCCTGCTTCCCTCTCTTTTTGCCTGCCTCTCTGCCTACTTGTGATCTCTCTCTCTGTCAAATAAATAAATAAAATCTTTAAAAAAATTAAAATGAATTACTCTAGGTTATGATGAAATCATTTTGAAAATCACTGGTTTAGATCCTACTATTTTTACTTCTGTGAAGAATAAGCTACAGCATTGTTTTAAACTGACACTGACCTTCTCTGAGAAATATCTGTGTTTGGCCCAAAGACATCACATTTCAGTTTTCTGTCTAAAGACCCGGGCAAAGTTTCTAGTCCAATATATGGTTGTTGGTATATGTTATCCTGGCATATGGTTTAGTTGTTGATTTGTTTGACCCTTAGAAACTTCCTAGGAGGCTAAATTCTATAACAGTCTCATGAAATACTTCAGATTGCCTAGGAAATGATAAACTGTGTCAAATGTCATTATTGGTTTTTTGCATTTTATATTTTTATTTTTCCTTCTTTATAATCATGAGCATTAGTTATTTTACTATAGCAATTTAAATGCCCATATATTTTAGGAATCCATGATTCTAATATCTCCTGAAACTATCGTAGATAGCCATTTTCCAATGCATTTATAATTAAATCTGATTTGTAATAAATGATATCCTGATTTAATTATAAATTTGTATATATTCTTGTTTTTCATCTCTCCTTACCAGATGTTGTTCACCATACTCAATGCTATTTCCATTCCCCTAAATACACTCATTTATTTATATATCGGTAATCAAGCAAATGTTCATTCCTTGGGTGAAGCTGTAATGTCTATCTTAAAGATATGTTTTATGAATAACTCTCTCCCCATCACCACCTGTCCCTACCAGCTTGGTTGTTTTTGTCATTCCTGTAATGTGTTAAGTTTCAAAATACTTCCAAGTCCTGAAGTATGTCCATTACCAAATTTTGAATTATGACTGAAATGCCCAACATTTTCCATTTCATTAGGTTAAGGCATTATAGACAACTCAAATTTGTTCGAGATTGAGATATGTCCTGTCTATTCATCACCTTTTAACACTTTTGTTTCAATTAATGGCTTTTACTCTAGTGGAGATCGTGGCTGTAATGGGATGAAATATAAGTCATCAGCCAGAATGGGGATCAGGAAATGTCTTGGAACATGAAGAGTGCCTTCCAGGGCTGAGTGGATGTAGCTAGGGGGGCAGGACAGCAGAAACCAGAATGGAAGGAAAGAATCTAAACAAGAAATTAGTTGTATTATCAACAGAATTTTTCTTAGTTCAGATTTTCCCTAGTACTTGATGCTGATATATAGAGATACTTAAAGTGTGTCCTCTGGATCAGCAGAACTTTTTAGAAATATATATTATCAGGCCCCATCCCAGAACTATTGAATCAGAGTCTTTGGGGCAGGGGGCCAGTAATCTATATTTTAGCAACCTCTGCAGATGATTCTTATGCATGCTAAAGTTTGAGTACCACAGCTAGAGAAAACATTGACAAATGGACCTCATGGTAATAATGGTATTGAATAAAACTATATTTTAAATGTAATTTTACACTTTCCTTAGCATTTAGCTAGATGGATGTCTTAAAAGTATTTGTTGTTCTCTGATTGACTTATTTCGCTCAACATAATACCCTCCAGTTCCATCCACGTCGTTGCAAATGGCAAGATCTCATTCCTTTTGATGGCTGCATAATATTCCATTGTGTATATATACCACATCTTCTTTATCCATTCATCTGTCAATGGACATCTTGGCTCTTTCCACAGTTTGGCTATTGTGGAGGGTATTATGTTGAGCGAAATAAGTCAATCAGAGAAAGACATGTATCATATGATCTCACTGATATGAGGAATTCTTAATCGCAGGAAACAAACTGAGGTTTGCTGGAGTGGGGGGTGGGGTTGGAGGGATGGGGTGACTGGGTGATAGACACTGGGGAGGGTATGTGCTCTGGTAAGCGCTGTGAATTGTGCAAGACTGTTGAATCTCAGATCCGTACCTCTGAAACAAATAATGCAATATATGTTAAGAAAAAAAAAAGAAGAAGAAGAAGGTAGCAGGAGGGGAAGAATGAAGCGGGGGAAATCGGAGGGGTAGAGGAACCATGAGAGACGATGGACTCTGAAAAACAAACTGAGGGTTCTAGAGGGGAGGGGGGGTGGGAGGATGGGTTAGCCTGGTGGTGGGTATTGAGGAGGGCACATTCTGCATGGAGCACTGGGTGTTATGCACAAACAATGAATCATGGAACACTACATCTAAAACTAATGATGTAATGTATGGGGATTAACATAAGAATAAAAAAAAAAGTATTTGTTGTTGAAAAAAATGCCATTTACCAAGACTAGTCAAGAAAAACATATAAGAGATTAAAAGTAAGTGAGATATATTTAACAGTGGATCAAGGGGAAAAATAAAACAAATGGCCTTATGTTGTGTAAAAGTTTTCTTTGCATTTGCTTTTATAGAACAATGACTCACTCTATGCTGATACTAGGAGCTGATTTTGTATTTGTTCTGTAATTCTAGGAGAGCATTTACATTGAAATACCTCTCTCTAATCCAAAAGAGAAAATGATTCATTTAGATGTGCAGTTATCCAATGCTGCCCTTAATGGATTTAAGCAACTTAAACTGCACCCTCTAGAGTGTATCAACTATGTCCTACAGTATTCTCCAGCGACTACAGGCTGTAGAGATGAAAGGTATGGTTTGAGTGTGGCATTATATTTTATTGTTGATCCTTTGAAATAAAGCCTTCAAAATGATTTTAAGTGACTTGTTCGAGTCTACTTAAATAAAAGATGGCAGAGCTGAGATACCAGCCCAGTTATAATTTTATTTATTTATTTTTTCCAGTTATACTTTTAGATGGTCACAGGTTCTGTCTCTGTTTCCCCCAAAAGTGAGCACATGCTGATAATAAAGGAAGGTCTCCAGAGTTGCATGTCACTTGAATGCCTTCACGTGAAAATATACAGGTGGTTAATTCAATGAACTAAATTGGATTTAATCACAGAAAGCAGGACTTTTCTTGTTATTGCTCCTGTAAGACATTTGAATTCATTAACATTTAAATATTTTTATTCACTCAACAAACATTTATTAAACAGATATTAATGATGATGTTTTTTCTGAATAATGATCTTCTCACCAAAAATGAAAAATTTAAAAATATATCTACAACAGAAGTAGAATGCATCACAGAGCAGTTGTCAAATATTGTATTTGAAACCACCTATTTAGGATTTTTTTCTGCCAATTTTATTACACAAACTAAAACCACTGACAAGATTTTGTATATTTTTCTCCACCAGCGTTATTTTTCAGCCTGATGTGGCTCTTGAGTTCTGGTATTTACTGAGATTAACTACTGAGTTACCGAAATCAACCACAGTACCAGAAATACAATGTGACCTTGGAAAGTAAGTTCTATTTAATAGATAAAATTATTTCATGGAAGGAGAAAAATTTATCTAAAAGAGTATTGTTGTAATCCACTTAATCTTTTTTTATAAGACATAAATATATTTTTAGTAGTTGATTTTCCTTTCTAGGGAAGTTTTGATATTTAAACTACCCCCTGGAAAACTTAAGTGAAAGAAAAAGAAATTAGGACTTAGTAAGGAGAGGCTTTTATTCAAAATGATTATTGCAAGGGAGAGAAAGGGACTCTTGAAAGAGTTGGAGACCGCAGATCTCAGAAATCTGCAAGCATTTCAAAATCAAACAGGAAAAGCTAAAGGTGGGACAAGGAGAGATAAGCAGACTCTGGAGGGAAAGCTGGACAAGGAAAGGACAATGACTGGTGGCGACTGATAGGAAAAGGATCGTCCTGTGGTAAGCGGATTCCGAGGAGAAGTCAAGGAAAGAGGCACGTTCCACTTTATTTGTGCTTGCTCAGGCTTGGGGACAAACAGAGCACAGGGGCCCGTAGGAAACATAGAAGGCTGACTAAAGTTTGGTCAAGGCAAAGCAGCGGGTCAGCGATGGACAGTGGAGAATACTTTGTCATTTGGCTAATACCATGTGCCCTTGAGATATGACCATTTATATTTACATGGTTGAGCTCTTCCTACATGTCTGGTACCAGGTTTGATGCTGATACATAGGGGTAACCCAATCACAATTTCTAGTTTTATTTTTTTTAAGAGGTATTTATTTATTTGAGAGAGAGAGAGAGAGAGCATGATCAGGAGGACTGGCAGAGGGAGAGGGAGAGAAGCAGACTCCCAACTGAGTGAGGAGCCTGACACGGGGCTCAGTCTCAAGACCCTGAGATCATGACCTGAGCTGAAACCAAGAGTCGGACACTTAACCGAGTCACCCAGGTGCCCCCACAATTCCTACTTTTATTTTTATTTATTTTTAATAACTCTATAGAGATTGCATTTTATTGAGGAATGGAAATCCAATATGAAACAAATAGAATTCTAAATAGTTTATGGGCCTCAGATCAGTTATACAAAGCTCAAGGTGACATTTATTTACTTCATATTTTAGTGAGCAGTTTTGATTATGTCAGATACAATTGAAAACATGCTTCCATGAATTACTATAGAGTAATTCCTTATAAAGGTGAGGTAATCCCTCATAGCTTAATAATAAAGGTCCTTATTAAATCAAATATTT
Source organism: Neomonachus schauinslandi (assembly GCF_002201575.2). NCBI lineage: Eukaryota > Metazoa > Chordata > Mammalia > Carnivora > Phocidae > Neomonachus > Neomonachus schauinslandi. The sequence goes on along the minus strand of NC_058419.1, from coordinate 95,130,655 downwards.
TTGAAATCATTTTGGTTTCTAATATGTGTAAAATACATTAATTATTATCATTTCAAGGTCACAATTTTTTTCATTCAGGATGAGGATATTTTGAGCCATATCATCTTAAAAGGAAATTCTAGACCCAAAAGTTACTACATTGTTCATAGATATAAGCTACATGAATGTTTTTTAAGACTAATATGCCTACTAGGGGGATTTGCCTCAGTTTCAAATGGGGTAACTGAGGTTTACAGATGCTAAGTGATTTGCCCTAGGTCACTAAATGTTGAAAAGAGACTAAGGAGAATGTTCTTGTATACAATTTTCCAGATTCAAACTAGTGGATTTACATAGAAAATCCAATGGAAATCCAAAGATTTGTCCTACAAACCCTTAAAAGATAATAATCTCTAAGCAAATAAATAACATTTGTGAATATAAAAACATGCCAAAGTCTCTACATTCTCTAGCAGAAATATCCTTTGGCATCTTTCCTGCTTCATATTACAGTACCATAAATGATTGTATTAACAATACTTAACAAAGGGTGATTAGGAAATATGCGGGTCTGCAAGAGGATTTGGTGCAATCTTACTTCAAACAAAATACAGCATGTTAGGCCTGAAGGCAAACCTAAAATACCCTGGAACTACCGTATGTGAAAGAAACAACATGCATGTGTAATAACATAAAGGGCTTTTAATTAAATATAACTTATAGTATTGGACTGATTTTAACGGCCCAGTAGATCCTCCAGTATTCTTGTTTTTGTTGCCATTGCAACTTGTCTTTCCTGCATTTCAGTCACCATGGATAAATGAAACTTTAGGTCTCAAGACTTTTTTTGTCCAAATGATGATACACGTTTGTACTTTTAAAGAGCATGTGCACTAGTGGGCAAATCTGTACCTCTTTGTTAATTTCTCTCCCTTAGCACTCCAGAAGAGTGTTGAATTCTCCCAGGGCCAGTTCTGTAGCCAAAGAAATCTGTAGCAAGTGATTTATTAAGGAAGTGGTCCCATTAAGAACAACCTGTAAGAGAATAGGGGAAGCAGGATAAGAAAAGGGAAGAAGCTAAGCAAGGGTGTGATTGCAGGTACGGTCCCAAACTATCTGATCCTGCAGAGAGCTCTGTAGCATAAATTACATCTCAGAGTTTGTCCTGTCTTGATGCAGAGATGCTTGGCTTTTGAATTCCCATACTAGTCATTATAAGCTTCCTTGGGAAGAGGTATAAACTCCCAGGCACTTCTACTGTCTGTACAGTTGAGGAGATAGCAAGACCCAAGGGCAATCGTCTGAAGGTCTCGGAAGGAAAATGAATAGCAAGCGTGTAGAAGTTGGGGTCTGAGGGTAGAGAACTGGTAAAAATCTTCCAGGGAAACTGGGTAGGGTGCCAGCAGTGTCTGCTCTAACTTCCTAACAAACTTATTTCTACTTTTATATTTTTTCTTGTTTTAAAAATATATTAATGTATGAAAGCTATATATGTATATAAAATTATTAACAAATGTATTACACTTATGTGAAAATATTTAGCACAACCAGTTTTACAATCTTTTTTTTTTTTTTCCATTCCACTAACAGGTGCCCACCTTTTCTCTTTCTTTTTGAGTTCTTGTTACTTTTGGTCATGTTGTTCTAAAGAGTAATTTCTTTTTATCTAAGTCATACTGTATGTAATTAAAAGTTGCATAATATTAAAAAATGTTTGATAGTAACTACTTTTTTAGCCAGCCTTATTCTGGATCCCTATCCTCTTTGGAAGTTTGATGGCCATTAATTGTATCCAGTGTTTTTAAAATGTTTAATAAATTGGTGTTGTTCTATTTTCATACATTTTCTAGGTAGTTGGAGTCTCTTTCAATATGGAAACACATGACTTTCAGTTTCTGGAAGTCTCAAATTATGCCATCTATTTTCTCTCTTCCTACAACATCTATGTTTTAGTTTTAGAACTTGGGGGCTATTTTAATTTTTTTATTTTTTGGCCTTTTTTTTTAACCAACATCTGTGCTTTTGCATTCAGATAGATTTACCTGAATTTATCTTCCATTTTTTTTGTTGAATTTTCATGACAGTTATCAACATCCAACACCATTTTTGTTGTTGTTTGGATGTTTCTTTTACGTATTTTTGGGTTTTTTAAAAAATCGTAATGTTCTGTTCTTATTTCATTTTGGTAATATTTTTTCTGATATGCTTAAGATATGAATGGTCATGGCCTTTGTCTTTAATTATAAATTTTGTTCTTCTTTTTTCCTACTCAAAACTTTCCCTGATACTTGTTTTGCTCATATTTAAGGATTTATTTATTTAATTGAGAGCGAGAGACAGTAGGGGTGGGTGGGGCAGAGGGAAAGAGAGAATCTCAGGCAGACTCCCTGCTGAGTACAGAGCCCAATGCGAAGCTCGAACTCACGACCCTGAGATCATGACCTGAGCCAAAATCAAGAGTTGGACGCTTAACCCACCGAGCCACCCAAGTACCCCTTTCTCATATTTAAATATGACACTCTGTAATGATAGTCAGGAGTTATTGACCCATTCATGTTGTTCTGTGTACCGTTCTTCATTTATTTTCATTGCTGCAAAAAAAAAAATTCCTTTTTATTGTTGATCAACTTTTGGGTTTTTTTTTCCCAGTTTGGTATATTATGAAATATGTTGTTTATAACATTGTATATGCTTTTGTTGCACATTTGTGCTCATTTCTATTGGGTACAAACATAGGAATGCAATATCACTGTACTCTAGTGGATAACAACAAAGAATGCACAATTGGTTGTACTTACTTACACTCCACCGGCCATAAATCGAAAGTCAGACACTTAACCGACTGAGCCACCCAGCCGCCCCAGCACTGTGTTTTGTTTTGTTTTTTTTAGTGTCTTTTTATTTTGAAAGAGCTTAAGACTCATAAGAAGTTGAAAAAATAATTCAGAATTCACACATATGCTTCATCCTGGAAATGGTTTTTAAGGAGCTACCACTTGGTTCACATTAAAATTACCTTCTTGGTGCATCTGCATGGCTCAGTTGGGTAAGTGGCCAACTCTTGATTTTGGCTCAGGTCATGATCTCACGGTCCTGGGATCAAGCCCTGCATGGGGCTCTGTGCTAGCAGGGAGTCTGCTTCAGGATACCTCTCTCCCCCTCTGCCCTCCATACACTTGTTCACTCTCTCTCTCTCTCTCTAAAAATAAATAAATATTTTTAAAAAAATCATCTTCTTGTTTTTCTTTGATTTGACCAGCAATGTTATTTTAATTTTCCCTTCTTATTCTATATTAATAGGTTTGACACAGTCTTGATGAAAAAATATTTTATCGTGACTGTTTAGAAATAAGTATAACAACATTTTAGACTCAAGAAATTTAATTTTGTCCCTAAGTAATAAATATGTGCATCAACAATCCTCAGTATATACATTTGTAATTACAAACTTCATTTCTCATTATTGGGAAAACTAGCAATTAAAGAAAATATTTATTAAATTCAATTCAATTGAAAACCTTTTTCTGGATGAACAATGAATCAAGTACCTTTTAGTTAATATATTTTGCTCCTTGGTCCACTGGCAATCACAGGCTACATACACTTCTTACTTTTTGTATCTTTGCCCATTTCTAATGTCATCAAGTTATATTAATCTTTGCAATGAAATTGATTTTAATTCCCACAGAACTTACACTGTTTCTCACTTTTTTAGATTCCACATATAAGTAAGATCACACAGTGTTTGTCTTTCTCCGTCTGAGTTATTTCACTTAACATAATGTCTTCTAGGGGTGCCTGGGTGGCTCTGTCGGTTGAGCATCTGCCTTCTGCTCAGGTCATGATCCAAGGGTCCTGGGACCGAGCCCCACATCGGGGTCCCAGCTCAGCGGGGAGCCTGCTTCTCCCTCTCCCTCTGCTCCCTGCTCCTGCTCTCTTGCTCACTCTCTATCTCAAATAAATAAAATCTTTAAAAAAAACCCCATTATGTCCTCTAGGTTCATCCATGTTGTCAACAAATGTCAGGATTACCTTCTTTTTTAAGTTTGAGTAATATTTCATTGTATATTCCATGTTTTATTTATCCATTCATCTGTAGAAGAACATTTAGGTTATTTCCATATCTTGGCAATTGTGAATAATGCTGCAATTAATGTGGGAGTGCAGTTATGTCTTCAAGATACTGATTTCATTTATTTTGGGTATATACCAAATAGTTGGTATATGCCCAGTATTTGGGATCCAATTGTTGGATCATATAGTAGTTTTCTTTAATTTTTTGAGGTACCCTCCTATTGTTTGCTATAGTTGCTCTACCAATTTACATTCCCACCAGTGGTGTACCAATGTTCCATTTTCTCCACATCCTTGCCAACATTACTATTTTTTTTAAATGACAGCCATCCTAAGAGGTATGAGGTGGTATCTCAGTGTGGTTTTACTTTGCATTTCTACAGCATGGCAGTTTTCATGCTATACATCAAAAGGTATTAGAAATGATGGTAAAGTGAGAATTATGAATCCTCTTGATTATTCTTTGCTTTGAGCATAAATATCAGCCACTTTTTTTTTTTTGTATTTACTCATCATTGGTTTGGATCTTTTTGATGTAATGGACAGAACTTTGTGAATTTATTACTCATTGTTATTATTTCTAAACTGTTAACTTTTTTGCCTGAATTTAACAGTTATAAAATAATGAGTAAATATTGCTCCTAAAACTGGGATATATTCCACTACCCAGTGTGGAATAACATTTGGTCTCCAAAATAGAAAATCAAGGACTAATTTAGCAAAATGTCATTAGTTCATACATGATTATTCTTATTTTGAAACTCACACAAGTCATTGTATTAGCTTCCTAAACCTGTCATCACAAGTACCACACACTGGGTGAATTAAAACAACAGAAACATATTGTCTCACTGTTCTGGAGGCTAGAAATTTGAAGTCGAGTTTTCAGTAGGACCAAGTTCTCTCTGAAACCAATAAGAGAGAATCCTTCCTTTCCTCTTGTGGCTTCTAGTGCTTACCAGCAATCCTTGGTATTCCTTGACTCAGAGGTGCTTGGTATTCCTTGACTCTCCAGTCTCCACCTCCATTGCCATATGCTCATCTTCTCATGTGTCTTCACATTATCTTCTTATAACGACACCAGTCATAAGGGATTAAGGGCCATCCTACTCCAGTATGATCGCATCTTAACTAATTACATCTGCAGTGACCCTCTTTCCATATTCTGAGGTATTGGGAGTTAGAACTTAAATACATCTTTTTTAGGTATGCAGTTCAACCCATGATAGTCATCAAGTTTATAAAATTATCATTGAACAAGTTTATGAATAAGTTTACTCCATTTTTCCTTCCAGGTATGTCACTCAGATCATTCCTTTAGTTAATCCAACACACGAGACCTTAGAATTGCAAGCAACAAACAGTAATCCTGAAAATTTTGTCTTGGATGTTAACAGATCATCAGTAAGTATATTTGGAAAGCCAAATAACCTACCACTACTAGAGCATTTTTCAGTACTGATTTTGGGACACCATGGAGTATTATCATTTGATTTATTAATTAACAAGGTCTCAATTGCTTAAAATTTAAAAATAGAATTTATATACATATATATCTCCCCCCCAATTTTAATTGATCAAAGAAACCAATATCGTGTCCGTCTAAATTTTTAAAATTCTGTATGCTAGCATCATACTCATTATCACTGGACTCTAAATGAACTGGTTGTGCTTTATTTCGGACCATTTTAGTAATCAGATTTGGAAATCATTCCCCAGTAGTATGATATTGACTCAGCAATCTTTCTATGTTTCCAGGGTTCCAAGAGGCTAGTTCCTTCCAGCACTTGATGAATTCCTGCCCATCACCTGTCCCCCAGTTCCAAAAAATGTGAACAGTTCTGACCCTCTCTCCTTTCTCTACCCCATTTACTCATTCCTTGGTCCCTAGCATAGACTAGAATGAGTCAATGGGCCCCAATCACTTTTCTCCTCCCATAAGTAACAAAACAAGATCTGAAGGTTTAGCATCAATCTTTGTTTCCAAGCATATGATACCAAATATGTACAGTGAATACCAAAACCATGTTTTCAGGTAAACTTCAAAATGGTAATTGTGATAGATTATTTTCTTCGGAGCATCTCACAGTAAATCATGAAGCCCTGTTAAGTAGATATAGTATTTAAATAAAGGCTTTTACTATTTGCTGTTTAATGATTGTTTAAGAAATCTACAGTGTGATTTCATGTGTATCTTACTACCTATCTCTTGTCAATGACTGGTTACCAATTAATAATAATATGATATGAAATTAGTTCTTAACTTCCATAATGTGTCAAATTAGATATCACTAAGTATTATATTGCTAACACCAGTTTCTAATGAGGAATTTTAGTTATTTGTAAACTATATCCTGATCACCATATTCTGTTTAATTTATGGAAAATACAGTGTTAAGTAATACAAGCATGTGTGTACATTTTAGTATAGTTATTCTAAGATTAAACTATATACACAATTGTGTGTATAGCATTGTGTATATAGTTTAATCTTAGTGCTTAATAATAATGCTCTGCATTATTATTATATATGCTTGTGCATATATAAGCACAAACTTATACTTTCTACCTTGGTTCTTATGTTAATGATTTGCTACATTTGTCTTCTCTTACATTTCTTACTGTTCAGTCTGAAGGTAAGTTGTAGGCATCATGCTATTTCAACACTAAGTACTTCAGATTATATTTCTTTTTTTTTTCAGATTATATTTCTTAATGGCATAATTAATCTCCCACATCATCTAGTATCCTGTTCAAATTTAAGTTTACTCAGCTGTCCTACTAATCTTTCTCTCTTCAACTAAGATCCAGTGTAAACTCACATATTGGAATTGGTTATTATGATGACACTTCCTTGGAATTAAGTGTTTGCAAATTTCCAAAAGGTCCTATATTTAACAGATTATCTATATTCCATTATACTAAACCAGTACATTTGCTGCAGATAAATTCCAACCAATAGTGTTTATCTTCCTTTTCCTTGAAACCATGGGATTCATGGAATTCGTGAATTTTAGGTGAAAATAAAGGAATTTCATTGAGTTCCTGGTTGGCTATATACACTATCTCAATCTGTGCCACGTGCTTCTGACATATATTTAGGGAAGAGGAATTTGAGGCCAGAGAAGCTAAAATACTTAAACCTCCTGGCTAGTAAGTGGTAGAACTAGAATTAAAATCCAAGTTAATGTACTGGTATATGGTTTTTCTAATGAAATAGATGATTTCCTTATATCTATCGATCTATCTAGAGAACTTTTTGATAAATTGAAAGAATACATGAAATACAACTTTTCTTATTTTTTTTGCTAAGGTTGATATTGAAATTAATTTATACTCATTATGTATGCATAAACTTAAGTGATTAACTATCAAAGGGAGAGCCAGCCTGAGATAAAAATATTTGCTATAGATAAACCACACATATATAGATAGTAAGGAGGTGACTGTTCTAAATATAACAATGAATTGTATTTGTATTTCATGGTCATTATCAGAGCATTATTATTAAGCACTAAGTGCTACATTCTACAGGGATTTGAATGACACTGCTATATTGCAGTTTTATATTTTCAAAAGTTATCTGGCAAAATACAGTAGTGAAAAAAATAAACTTACTTTTCAGACATACGCCTTTTCATTTTATCATTCTGTAAGTGTTAATGTTAAATATCATCTTATTCACAGTGTAGCATTTTGATGTAGTTGCTGGCTTCTTTCACAATCTCTAAAGAGGTAACTCATTCTAATACTGTTCAGACTCAAGTTATTCTAACAGGCCACACCTTGAGTGTGTATATGATAGGGCAAAAAGGAACACTTCATTGTATACTAAAGAAGCCTTCCGGGCGCCTGGGTGGCTCAGTTGGTTGAGCGACTGCCTTCGGCTCAGGTCATGATCCTGGAGTCCCTGGATCGAGTCCCGCATCGGGCTCCCTGCTCAGCAGGGAGTCTGCTTCTCCCTCTGACCCTCCTCCCTCTCATGCTCTCTGTATCTCATTCTCTCTGTCTCAAATAAATAAATAAAATCTTTAAAAAAAAAAAAAAAAAAAAAGAAGCCTTCCTTACATCTATGCTTACTATCAGTTTATCTCTTCGGACATCGCCAAGGTACAAGTTAGGTTCCCAGTGGTTTCACAAGTATCTTGGGATGATCAATAAGCTATCGGTTCTTAAAAAAATGTGTATTTCTATTATTTGGGGTTCTTAGTTGGCTTTAAAAATTAATCCTGATTTCCTTTTATAAAGCAAGTAACTCCATGTGGTCATTGTCTGGGGGGAGAACATGGGGTAAACACTACCGAACACTGTTTACCATGGCCATTATACCAATATTCACCAAGCAGGCATACTAAGAATGGGTAACACGTACAAGACAACATACTAATTACACGAAAATCAACCTGGCATGTACCTAGCACACAAAGATCCTGACTCAAACAAAGCATTGATTTTTTTTTTCTCTCTCTGAATTTACACAGCTGACCATACCTCCTCACTCCATCAAAGAAGTATCTGTTCACTTTTATCCTTCGGCTCTTGGAAGAACTGGTCATCAAGTTTCTATCACCTTCCACTGTACTCAGGTATGATAGATTATTCTTGGACCAAGTCAAGTTCATTAAATTTCAAAATCATAAATAAGTAAATCTAATTCATTCACTTGACATATTTCGTAAGCAAAACAAGTTCATTGTAAATGATTAATTAAATGAACTTTTGGAAATACGGTCTACATTGTACCTGTGGAGGCATCTAAAGAAGGCATTTTTAAATCCTTAGATTACTTGAATGAAGGAGAATGTACAACCAGATTTAAAATATAGGTATTTTAATGGAATGCCATTTTACTGGCATTTATGTTTATTTTCTGACTTGTTTACTCATATTTTCATGAACTTAAAGATGAAACTGTAGAAAATGTGATCTTGCAAATATTGTATTATTTTTTCATTCTATTTCATCTGCACAGTGTTACTGATTAATAATAATTTTTTAAAAGCAACAATGGTTAAGGGGCGCCTGGGTGAGTTAGTCAGTTAAACATCCAACTCTTGGTTTCGGCTCAGGTCATGATCTCAGGGTCATGAGATCAAGCCCCACGTTGGACTCTGCTCAGCACAGAGTCTGCTTGAGATTATCCCCTCTGCCCTTCATCCCATTCACACTCTCTCTCTCTCTCTCTCTCAAGTAAATAAAATCTTTTAAAAAATAAAACAACAGTAATTAATAATTTTTTAAGCATCTCTAAACTTGCTACATGCCATTCTAAGAATTATATCAACTCATTCTCACCCAGTCCTGTGGTCGAAGTAATCAATCTCATTTTATGGATCAGGAAACAGACACAAAGAAATTAAGTTCAGGCAGCTAGTAAGAGGTTTAATTCAGACCCGAACGCAGGGCATGTGACTTCAACCTGTCTTCTTGACTGTTTTTGCAGCTACCTACAGATTGCTAAGTGATTATAACTCTCTTACTGCCAATGAAAATTTTACATACCTTTTGACAATTATTATTATTTTTTATTTCTTCAAGTGTTAATGAGGAGGAACGTAAATGGAGATATGTGCTTTAAATCCCACAGGACACCAAAGAGGTTACAAAACCCTGCCACCTGAGAGGCAATGGAATCAAATATAATATAGGGGACCCCATGTCAGTGCAAGACCAGTGGGTAACTAGAGTATCCTCTTTTCCAAGAAAATGTGTAATTTACCTTCAGAAGAAAAAATTTAAGGCTATTAAATTTCTTACATGATGACTGACTTTTAAGTAAACTGAAGCAATGCTCTGGAAGTATGCTTGATTCTCAGTAATATTAAAGAATAAAAAACAATAATCCTTTTCATACAGAAGAGAGAGTGTAGTAGAGATTATTTCCTTCTACATAAATAATTTTAACAAGGCAGATCTTTTTTTTAAAGATTTATTTATTTACTTTAGAGAGAGAGTGCGCAAGCAGGGGGGAGCAAAGAGAGAGGGAGAGGATCTCAAGCAGACTCCCCACTGAGTGCGGAGCCCATTGTGGGGCTCCACACGGGGCTTGATCTCACAGACCTGAGATCATGACCTGAGCTGAAATCAGGAGTTGGAGGCTTAACTGACTGAGCCACCCAGGCACCCCTGGAATTGGATCTTTAAAGATCGTGCTGTGTCTTCTTTCAAAAAAGTTTGAGGTAAAGATGGGTGGACAATATTACTTTTTGTTTTTTTATTGCACGTTTGTTTGGATACTTTTTAATTTCCCTCTCTGAACCCAAGGGGATAATTTAAGCAATGCCAGGGCAATTGTCAGATACTAGTGTTCAATAATGGTGGGTTGTGGTCTAATTTAGCAGCTCTAATATTCCAGGCCACTTGGTGAAACGTGAAAACATGGCCTTCTTGTTTTTGTAGTTTGGCTCATTCCCAGTGGTTTAAAGTAACTTCATTTCTGTCATCCAGGATTGATTTTTATTAAGTAGCCAAAAAAGTAAGTAATTTATGTAAAAAAGTTGTTAATATAATTGAACCCTGATGCTTGATTCTAGTCATTCAGTTGTGTGGAGTCAGGTTAGGACATTGTAAATGAAAATATACTGCACTTGTATTCTGCTAGTAGAATCTCTAACTAAAAGTAGTGCAGGCATTTGAAGATATATGCTGATAAAACTTACCTTTAATCCTTCCTATGCAGAGATAGCATTTTATGGATTTACTGTCACCACCTGTCCTAATTTTGAAACAATCTTAAAAGTTTTCCCCTTTTATTGGAGGCTTGGACACACCTATGTAGTTTAAGAGATTATAAACTAGGTTATTGTTTGTTGGTTTTCATTTTGTGACCTCTTTATTCATCTGGAACATTAGCAAACTGTTCAGTGCAGAACTGAGTCACAGTCTCTTGTACTCTCGGGACTTTTATTCTAAATGAACACAAAGGGAACATTTTCAAACAGTGCTTTGCAGGTTTATGAAACCCAGATAAGAACGATGGCTGCATGCAATCTCCTTCATGTAATTTTTGAGCCATTCTTCCCTATCATGTCATAACAGAACATACACTGTACTAGGCAGTAGAGATAAATAATATGGCATGCAGTTGTGCACACTTCCTTTTAATGGGACTTCAATCTGTGCCTCACCATCTTAGCCTTCATGTGATAACTATCTGAATTTCATTTGAAATTCACTCTAGGATTTTGGAAACTTCATGTAGTGTTTAGGATCCAGTTTGCTAGATAAATTGATTTTTTAAAAAACCTTGAGCAGAAATACAAGGTTTTCATTAAGATTTCTCTTTTATGTTGCTATAAATAACCTTTTATGCATAGAAAGATGTTTAATATTTGAGTATTGGTCTTTTGTCCTCTTTTTTTTAGTGCAGAAATATATTGAATATTCAATAAAATCAAAAGGAATTTGGGGCGCCTGGGTGGCTCAGTTGGTTAAGCAACTGCCTTCGGCTCAGGTCATGATCCTGGAGTCCCGGGATCGAGTCCCGCATTGGGCTCCCTGCTCGGCAGGGAGTCTGCTTCTCCCTCTGACCCTCCCCCCTCTCATGTGCTCTCTCTCATTCTCAAATAAATAAATAAAATCTTTAAAAAAAAAAAAAAGGAATTTGGAAAAGAAGAAATACATAATGATACATATTAAATATTAACAACAAAATGGGTTTTTTAAATAAAGATGCATTTATTTTAGAGAGAGCACAAGCAGGGGGGAGGGGAAAAGGGAGAGAGAGAGAGAAGCAAACTCCCCACTGAGCAGAGCCCAACATGGGGCTCGATCTCAAGACCCTGAGATCACAACCTGAGCCAAAATCAAGAGTCAACCGACTGAGCCACCCAGGCACCCTGAAATGTTTCTTATCTACCAAGATTTTTATGCATATTACATTTATTAAGTGTTGCAAATAAAATGTATGCGATTAGGATATGTATGTCATGAATGTTTATCTTTAAACAGTTTAAAGAATGGATATTCTACCTCTCTGGAGTAGGACTGTTCCCCCAGCCTATAGACATAGAAAGAATAACCACATACCTCCGTCTTCATTCATCTATTGTTATACCTTTCCAAAATCCCACCAAGGAAGATGTTTTGGTCAATATTGTACTAACAAGTAAGTTTTTTTTTTGTATTTTACATATGTTATTTAGTAATTATTAGTCAAACTTATTTTATCACAGAATCAAACCATATTAGAGATAATGGACAATTTAGAGATCTGTTAGTTGTTTCAACAGCATTATTTTATAAAGGAGAAAACAAGGTATGAGAGATGAAATATCTTGGCTGAAATCACTTATAAACTTATAAATGGTGGAGCCAGCATCAGAAATTAGAAATCCATGTACCAAGTCAAGTTCTTCCAATTTTATCTGTAAAGCCAAATATGCAAAGTAATAGATTTGTAAGATTCTTATGACATGACTCAAATATGCCAATGCTTATTCCTTAAAAGTTTTTAGAAATTCTAGTGTTCTGGTTTTGTTTCATTTCCCTCTTTTCTTTTTTTTTAATTTTAATTCTCATATAGTTAACATACAGTGTTATATTAGTTTCAGATGTACAATATAGCGATTTAATAATTTCATACATCACCCAGTATCATCATCATATAAACATAGGGTTGCCATGTACCCCTTTGAATTAGTGTTTTTGTATTTTTGTGGTAAATACCCAGTCGTGTGATTACTGGATAGTAGGGTACTTCTAATTTTAACTTTTTTGATTAACCTTCATACTATTTTCCACGGTGGATGCACCCTCTTTTCTTTATAAATAGCATATTTGGATTAAATTTTGGTTCTAACAAAACTTGGGGTTTTTTTCATGTCATATTGAAGATACATGTTTTTAAATTAGATCATGTGAAGTTTCTGATCACTTTTTATTAAAAGACCAAATAATGGAGGTCTGAAAATCAACTCATTATGAGTTTTCTGAAACACATTTTAAATCTAACGTTAGACATTACTAATTTTATCTTTTCAAATATTATTACTACGTCTACTAAAACTACTACTACTACCACAAATCATTGTAGATAGCTCAATTGTTCGGCCAAAAGAAATGTATACATGTTAAGGTTTTTGATATAAATAACCAACTTGCTCTCCAGGATGGTTATACTGCTACAATTCGTGCTGCTATCAGGAGTATATTACAGACATTACCTCTTTTCCTGAACCTTGTAAACCCTGACCAGTAGCATTCTCCTTAATCTCCATCAATCTGATTGAGCAAAATTGTATTTCATCATGATTGCCAATGACTATTTTTTTGATTAATGCTGAAGCTGACCACTATCATTGACCTGTTGAAGTTTTCATCTTTCCTGATCATCTGCTCCTGCTCTTGTTATGAAATAATTAAGTAAAAATTAAGAACATAATGTCATCTAATGTATAATTCCCTTGCAAAGACTTTGGCTGTGATGAGAAGGAGAGACATGCCAGTATTTACTAAAAGTTGATTGTAGACTCAAGGAAGTCAGCATTTTAATATGGAAGAGATGTGAGCATATGTATAGGCAGAAAGAAGCCAGGGTTGAGCAGAAGTTAAACCTGTAAAGGAGGTGGGGCTTAACTGATTGGTAAGGCTCTGGGAGGACTAAGATCAGACTTGAAGTAGAAGGAGAAGCCCTGAACAGGAAGGGCATTTCTCCCTTAGGTCTCAGAGGGACTTGGGAATTAAGTGCAGTTGTGCTTATATTTTTATCTGCTGAGAAAAGGAGATAGAGTGAGAGATTTGAAGAGTGGCCCAGTGGTTTGAAATAATTGCTGGAGGGAATGGAGGAGGGAGCTGACAAAATTAAAATATGAAAGGTATTGTATTTGGCTGGGATTGGAAACCACAAATTTAGATAGACACCAAGAAAATACGTGTTTGTGAAGTTTGTACCACTTCTAGGGCTCAGAATTCCAGGTACGGGAACAATACGCAAGGCTGATAAATGGATCTGTCCAAGGAATGGAATTTTCAAGGCAATTGCAGCCAAATCACTTCCTAACTATGAGAATGTTATAAAAAGCTATTGGGTCAAGATTGTTAACATTAGAAATAAATTACGAAGTAATTTGTGGCTTCTTAATTTTATTTAATTGGTCTAAAATGCTTTTGCTATATAACACACAAAAAACAGGAAGCTTGACAATGAAAGATTGATTAGTCTTTCGTATTTTAAAACAGTCTCTTCTAAGTAAACTCCCTCTCTCTTGAGTAAATGTTCAGACCCTCAGGTTCTCCTCCTTCCTTCAACCTGAGGAGACCGGGGACAAAAAAAGACAACTTCTGCTATCTTCCTTCCCTTCACTTTCTCCTTTTCCTTTATGAAAATATTTCTCCTTTCCTTTTCTTGGTAATGAAGTCTCTCTCTCTCTTTCTCTCTCTCTCTCTTCTGTCGTAACCTCCTCCCTCTTTCTTTTGTGGGTTCTGTTTTTTCTAGCTACCATGTTCGTGTCTTCTTACATTCATATTCCTTGGCGAGTGGGCCTCATAATTTGAAGGACCACAAGGAAACAGGACTGACAAGGTTAAAAATATTTAACCTGTATGCCAAATACACTCATTTAAAAAGGTACTAAATTAATACGTTCTGATTTAAATATTTGCACATGTCTTAAAATTACTTCATGATAGGACTGTGCAGTCCCTTGCTATCTTTCAGAAGATGTCAGTGTTTCTGCAGATGCTACAGAATTCACAGAATCCCCTTAGGGAAGTTGATAGCAAGACTTCACAATAAAGCACCAAGCTGGTGTTTGCTGAGAGAGGTCTTACAGTATTTCAGATTCTGCATTCCTGATTTTTCTTTCAGTAGGCAGACAGATAGGTAAGATATATAAGATATATAGGAAAAGATGTCTTTCAAAACGCACTATTTTTCCAGGAAGGCAACATTTTTAGAGTTGCAAACTCATTCTCAAACTTTTATATTGCCAATTCTCTAAAGTCTTTTCTTCTGCTGGTATTTTAGCTATTTCCATTTTAATCACTTACCTCAGAAATATTGCCCTTTGACATTCAAGAATCTTTTAATTCTATTTAATTAAATTCTATTTAATTCTTTAATTCTACTGTATGTTGTCTCTAAGTTCTTTCAGTTGAACATTACACAAGGCAAGGTGATGAAAAGGTTATATTTCAGGGTTCTATTCATATCTTAATTCATGCCACTTTTAAATGATGAATGAGGTCAGGTGACTAAAGAGGAGATGGCCTAAACACTCAGAGAATAGTAGACACTTCTCCAAAGGAGACCATTAATGAGTCCCATAAGGAGCAGGATGCTACACAAAAGCTTCAAATAGCCTAGGAAACTCGTATTTGTTATACACTTACTTGGTACCACATTTGAGCTCTGTCAATGTGACTATACTCAATCTTAAAAAAAAAAAAAAAAAACTCTGAGAAGCTTCTCAGATGTGGAATCTGAGGCTTAGAAATCTCCCAAAGCCATACAGTGAGTAAGTGATTGAACAGTGTCTTGAACTCATCCCATCTAACTTGTCTTCTCCAGGACCACCTAACTGACATTCTAAGTTGTCTGCTTACAGATGGTGCATACAAATCCTTATGCTGATGAGGCTCTAAAGAATGGTACTTGCCCCTCTTCTTGCTTCCTCCCCTAAGATCTCAGGGAAAGAAGCCTCCCTCCATCCAATCAAAGGACCTCAGGAAATCCTCTGACTGCCACTCCTTTCGCATTTTCTCAGCTCTTCAGGTCTCTCCTTTCTCTTTTTGACTCTGCCGTCAGACCCTGGCTCTGCCTCATCAGCATATGCTTGGATTTTCTGTCTTGGCCTCCTTGTTCAGCCTGGACATGTACCCTTGCTCGGTGACTGCTATCAATGGACTCAGTTCCCACAATCCTCTCTGATCAGTAATTATGCCCTCCACCCCAATCCCTGCTCTCAAATTTCTACCCTACTTAGCCAGAAATAAAGGTGGAAAAAGGAAAGGTAGCCATGAATGGGTCTGAGTCAAAACGTTAGAAATTCGGGCCTGATGAATTTAGGAACTTAAGGACACATCTCCATTATAGGTATGTGTGTGCTCACTAATGGCAGGGGTTACATTAACTCATAGCTTTATTCTTAACTAAATGAGTATTTCAAAGTTGGCATATTTGTTGAGAGAGCAAGAATTGAATCTTCAGTCACTGATTATGTGTATTGAGCATCTATTTTATGATGAAAACTGTCATACACACATTTCAAAATGACTATATCTGCAATATACATACACACATACATGTATACATTGTATTTTGATCTCGTGTGATATTCTCTTTGTGAAATATCACTATGGGTTATATACCTAAAAGTTATATAAATGAATGAAGCAGTAACTGATATATGTAAAGTAGCAATTTTCATTTCTTTTCTACTGAAATAGCTATAGTCTTGAGATTATTCACTCTTTCTACTGAATTCAAATTTAAATGTGGTATTAGTGATTTGATTCAAATGTTTAAGTGTAAGTGGATTCTTTTCCAGACATCAATAGTTGTATTGAAGAGCAAAACAAAATAACATAGGGATAAAGGTGTACCTACCAATTATCGTATTAGTTTTACAAATTTCAACTTCCATTTTGAGGGTTGATTGATGTAAACAAAACACTGTGTTGACAACACCACACAAAATATCCCCATGGTTCTGTGCCTTTCCAGTTATAGGTGGAGCAGGAAAATAAAAAGTTCTGTCTAAAATTTATTTTACTAAATATAACCAAGAAACAGACTCTTAACTATGGTTGATGGTTATCCGACGGGAGGTGGGTGGGGGATGGGATAAATAGAGGGGGGCACTTGTGATGAGCACTGGGTGTTTTATGGAAGTATTGAATCACTGTGTTGTACACCTGAAACTAATATTACACTATGTTAACTGGAATTTAAATAAAAACTTTTGAAATTAAAAAAAAAAACACTGTGTTGAGTTGTTGTTGACTCAGGGTTAATTATGACTATAGTGTTCACCAGCAGTAAAGTAATAAAGTACACACTGTAGCATAGTTATGACATGTTAATGATACTTACAGGACAGGGAGAGGCAATGTCTAGTGCATTTGATTTGACATGTTAGAATTAGTTTATGAAAATCTTGTCCCTGGAGGCCCTCTGAATCTTATCTAAAGTACCTCCAGAGTTGAATAAATATTTATGTTAGATATGTAGTGATCATTGTGTATTGCCAATCAGGGTGTACATAGCTTTATGTATACATAAAAAGAGAGAGAAATAAGTGCAAGAAAAAGTCCCACACTCTCAAAATCTCTCCCAAATTAAGACAATCAACTAAGTATTTCAATCAATCAATAAATATTATTGGGAGATTTGAGATTGGTGGGCAGTTGGAGTATCAAATATATAACAGTCTCTTCATACTATAGTTTAATTGGATTGTTCGTCTTAGTTTGCTCTGCTTATAGCAAATAACTAATGTTTTTTGTAGTATGGAAAATTAGATATAAAATTATTGTTACAGTCACTTTTCAGAAAAGTAATCTGAGCTTCAACTTGCTTATAATTATTTTTTTTTACTTTAGACACTCTTTAGGGGACTTAATATTTAGAACTCCTTTTTTCTTGTTTAGTAGATCTTAAAAGTCAGTAATCAATAATTGGGAACTTACCAAAATTTAGATTCCCAGGTCCACACTCGGTTATTCTGATTCATTATGTCTGGGTTAAGACCCTACCAGCATAAGTTATTGCAGTGTAGGTTGTCAGAAGACTACACTTTCAGAAGTACTGCTCTTTACACAAAGGTCTCAAAATATGTTTTAAAATCATATACCTCAATTAATAAATATTTCTCAGCATTCACTTCAATGTGCATATATTTACTTGTGAAATATATATATGAAGCATTATCAACTCATATACTTAATGTCGATAGAGCTTATTTCTTTTTCATAGAGAATTAAGTACAAATATAATTTAAGTTTTTTCTATGACCCAATAGTTCCTTTTACACAAATCCCATTTTAAAGATAATAAAATGTGCTTTCATTAGAGCTATAGGAATATATTTTTAATTTTAATTTTTTTTGCCATTTAGTCTTTAATTTTGTCCCCCTAAGACACTTTTTTTTAAGACACAACTTTCTATTTTGAAAAATTTCACACCTGTAGAAGAGCACGGTACAATGATTAGTCCTATAGTTTTCATATAGATTCATCTGCTTCGTCAATTGTTAATTTGGGGGGAATTTGCTTTATATCCTGTCTCTATCTATAGATATATAATTTCATCTCTAAAGCATCTATGGCCTTAGAGAAAGGACTTTCTCCAGCATAACTGCAATGCCATATCATACACAAAGATTTAATATAGATATGTTAATATTTAATATATACTCCACAGTGAAACTTCTCCAGTTGTCCCAGAAATGTTCCTTAGAACTTAAAAATTTTATCTTTTTTCCAATCTGGGATCCAATTAAGAACTGTGCATTGCATTTGGTTATCAGATCTCTTAAGTCTCATTTAAGCTAAAAATTTCCTCCCACCTTTTTCTATCTCTTATAATATTGGCATTTTGAGGAGTCCAGGCCAGTTGTTTTATAGACTGTTGCACATTATGGATTTCGTTTTTTTTTTTTGTACAAAAACTTCTCTTTCATTACATACCTTGGAGATTATTCCATGTTAGGACATACAGAACTACATAAATATATTAACAGTTCTATAATACTACATTGCATTGATGTACTTTGTTTTACTTTATCTTTGTTTCTTCATTACTCAATTCTGACTAACATTTTGGGAAGAATATCACATACTGTGTACTTATTGCAACACATCAGGAGACACAAAGTCCCATTATTGGGGATGCTAAGTTTAATCACTTGGTTAAGGTTGTGTCTGCCAGATCTTTATATTGTAAAGGTCATCTTTCTCCCTTATAACTAATAAATAATTGTCCAGGTGATAATTTGAAACAATGTGAATAACCCCTTCCCTTCCAACCTTTCACTTGATGAAACATTTTAGTATCCATACTAGTATCAGTTATTATGTCTATCATCCTTGCTGTTTTTTATTAGCTGGAGATTCTTTTTTTTTTTTTCTTTTTTTTTTTAAGATTTTATTTATTTGCGAGAGAGAGAATGAGAGACAGAGAGCATGAGAGGGAGGAGGGTCAGAGGGAGAAGCAGACTCCCTGCTGAGCAGGGAGCCCGATGCGGGACTCGATCCCGGGACTCCAGGATC
Source organism: Neomonachus schauinslandi (assembly GCF_002201575.2). Classification (NCBI taxonomy): domain Eukaryota; kingdom Metazoa; phylum Chordata; class Mammalia; order Carnivora; family Phocidae; genus Neomonachus; species Neomonachus schauinslandi. The sequence goes on along the minus strand of NC_058419.1, from coordinate 95,111,391 downwards.
ATGACCTGAGCCAAAGGCAGTCGCTTAACCAACTGAGCCACCCAGGCGCCCTTGGGTATTTTTTAAAAAATGTATTTATTTATTTAAGAGAGAGAGAAAGAAAGAGAGAGAGAGAATGGGGCAGGAAGGGGCAGAGAGAGAGAGAGAGAATCCAAGCAGATATTGCACTGATCATGGAGCTCGACTTGGGGCTCGATTTCACGACTCTGAGATCATGACCTGAGCCAAAATCTAGAGTCGGACGCTTAACTGACTGTGCCACCCAGGTGCCCCTATTTTTTTTTTAATTGCTTTTAAAAGCCATAAGGTCCTACTGGAGATCTGGATACAGAGAAATCCAGAGAAGAAAGAGATAGGTTTCAAAATCAATTCTGTTAACATTTGTTATGTTTTTGTTTTCCCAGACTCAGGGAAATTACTCAGAAATAAAATGGTAATGACACTGTTTTAAACAAAGAGATCAAGTAGCCTCCTCTGAATAAAGTGTGGGCCATCAGACAATGCATGTTCGGTAGTCAAAGAATCATAGAATCACTAGCTAAAATCAACCTTAGCTATTACCTGGTGCATCCCCCAGAGTGTAAGGAGATGCAGAAGCCAAAAAAAAAAAGAAGAAGTTCCTTGCCCAAAGTCACATAGCTTGTGTCTTCTGAATTTAGATCCCCATATGCTTTTATACAGCAAATATTCTGTGAATAAATGTGATGATGTGATGGGGATTTGAAAATAATAAAAGCTGAGATGTAAAAGACAAAAAAAAAAATCCATGAAGCTGTACTCACACTTAAAAATAGAAAGGGGGTGGGGGAGGAAAGCAGAGGAAAAAGCTTTTATTTCCTTAATATAAGGAAATATTTTGTTATTTGTTATTTGTTATTTGGGTCCTCTGTATCCTTGCTGATTTTGACTGTGGTTCTATCAGTTGCTGAGAGAGGGATGTTAAAGCACACAGCCATAATTGTGTATTTGTTCATTTCTTTTTTCATCTCAATCAATTTTTGCTTCATGTAAGCTGAGGCTCTGTTATCTGTTATAGACATGTTAGGATTATATGTCTCCCTCATGTATCAATATTTTATATTATGTAATGCCTCTCTTTGTCTCTAGTAATTTAGTTTTCTCTGAAATTTATTTTATATGATATTAATGTAATCATTCCTGTTTCTTATAATTAACATTTGTATGATACATCTTTTTCCATCTTTTTTCTTTCAAACTACCAAGGTCACTAAATTTGAAGAAGTTTCTTGTGGACAGAATATTGTCGGACCATTGTTATTCATTCATTCAGATAAACTCTACTGCTACCCAGCAAGAGAATTGGAGTGCTGCCTGTGTCTACCAGCAGGAGCTGGAAGATCAGCTTGCCTCCTCTTTTTTTTGTCTAACCCTCTTAGCTGATCTGGGTTCGAGGCTTCTGCAGTGCCTTGTCCGGTATATATAAGAGACAATATAGAAACCAGGAACTTGGGGCACCTGGATGGCTCAGTCGGTTAAGCATCCAACTCTTGATCTCAGCTCAGGTCTTGATCTCAGGGTCGTGAATTCAAGCCCTCCATAGGGCTCTATGCCCAGCATAGAGCCTCCTTTAAAAAAGAAAAGAAAAAGAAACCAGGAACTCACCACCATGTTGTTCCTCAAGTTACCTTCTTCTTCCCATGCTTGCAAAGTCTCCCCAGGCTTGTCTGTTATGTTACATCTGACAAGTTTTAGTTGTAAGAGGGAGAACCTAGGAGGAGTGGAGCAACTTTGTCTTCATGGGTTTATTATTATTACTATTATTATTATCATTATTATTAGTTATTATTCTTATTCTTTTGGATACTCCCCAGTTTGGCCAGCAGGATCCTTTGCAAGTCAATCCCTAGTTCTTTTGAATTGTCTCTATTAGTTTTTGAACACTTTGTTACTTTCTGGCACAAGATGTTCCAATTTCACCACTTAACTAGTTTTAAAGCTAGAATTAGACACTTTTCTAAGGTTTGCTTTATAGGGACAAGGTATTTAATATCCAAGAAATGGGCACTAGATGTGCTCACTATTGCTGGGATGTCCCTTTCAGGGGACAGAGCAAATAGAATTATTACAAATTATTGTTTCAGGGCACCTGGGTGGCTCAGTTCATTAAGTGTCCGACTCTTGATCTCAGCTCAGGTCTTGATCTCAGGGTCATGAGTTCAAGCCCTGCATTTGGGCTCCACGCTGGGCATGGAGCCTCCTTAAAAAAAAAAAAAAAATGTTGTTTCATACTGATTATCTCCCTTTCAATCCTACACCATAGGGTTCTTCTTAAATTTACCTCACACTCTCTTCCTGCTCCCACATGAGAAACCTGGTTCTCAACACAACAGTGTAATTCATTTGTTCTATCATAGTCAATATTTTAGCTAATATTGTCAAAATTACTATATTCTTACAATTACAAAAAGTTTTAAGGTTGCTTTTTGAGACTTCTTAAATTCAGTTGTATTTTTGAATTTGTGAAACATGTATTGTTCACAACTCAAAGCTATATAAAAAGTTCTGAAAGAAATTTCATTCCCGTACCTACACCATCTACCACATTCTCAACCAACTGTGTAGGTAACGATTTTCATCTTCGTTTGATTCTAATTTATCTATACTGCATTTGGTTTTACAAAACTGAGTGTACATGAATAAGTGCATATATACATACCTAGTCCCCTGTCATCCTCTATCTCATGCAGAGGTCAATACCATATCATTTCTTTTGCACCTTGTTAACTTCACCTAACAATATGTATATGTCTGGAATCCCAGTAAAATAGTTAACAGACGCCTTTCTCATTGATTTTTATGACTTGTTAGTACCTCAGTTTTTGCTACATTATTGTTTATATACAGCTAGTCGCCAATACATGGACCTTTTCATCATTTCTAATAATTTGCCATATAAATAATGCCCCAATGCATATTGCTATACAAATAATGCCCTTACATGTATATTGTTTCATGTTTGAGGTCTATATTTAAGGTGTATTTCTATAAGCAATATTGATTGGCAAAATAGTAAATACATATACAATTTTACCATAGGTTACAAAAATCCCTTTCATAGGGGTTGTAACATGCACTCCCATTCCTTTCCAAGGACAGTGTCAGCTGATATCTAGTTCAAGGTACTTAAAATTATAAATGCCTATGCTGACAGAGATTTTTGTCTTTTTTTTTTTTAAAGATTTATTTATTTGAGAGAGAGAGAATGAGAGAGAGCACATGAGAGGGGGGAGGGTCAGAGGGAGAAGCAGACTCCCTGCCGAGCAGGGAGCCCGATGTGGGACTCGATCCCGGGACTCCAGGATCATGACCTGAGCCGAAGGCAGTCGCTTAACCAACTGAGCCACCCAGGTGCCCGAGATTTTTGTCTTTTATACACGGTAGCACTAAAGGCAAGTACTTGCTATGTAGCCAGTACGTTTTAGGTAATTGATTGATTTTGTATTTATTGGTTTAAATTATTGTCAATGCATATACATTTAAACATGTAAGTATTAATTATTAGAATCCATTTTTAGACAGTGGGCTTAAACAGACTCTCAATAATATCTGTTATTTGAGTAGTTTACATTAAGTTCTAAGAATGTATGAGTTGATTTTATAATATTTTTAATATAGAGAAAACTTTTATAATGTTGGATATGTTCTTCAAAAATGGGATTTAAATCTCATCTTAAAATATACTTTGAAAAATAATCATCTGAGAAATTTTCCATTAGAGGAGAGTTTGATTCTATTTCCATCTCCACTGCTATTTTTCCTCTTGAATGTGACCTTGAGGAATAATATCTCTTTATATTTTTATTAGGTCAGGAAAAACCTAGGCATCTCGTCATTGACTGTTACTGGGATAGCTTCTTCCATGAGACTTCTGCCTTCAAGTTTAGTGGTCTGAGTCACACACAAGGTATGGATTTCAACTTTATATTCTGTCATTCTATATGCTTTTATATTTCAGAGATGATGAAATTATATGTCTCTTATCTTAATATATATTTAATAACAATTACACAATTAAATATTTGGGCATGAATTTTAATAAGTTGATAGAAAAACATGGATAGTATAATCTTTATATATATTCATTATATCTTTACTGTTTTTCATTCCATAGCACATAAATACAACTTGTAAAATATTTTGTCTTTGCGATTTTGAATGTTCGAAAGTCATTTTGACCACTTAATACTTAAGTGTGTGAGGGGCGCCTGGCTGGCTCAGTCAGTAGAGTGTGCAACTCTTGATCTCTGGATTGTGAGTTTGAGCCCTACATTGGGTGTGGAGATTACTTAAAAATAAAATCTTTAAAAAAAATAAGTGTGTGAGTCTAAGAAGATTTTGGAAAATTAAAAATAAATAGTATGCTAAAGCTATTCATAATCATGAAAAATAATTGCATCTTCACAAAGCTAATGATTCCCTGAAAATTTATTAGAGGGTGTACGTCTATTTGTACTATGTATTAATCATCCCACCTGCACATTGATGAATAGGAGAAAATCTAAGGCATAAGAAATAATGAAGTTGCTTAAAAATCTAAAACTCAAAAAATATTAATTTGCTTAAAATAATATTTTAATTGCATTAAATTAGTCATAATAGTTATGGTAAACATAATAAAATATGAATTATCTTAACATAATACAAAAATACTAACTGGAATTGGCAACAACTATTAACATCCCAATACAAATGGGTTCATGACTTTATTCTATTTATTGTACTATTTCTATCAGCATCCTAAATCTCATTTTTTTATTTCATTTGATACAACTCCATAGTGTAGGTGTTATTATTACTCTTATTGAATCAAGGAGATTGCAATTCAGAAAAATTAACTTACATAAAATCAAAACAGTTGCTTAATGGCAAAGCTAAACCTCCTTGTGTATGACTTTAAAGTCTTTGTTTTCAATTTCTTTGTAACACATTAAAAAGAGTGTAAACAGCAGTTCTCAAAGAGTAAGTTGCAGATGGCCAAAGAATGATTGAAAATATGTTCATAGTCACTAATATTCAAAAAGATGTTGATTTAAATGATAGCCATGTAAGTTTTCTTTTTCCTTTTTTGTCTTTATTTTTTTTATTCCTTGAAACCATGGTGAAATTTGAACAAGTACTGCTTTGGGGAATGTAAATCACAACATAGCTTCTGAAAAGCACGTTGTGTAATGTATATAAAGAAACTTAGAAATTATCACTCTTTTGACCCAGTAGTTGCAATTCTGCTGAGATCTCCTTTTTTTTTTTAAGATTTATTTATTTATTTTATAGGCGGGCAGAGGGAGAGGGAGAGAGAGTCTTAAGCCGACTCCAAGCTGAGCACAGAGCCCAACGTGGGGCTCAGTCTCATGACCCTGAGATCATGACCTAAGCCAAAACCAAGAGTCCGACCCTTAACTGACTGAGCCACCCAAGCGCCCCTCTGCTGAGAGCATTTAAAGAACGAATCAAAATATTGCACTGTTTATAACAGCAAAAAGTTGGAAACCACCTGAATGCCAAATAACAACCTTATTATATTCGTATTAATTATTTACATGTCTGCTTATATTTTAATTTTACTTATTCATTGAGTATATGAGACACTTTCTTTCTTAAAAATTTTTTCCATTGGTTCTACACTTTCAGTCTTTCCACATTATGAACTCCATAAAAAATTCACCTACATTTTCTTTTTCTTCTTCTTTGTAATGGAGAAGGAGTTACACGTAAATAGGCAGCTTTTTCATTTACTCCTTTAATTCATCTAGGTTTTGCTCTTTTGCTATGTAATTATAATCTAATTTGATTCCCCTCATTTAATTAGCAAGTTTCCCATCTTTTCATTTGATAATAATAATCATTCTGTAGCTATTTATTTTTTGCAGCCTGTATTCAGATCATATTCTGTTACGTGTCTGTATATTTCAGGTCTTGTTCTAGTGCCATGCAGTTTAAATCCTACAATTTTATGTTTTCTTTTTTTTTATGTTTTCTTATTCTATTTCTTTCTTTTTATGATCTCTTAAATAATTTATTTCTGGGGCGCCTGGGTGGTTCAGTCAGTTAAGCATTCGACTCTTGGTTTCAGCTCAGGTCATGACCTCAGGGTCGTGAGATCGAGCCCTGCATCAGCTCTGCGCTCAGCGTGGAGTCTGCTTCAGATCTCTCCCTCTTCCTCTGCCCCTCCCGCTTGTGTGCACTCTCTCTCTCTCAAATAAATGAATAAATCTTTTTTAAAAATGAATTAAAAACATAGTTTATTTCCTTTTATCACTTATTTATCCTTGTAGAAAAAATTTAGAATAACTTTGTCAAGTTTCAAAGAAGTCCCAATAAACATTTGATCGCAATTACATTAAACCTATAGACAAATTTGGGGAGAACATCTTTGCAATAATCTTCTTCTCCAGGAAGATTATTTCCTTGTTATTTTCAAGCATAGTGTTCATAAGTGTCAATAAAGTTCATTTTTTGCATAGTAAAAACATAAAGCTTCCAGTACCCATACTTTTATTTAAATAATCCAAATAATGGGTGAAAGGGGCCAGAAGGTAAAAAAATAAATACATAAATAAAAATAAAATGCCAGGGAATTGCCTCCTCTAAACATGGAGTTGTGTATGGGAATTATAGAAATTGTTTCTTTTACCAAAGTCAACTGCATTAGTTTACAAACCTTTTATCTTTGTCTATTAATTTTGAACTGCTCATATATTGAAATGAATTTCCTTGTGGTTTTTTTTGATTCCTAGTTCTTTATTCTTCAAGTGATTTCTAATATAGTTTCAAATTTAAATAAATGAGTGATCCAGTTAGTAATTATATATAATGTGATTTCTATGCAACACAGACCAACATTGTGTGTTCCAATTTTAAATTTTCTAATTTGAAAAAAAAGAGAGATTCTGAAAGTACTTTCTTAATTATAATTTATATTGTTCTAATTGTCTTCACATCATTTTCAAATTTAATCTGATGTTCTCCTGCATTCCATATTGATTTCTCTAGTGTCTTCTGTGACTTGTTTTTTCAATAAACAATGCACATCCTGCCTGTGTGGTGGGTTGACAGTTCAAGATGTACTCCCTGCTGCTCTATATAATAAAATCTCCAAAGGGGATTATTTTCTCTAGAAGCTTTCTCTAGAAACTTCTTGTTTGCTCTGGTGTTCTTATGTGGTATTAGTGTCAGGGGTGTTCCTGATGATTTGGGGCACATAAACATTAAAGGTACAACTGAAATGGGTGCTCTCTTTCTTATATTGCTGTGGGCATTTTTAGAGACTTTGGGGTTCATTGGCCTTACTGTAAAAATTACCTGTAGGTATAATCTCACATGCCATGTAAAGCATTTATAACCTTAAAACTCTTTCCACCTCTGCATGGAACATTTCCTTGGTGAATACTTGAGAACTATAAAGATTGTCTTATTCTTGACCAGCATTTACCTAAGTGTGCAGAGTGAAATGCTAATTTCAAGAGACAGAAATAGGTATGATATGAGGAAAAAAAAAAAAACTAAGTTCTATGATGAAATAAATTTGGGAAATACCAGCTTAAACAAAATTTCCTTTATGGCAGGGTTTCCTAGGACTTTTTTTTTCTAATGCTGTCTATATTTCCATATAGAGGAAATAACATGTTTTTGGAATGTATATCTGGCTAAGAAATGTACTTTTGTAAATATTGCTCTCAGATGAACTGAGTTAGCAGAGAGGTTCTAAACTCCTACCCTCCAGTCTGCTATATCCTGTGACATTGCATTCAATTCAATTCAGGGAATGGCTCAGCATTAAAGGGAGACCAACTGACAGCTGCTAAGACTAGTGTTTCTCAATGTGAATGCCGCTGCTTCATTTCATGCTCAGCTCTTCTAGGCATCCTCCCAGTCTCAACCCAACTTCAGCAACATTTTGGTCTATATGTGACAAAAGGACAAAGATAAAAATAATTTCTGCAAACATTCTCGTATTCTTTCTGAAATTTAAGTTCCTTTGTATTTACAAACTCCTCTAATAAAATTGCATCTCTATGTATGGAGATATCGAGCGAGACTAGAATTCTAGCCATTGACATTGTTCTTTCACATTGAAAAGGACATTCACATCCATTTTATTGCTCTACAGAAATTTTTTTTTCCTAGAATTTTTCTTCCTTCGAATGAGTTCCATGCTATGGTGTAGATAGCTCAATATTTCATTTTGTTTTTTTTTTTTTTTTTAAAATTTTTTTTTTTTTTTTGAGACAGAGAGAATGAGAGACAGAGAGCATGAGAGGGAGGAGGGTCAGAGGGAGAAGCAGACTCCCTGCCGAGCAGGGAGCCCGATGCGGGACTCGATCCCGGGACTCCAGGATCATGACCTGAGCCGAAGGCAGTCGCTCAACCAGCTGAGCCACCCAGGCGCCCCTTCATTTTGTTTTTAATAAGTTCACTGTCCTTTTTGTTATCTTTCTCTCAAAATTGGTGACAGGAACTAGACAGGAGGGGGGAACAAGGGGGTCTTCCTGTCAGTGAAGAATGTTAACCTGCCAGGCTTTCATTTTGAAGCTCATTCTTATCTACACATCTAATTAGGTTGAGTAACCAAGAATGAGATAAGAGGAGAGGTGAATTGTGATCGCAGAAGACATCCTGCTACAAAGCTGATACATTTATAAGACTTGAAGTGTTCTTTTTCTCCCTCACCAGGAAGTAATCAAATGTCACTGAAGCAAAATCAAGATTAAACCCTTGAGAAAAAAAAATCGTAGCTGTAACATTTTCCTGGGTCCTCTGACTGTGACATTTTAAAAAACAGGGCCGGCGGTGGGGAGAGGTTAGTTTTTTCTTATATCATATCGTAGCTCTAGAGAATAAGTTGCTACTTCCTAGGACTCTAGGAAGAGATCCAAGCTACAGGGACTGGCATTAGACTTGTAGTCGGAGAATCTGCTGTGTTCTAGTTTTGACTATAACCTTAGCTTGAGCTAGTTTCTGTATTCTCTAGATTCTAATCTGGCATCATAAAAAATGAAAATCGGTTTTACTGAATAGGATATTTTTTGAAGAACAAATGCAATTGTTTATGTGAAGAAATTTCTAAACACTAAAATTACAAGTATTGGTTATTAGTATTATTTGTATAGGTGAAAATAGGTTACACAAACACAAAGATGGATTCCTGGTTTCTTCAGTTTTATAAGAAACAAGACTAGTATATTGCTGATACGTACCCAGAAATATATTTCTGAAAAATGCGTTAAGAAATAAATAATAAGGGCGCCTGGGTGGCTCAGTTGGTTAAGCGACTGCCTTCGGCTCAGGTCATGATCCTGGAGTCCCTGGATCGAGTCCCGCATCGGGCTCCCTGCTCAGCGGGGAGTCTGCTTCTCCCTCTGACCCTCCCCACTCTCATGTGCTCTCTCTCATTCTCTCTCTCAAATAAATAAATAAAATCTTTAAAAAAAAAAAAAAAAGAAAGAAATAATAAGTTTTTTTTCTTCTGAAATCCATTTGTTTTCTGGGTGAACAATTGCTAAACAAATGCTTTTAATTCTCATCAATTACTCATTGACGGAAGTCTTGTTACCTTAGGTGAATATTAGTTTTCTAGAATACTAGTTTTTCTACAAAAGAATTTCTTACAGAGCAGTAGATATCTATTTCTATATTTGTATCTATATTTTTAAAATTATCCATCTTTGTTCTTCCTTTTGATATTCCTAATCCTTTATGTGTTCTACTTTTATTCAACATTTTCATTAAAAAATATCACCGGGGAGCCTGGGTGGCTCAGTCGTTAAGTGGCTGCCTTCCGCTCAGGTCATGATCTCAGGGTCCTGGGATCGAGCCCCACATTGGGCTCCCTGCTCCACCGGGAGCCTGCTTCTCCCTCTCCCACTCCCCCTGCTTGTGTTCCCTCTCTCGCTGTGTCTCTCTCTCTGTCAAATAAATAAATAAAATCTTTAAAAAAAAAAAACACCAAATTTCAGTTATTCATATACCACCTTCACAAATTTTGGCATGTCACCTATATAATAATTTACTTAATGGTATTTGAATGGAAAACAATGTCACTTGCCATGAGCAATAGCAATGTACTCTGTGCAAGGAACTATTTCAAACACTATACAAATATTAAAGGATTTAGTCCTCACAATAACCCTGTGAGATAGATTGTATTAATACCCTTCTGTCAGATGAATATACTGAGACATGTAGGAGTTAGGTCCAAGATCACACCCACAGTATATGCTGGAGCTTGGGTTTGAATGTAGGGCTTGGGCTCTTACTCAACTACACAATACTATTCTAAGTAGAAGACAGCTGTAAAACATCTATCAATAAATAATGAAACAAAAATTTTAAATATCTGTCCAAGTTTCACTCAGAACCGTCTGAAGTATCATTGTTGCAGAACAGTTTTCCTGGGAAGCAGTCTCTGAGAAGGAGATTAGTGTGCAGGAAGTTTATTAGGGAGTGCTCTCAGGATCAACACCCCTGGGGAAGAAGAGAATGAAGCAAGACTGAACAGAGGGAGAAGGTGGAGACAGAGGTGTTGGCTCATACCATGGCAAGCATTGAAACTAGGCTAGCACTTCAGATTTGCCCCAATTTGGAATGAGGAGGCCACGATTTTGTATCTCCATCTCCTTCCTCCCCCCCACCCCGCTACCTACATCAATCTATCATTAAATGCATCTGCCCCAGGAAAGGAGTTTGACTTTGGTCAGGTGACTCTACAGCTGAAGGCACTCCTCCCAGAGCGCTGATATCTAGCTACCATATACTGGCCATAGTCTTGGTAGCTTGGGGCGTAAAGTCATGAAGATATATTTCTCTTTTTTACTAGAAGCATTATTGTTTACTTCTCCTGATACATATCTCAATAACTTTAAATATGGTGAGGTGGGAGTCAAGGTTCATTTTATTCATTATGTATACCAAATTGCCCTAGCACCATTTATAAAAAAGGCCATCCTTTCCTTCATTGAATTGCATGACACTTTTCTCTCAAATCCAGTGACAGTATGTATGTGGGTCTGTTTCTGGACTTTCTATTCAGTTCCAGTTGTCTAGTCATCCATCCTTGCACCAATACCATACTGCCTTAACTGCTGTAGCTCTATGGCAAGTCTTGATATGTGGTAACATAAATCCTTCCAATTTTCCCTGCTCTTCAATATTTTCTTTGTTATTCTAAATCCTTTGTACTTTTATAAGAATTTTAGAATCAGCTAGTTAATTTCCAAACACACACATGCCCCTGTTAGGATTTGTATTTGAATTATATTGAAATTATGCATCGATTTGGGGGTAACTGGCATCTTAGAAATATTGAGTGATTGAGTCTTTTAAATCTAAGAATATGGTTCTCCCCTCCATCTACTTATCCAAATGGCTATTTCTTCAAGATTTATCTAAAAGCCCATTTTGTCTGTACCGATTTGATCTGCCAGCATTATCATAGACTACTACGCTGCCATGTGTACTTGGTTTCTTTCTGGGCTATCGCTACTATTCCCCTGATTTTTCTTTGAGAGCCAAAACTACACTGTTTTAATTAAAGAGGTTTTATAATGTGCTTTAATATGTGTTGAGGATAGCTCTCTCACATTGTTTTTCCTTTTCAGAGTTATACTGGCTATTCTTCCTTGTTTATGTATCCATATGACCTTTATAATAAACTTGATTACCTCCAGAGAAAACCTGATAGAATATTTATTGGAATTCTTTTAATTTGTCATTTAAATTTTAACTTTATACATGTAGGGAAAAATGACATTTCTGTGATTCTGAATCTTTGTATCAATGTCCATTTTGTGTGTTTTCAGTAGTTCATCAACCTCGTGTCTTCAGAAATTTTTTTTTTATGTATTTTTCATATATTTTGCTTTTGTCTAATGGACAAATCATGCTCAAAACCATTTTGGATTACCTTTTAAAAATAGCAAGAGTATTAACAATATATCTCATTTTTTGTGATATTAGAGCAACAGTAAATACACAATTTGTTGTCATATAATATAAGCTACTTTTGTTTATTTATACTTAATACCTTATTACTGATTTTAAATGCAATAGCTCACTATTTCTTTGCTCTTATTGCTTCTTAGAAAACACAAAGGCTTTACTTAAAACAGTAACAGTATTCTTTGTTCAAGAATAGAAAATCTTTAATAGTTTTCATGAGAAAGATTAATATAACTAAAAATATTATTACATAATGACTGTTATATCACTTTTGTACTCTTGGTATTCCCTGACACAGTGGTAAAAGGATTAGCATACTATTCAAAACATTTTACACAATGTTAAATAATCTCTGTAAGGGCTAATTAAACTTTATCTTTAATTTAAAGAAAAGATTTAGAGCCTCAGTTTAGGTTGTTGTCATTGGAGTAATCACAGTAATAGGAAATCCTGACTTCTGGTTACATAAATATTCCTGGCAGAAAGACACATAGGGAAGATACCTTTAACCGTGTTGCTTTGCTCCAGTTAAATTTACTTTTTTTTTTTTAAAACATCAGGCCTTTATTTTCTCACATAATTTCCTACAGATAAATAAAACTAACCAGATATAATTTTAGTTAGTGTCATTTTCATGTAACTTTAAAAATTTTCAGTTTTCTATTTTAGCTTTATTTAAACATAGATATATAGGCAGACAGATAGATAAATGTTAGGTACCATCCCTCTTTCTTCTTTGAGAATTAATGCCTCTGTTGTCAACATGAAGCCATTCAGTTGGCCAATACAAGAAGTTCTTTGGGTTCCAGGAAGCAGAACTTGCAGATCTAATATTGCTCTTTGCACTTGGCTTTTTGTAAATTGTATTTGCATAACTTTTGCTCATTTTAAATGATACTAGGTTGTTTTTACCTCTACCATTTATTTGTAAAACTTTTTCATATTATCCATTGAAAACCATTTTTGATATCTCCCTGAGAAATATTTCTTCCAATCTATTATTTGTTTATTGTCTTCAAATTATAGAATTTTTCCCATAATTTTTTTTTGGCAATTTTATGATAAAATCATCCTGTCTTTATATCCTCTGGGTCACCTGTCTTGGTTAGAAAGATTTTTCTTCTTCAAACTATGTGAAAATAGACTACTAAGCTTTTTTCAAGACTTTTAAAGTTTTAAAAAATATTTACATATGCAGTTCATCTGGATTCATCTTTGTATTTGGTGTGCAGAATTTTCCATTTGTTTTTCATTTAGCCAGATAGCAAGTTGTGATTTTTATCATTTGTGAAATAAACCAGCTCTTCCACTGAATGGAAACATCATTAATGTAATTAATATATAAATATATTAATATATAAATAATACATTGTTAATTATATAATCAATAATTATAATTTGATTTATATGAAAATATATTATTACATAATATAGTGATGCATAATTGAATATACTGTTTAGTACCTTCAATATTATTAATATATATTAATATATTAATTGATGGATGTGTTGATAAGATAATATCTTCATACACACATACTCTACAATTGATTTATGGTCATTTTCTAGGTTGTTTCATTAATTAGTCTATAACTAGCTAGTATCTTTTTTGTGATTTTAAAAAATTTTAATTCCAATAAGGTTAACATACAGTATTATATTAGTTTCAGGTGTGTAATATAGTGATTCAAAACTCTATACATTACTCAGTGCTCATCATGATAAGTGTACTCTTAATCCCATTCACCTATTTTACCCATCCCCCCACCTACCTCTCCTCTGGTAACTGTCAGTCTGTTCTCCATCATTAAGAGCCTGAATTTTTGTTTGTCTCTTTTTTGATTTGTTCGTTTGTTTTGTTTCTTAAATTCTACATGCAAGTGACATCATACGGTATTTGTCTTTCTCTAACTTATTTCACTTAGCATAAAACTCTCTCGTTCCAAGTTGCAAGAGACAGACCCTACATGAGGTATACTACAAAGGGAAGACCTACAGCTGAGAGTAGAACAGACATTAAGAAAAGCCCTTTGGCAAACTAGCCCCAACACTAAACAAAATTATACCACTCCCAACTAAAAAATTATGAAACATACAAACAAGAGGAGAATAACATTCTCTCAAGAGAAAAATCAGTTATTAGGACCAAAGTGGGACAAGGCACAGATGCTCAAACTTTCTGATAGGGCATTCAAATTACTCTCTTTAAGCTTCGAATGGAAAAGCTAGACAAAGTAACAGATTAGAATAATTTAAGCAATGAGATGGAAATTATAAAAAAAGAATCAAACCAAATGCTCAAAATGAAAACACAGAAAAAGTATAAATAATATCTTTGATGGATTTATCAATAGATTTGACACAGGTAAGGGAAAAAAATCCATCATCTTTAAATTAGGTTGGTAGAAATTACACTGATGTAAGATAAAAAGAAAATAAGGCAGAAAAACAGAGAGCATTGAAGAGTTATAGAACAGTATCAAGCAGTCTCACATATTTATAATGGCAGTTCCAGAAGGCAGAAAGATAGAACACCACAGATGGAAAGAAGAAATATTTGAAAAGATAATAACTGAGGTGTTTTGTTTTTTTTAGAAAACCTAGGCAAATGATATTTGAACTGCAGAAAGCAAGCAACAAAAAGAAACTGTTGAAGGTAGCCAGATTTTTTTAATCTTTTTATTATTTTATTTACTTTTTTTAAAGTAGGCTCCACACCCAGTGTGGAGCCCAACATGGGCCTCGAACTCACAACCCCAAGATCAAGATCTGAGCTGAGATCAAGAGTCAGACGCTCAATGACTGAGTCACCCAGGCACCCCCAAGTAGCCAGGTTTTTTAAAAAGGCACATTACATACAGAAGAATAAAGACTTCTCTTCAGACTCAAGAATATTCTTTATTGGGCGCCTGGGTGGCTCAGTCGGTTAACCGTCTGCCTTCGGCTCAGGTCATGATCCCAGGGTCCTGGGATCGAGTCCCACATCGGGCTCCCTGCTCGGCGGGAAGCCTGCTTCTCCCTCTCCCTCTCCCACTCCCCCTGCTTGTGTTCCCTCTCTCGCTGTGTCTCTCTCTGTCAAATAAATAAATAAAATCTTAAAAAAAAAAAAAAGAATATTCTTTATTTCCCACAGGGGCTGCTTCCCACGTGTGGACAGCACCCATGACTGTCTTTTCTGTGATCTTTACCCAATAAACATGTGGTGAACTCCTTAAAGAAAAAAAAAAAAAAAGACTTCTCTTCATAAACCATGCAAGCTACGTGGTAATAGAGTGACATTGGTAGTGATGCAAGAAAAAAAGTACTGTCAATCCATAATGCTGTACCCCAAAAATACTCTTTACAATGTAGAATTAAGGACTTCTTCAAGTCAGTATACAAAACCCAATTGCATTTCTGTATACTAGCAATAGACAATTCGAGTGTGAGGTTAAAAATGTCATTTACGACAACAACAAAAAACCCTGAAATTCATAGGTATATATCTAACAAAATATGTACAGTATCTTTATACTAAATAGTAGAAAACACTGATGGAAGAAATCCAATAGACCTAAATAGATAGAGATGCATCATGCTCATCAACTAAAAACCCAATATAGTTAAAATGTAAATGCTCTCCAATTTGATATATAGATCCAGTGCATTTCCAATCTATTTCTCGTGAGACTATTTTTGCAGATATTGATAAGCTGATTCTAAAATATATATGAAAAGACAAAAGAAGTAGAATTTCCAAAAAAAAAAAAAAATAAGGAAGAATGAAATTGGAAAGCTTACACTAACAGATTTTAAGATGTACAGGCTTACCTTGGAGATATTGCAGGCTTGATTCCAAACCCCTGCAGTAAAGCGAATATTGCAGTAAAATGAATCACATGAATTTTTTGGTTTCCTAGTGCATATAGAAGTTATGTTTATACTATGCTGTAGTCTATTAAGTGTACAATAGCATTATCTCTAAAAAAACAATGCACATATCTTAATTAAAAATACTTTATCACTAAAAAGTGCTAACCATCATTTGAACTTTCAGTGAGTCAGAATCACTGATCAAAGATCACCTTAACAAATATAATAAGACTGAAAAAGTTTGAAATGTACGATTACCAAAATGTGACACAAAGACGCAATGTGAGCAAATGCTGTTGGAAGAATGGTGCCAAGAGACTTGCTTGATGCAGGGTTGCCACAAACCTTCAACTTGTAAAAAAAAAAAAAAAAAAAAAAAGCATTATCTGAGAAGCTTAATAAAGCAAAGCACGATAAAATGAGGTATGCCTGTACCTAAAATCTACATTAAAGTAGATTTTAAAGTCCTGGAAAAATTTGTCTATCCTCACTGTCTCTGCTTCTTTATCTCTATCAATTCTCTTATTCACTTCAGTGAGAATTTAATCTTGACAACTCAACTAAAATTACTTTTGTCAAGGAAATCATTACTTTCATGTTGCAGAATCTACAGGTCAATGCTATGTCCTTATCTTTATCTCTCAGTAGTATTTGACATAGTTGACTTTTCTTTCCTTGAAATGTTGTATTAACTTGACTTTGGTTTTCCTCGTATGTCATTGTTCAGCCCTTGTGAGTCGTCTTTTCTCTCTTTTATCTGCTATCAGAACTCGAGATGTTGGCTTGATTTGAGGTTCAGTCCTGTCTCTTTTCCAGTTATATTATCTTCCTGGTCATTTCTTTGAGGCTTGTGGATCCTGTCTATTCATCATGAACTCCTAATTTGTATCTCCAACTCCAGAATTTCTCTTGAGTTTCAACTGCTTATTTGCTTCTTCACATGGGTATCTAGTAGGTATCTCTTAATATTACTCTTGATATACCCATCCCCTCACTCTCATGCTAATTTCTTCCACAAAGATTTCTCCACCTCACTTAATGGCACCATTATTTATCTAGTTCATCTTGCCAATCACCTAGGAGTAATACTTGATTCCTTTTTGTTCTCAGTGCAAATTCCTAGCCCATCAGTGAATACTGATCACAAAGCCATAAATATATATCTCATTTCTGGCCCCTTTTTACCACCTCCATCATTTTTACCCTAGTCTGTACCACCTGAACTGCTACAATTGCTTCTTTTATTTCTGTCCTGCTCCCTAAATTCTGATATCCACACAGAAGACAGAGTGCTCTGTTGTAAAAACATAAATTGAGTCATATCACTATGCTTTTTTAAACCTCCCTATGTTATCCAGTTCAGCTTTAGGAGGTGAGGTCAGAAAGGCCTCACATCATCTGGTCCGTGCTTTTTTTTTTCCCTGACCTCACCTTCTCTAATTTCTCCCACCCTTCACTGAGCTGCTGCAGCATCCCGAGCCAATTCCTATTTAAGTGTTTAAGTTGCTCACCCTTCTGCTTGGAACACTCTTATCCCAACTTCTTGTTTACCTTCCTCTAAATCCTTTAAATGCCTCTACTCAGAGGGCGCCTGGGTGGCTCAGTCGTTAAGCGTCTGCCTTCGGCTCAGGTCATGATTCCAGGTCCTGGGATCGAGCCCCACATCGGGCTCCCTGCTCCATGGGAAGCCTGCTTCTCCCTCTCCCACTCCCCCTGCTTGTGTTCCCTCTCTCGCTGTGTCTCTCTCTCTGTCAAATAAATAAATAAAATCTTTTTTATTTATTTATTTTTTTTAAGATTTTATTTATTTATTTGAGACAGAGAGAATGAGAGAGAGAGAGCACATGAGAGGGGGGAGGGTCAGAGGGAGAAGCAGGCTCCCTGCCGAGCAGGGAGCCCGATGCGGGACTCGATCCAGGGACTCCAGGATCATGACCTGAGCCGAAGGCAGTCACTTAACCAACTGAGCCACCCAGGCGCCCTAAATAAATAAAATCTTTAAAAAATTTAAAAAAAATTAAAAAAAAATAAATGCCTCTACTCAGTGTCACTTCTTTAGAGAAATTTTCCTTGAGAGCAGTCTTCATTAATTCTCTCTTCCTAAATAATTAACTTAAAACCTATTGTGTAGTTATCTACCTATTTACTCCTCTTCTTTTCTCCACTTTCTGTTAAGTTCCACAGCACAAACAATATTTTCTCTCATTTCCTACGGTATTTCCGGTAACTAAAACAGTTCCTTGCTCAACTCCTTCCCATACTAATATTTATTGAGAGCTACAATATGCTAAGATCCTGTTCTAAATTCTGTAGATACAGCAGGGAGCTAAATAGGCAAATATCTCTGCCCTACTGGGATTTACATGCTAGTAGGAAAAGATAGACAATAATCAAATAGGATGGGGAAAGAAAATGGGTACAGGAGGGGGATAAGGAAAGTCGTGGTGTTGGAGGTGCAGTTTTGAAGAGGGTGGCCAGAAAAGCCCTTACTGAAGGGACAACATGAATGAATGAATTAGCCAGCAGAGATGGCTATAATAAATGGCTGATAGAGTCTCATCTGAGTCCATACCATCTATGTCTTGTGTAAAAACAGAGAATATTCAGCAAATTGATGTATCACAAAAAGCAGGAAGAGAAAGCCAATATGCTAGAATGCTAAATGGATGTTTATTCTCAGTATTCTGTAATGTTTGGCTGCAGTCTTCAAGACAAAGTATTAAGGAAATAATAGAATGTCTGACATGCGAGTGCAAAGCATCAGTAACATAAATTGAATATTGTGGTGTTCGGCTTGGGAGCACATTTTTGGTTTTTGTCTTACTTAATTCTTGATAACATACTTTGTAGTCAGATTATCTAAAAATTTAAAATAAGTTTGAGCCATAATAGTAAAATTGCTTTTTGCAGGTGTAAGAATATAGGTAATTGTTCCAAATTGCTTTGCACTAATTAGATCTTACCTGGATAATTTGGGTCAATTAAACATGCTAAATATTAAGATACTGGAAAATAAAATGCTTCTTTGCATGGATATTGAGGGATGAAGGGTCTTTTGTTATATCTTAGGAAATGGCAGTAAATACCTGATAAATGGCTAGACAACTCTACTTATAACCAAAATCTCCAATGAGACATATTGATTGAAATTGCATTGATACTGAAGAAACTACATGTAGTTGTATTTGTTATGAAAGAGTGAAATCAGAAATTTGGAAAATCTTACATTACGAATAAGTCAACATGTTATAATTTAGGTAGAAATGGTGATGTCCCAATGGGCAGGTAGTCGACAGAGATAGGAATTCAAGGACAGTATTTGGAGATCCAAAAATCATTCATCATAGGTGGAAATATAACATATAGCTGACCTTACCGGTTTGGGCTTGCCTCTTTTTAAAAAATTTATTTATTTACTTGCAAAAGAAAGAGAGAGAAAGAGGAGGGGGAGGGGCAGAGGAAGAGAATCCCCAAGCAGACTCCCCACTGAGCGCGGAGCCCAATGCGGGGCTCCATCTCATGACCCTAAGATCATGACCTGAGCAGAACCAAGAGGCAGACGCTTAACTGACTGTGCCTCCCAGACACCCCTTGGGTTTGCCTATTAAAGGACCTAGCAAAGACAGTTAAGACAGTCAAAATCTTAAATCCTTGGATTTAAATAATGAGCAAGACATGACAAATAGAACTATGTCTAGTGCTTGAGGGAATAAATTATAGTGAGCATGGAAAAGTGGCTTCTCCAAATGTGGAAGATGGAGTTTAATTTTCTGTATTGCTGCTGACAGCAGAACTTAACCAGAGACTGGTAGCTCTAAGCAGTGGAACCAGGGCCTAAAACAATGAAAAACCTTCCAATTTTATTTCATGAAGGAGCTGAGTACCTTAAGAAATAGAAATTCCTCCTTAGAGGATGAATTTAAGTGGTTGCTGAGGGGCCATCTTCCTAATACTTCTTAGAATATATTCCTAGACTCACTGGGAGGTTATATGTGAGGACCATTAAATTAGAACTCAAAAATTCTGTCATTCTATGTTAATGACATTAATAAAAACAGATCTATATAGGTTTGTTTGCTTTTGGAATAGTTATTCTAATTTTGATGCTAAGTTTACAATATTTTCTCTTTCTTAAAAAAATGGAACTCTTTTTATTTCTTAGGTGCTAGAAAAGACATAAGAAAGAAAAATTTGGAATAAAAGTGCTCAGATAGTAAAGTGAAAAGCAAAGCAAATTATATGCTTTCTGACTACTTTTGGAATCAAACAAGGTGTGAGTCTGAGAGTAAAATTATGTTTTGTAAAACGGAATATACTCTTTCAAGTTTTATTGGTCTAATAATGTTTTTATTATGTTGGGATCAAGAATCAAGTGCCTGTCTTGGGAGAAACATAATAAAACATGCTTAAAATTGAGTATTTATCCACATGTATATGAGAGAGAAGAAATCAGGGCAAAAATACTGAAGGTCACTGGCCCAGAATCCGGTATGAAAAAACATAGACTGCATTCGCTTCTGTGCAAGAACCTCAAGAGATGGAAGCTGTAAAGAAAGTGTTGAGATAGTAAAAGTGGTGACAGCTTTAGCACTTCTGGGTCACTTTTGAGAAGCTTAATGCAACTGTATAGACTTTGCATTTTTGTTTTAATTCTTAGACTGATAAGTGAGGACATGTTCTAAACCGTGTCCTATGACCTGTTTGGTACACTCTAAAACCCAATATTTCTGCTTTATGCTACACAAATATTACATTTTTCATTGTTTTGTATGAAAAAATATATACTATCAGACTCCAATTCCAGGATAGGTATTACATTCAGTCCGTGAGGTTAATTAAAATTTTCTATCACTTCAAACCTTTATTTAATTTCAAGGGAAAAAATTCCAGAAATAACAAAGTATGTTGGATCAGAAGAGTTTAAAATGAAAATCAATATGCATCTGTCAAATGTAATCAGAGCTCTACCTGATATGTCAAAAATCCAATTACACCTGAACTGAAATTGTTATTGTTTTTTTTCTTCTTCTTCATTTAGCTGACAATCCTATGCATATTTAAGTCTAAAAGTAAGATCAAATGCCTGTAAGTTGTCATGGTCTCCATGAGTGGGAAATAAGTACACAATTGAAACTCTCTAGTGTCACCAGTTCTGTGGGCAAGTCAAAATTTAATCTTACAGAAGGGATTAGATTTATATTTTTTCAGTTATCTCATAAAAGGGATAGGATAACTGCATTTTATGAAAACATTCATTCTAGGATTTCTCTATTTTGACTAAGCACAAGCACTCATTACCTTTTGCCACTTTTATTCTTCCTGAATTCTGGTAGCTATAATGGATTTCCTTTCCTGTGCAACTGGGCATGTATTGGAGTTCCTGACCCCTTGATAGGAACAGAAGAAGTCATCATCACATGTTATCCATTTTATTATCATATGTAAATGGTACTGTGATCTTTATCACAACTTCTATCAGGAAGAAAACTGATAGAAGGTAAAAGGTAAATGGTGAGGCACTTATCTTGCAGACAAGCACTCATTTCCTGAGTATATTAGCAAATTCTCCATATTTGACATTACAGCTGACCCTTGAACAACATGGGTTTGAACTGTTCAGGTCTACTTATGTGTGGGTTTTTTACAGTGCAGTATTTTAAGTGTATTTTCTCTTCCTTATGATTTTCTTAATAACATTTTCTTTTCTCTAGCTTGCTTTATTGTAAGAATACAGTATATAATACATATAACATAAAAATATGTCTTCATTGACTGTTTATGTTATCAGTAAGGCTTCCAGTCAACAGTAAGCTCTTAGTAGTTAAGTCTTTAGGGGTCAGAAGTTATATGCAAATTTTTGACTTTGCAGGGGAGTTGGCACCCCAACCCCCACATTGTTCAAGGGTTCAGTTGTAGTTTGTTACTTGTGAGGGCTGAGTGTTGAGACAGCTAAGCTCATATATAGCAAAATATATGCATATGTTTAGGTAGGTAGAGAGTGTTGAATAACTGGTGAATTATTTTCAAGCCATTAGCAAATCCTTACGTGTAATGTATATTTGCTAAGTTATCCAATCGTTCCCACCTCCAAAGTTTCATCCCCAAAGGTAGCGTGAATGTGAGATCTTACCACCACCATTTGTTTTTCTAACATGTGGAATTATGTAATTTTACAGTTATCCCTCTTTATATCTGTTACCATATGAATACCAGTTCTTCTGCATTACCCCTCATTCTCAGCATTAATATCCTCAAGGGCAGTACATGAACTTTTTAAAAAAATTTTTTATTTAAATTTCAGTTAGTTAACATACAGTATAATATTAGTTTCAGGTGTACAATATAGTGATTCAACACTTTGTGCATCACCTGGTGCTCATCAGTACACCCACTTTCTTATCACAACTTCCTCTCTTTTCCAAACTCTAAGACTTTACCACACATTCCTCTAGAATTCTCGATTGTCATAGAGAAAATGCCCTCTATCCCCAAATCAACTAATGTGAATGTTTCCTGTACCTTCTTGAAACCTGACTCTCCCCCTGAGAAGACACTGTTTCCCTGTAATTAGAAAAATCCTCATCACCACTTTGAAATACACTGTTATTGTTATTGATGGTCGCATTAAATATTCTAATTAATTTTTTTATATTCCTTGATTTTTACATTTTAATGTTTAGCAACATTTTTTCATTGCAAAAGAAATCATAGAACTAAGAAAATCGTAATATAAAAATGAAAGATCTGTCTTGGATCGTCTATAAATATTGGAAACAATTCATATTTGCCAAGATACTTTAAAAATACTCCTATTTATTGGACTTCCGGTTTTGCCAAGATGGCATAGTTCTTTTCTTCCTACCTTACTCGAGCCAAACATCAATGGAAAAATCACATGTCCCTCACTCCAGTAGCCTCAGAAGGGCCAAGCAGATAATTGATTTTGTACCCTCCCTCCCTCATGTTTCTTAAGCAGCACACTCTGATTCCCTTCCCCTCACCTGTCTCTGTTGATGGGGCCAAGCAGCAAAACTAATCTATCATTCCCCCAGCTGAAGTAGGCTGTGCTCCAGTTCCCTTGCCACAACAGTGTTGGTGGAGCCAAGGGGCTAGTTTATCTTCTATTTCTTCCCTGGCAGAAACAGGTGGAGCTCAAAGTACCCCACCAGGAAGGTGTCAACAGTGCTGTTGTAAGCTGAGAGCTCGTCCCCACCCAGGAATAATGAGACTTAAAGAGCTCATGACTGGAGGATCTAGTCACCTCTGCCTACACCTGTTGTCAATGAGACTGAGCAAATTGCTGCAAGTTGGGCTAGTAAGCAGTCCACTTTTCTTCCCTCTCCTGGTGTCAGCAAGATCCAGTAGGGTGTAAACCAGGACCAGTAGCCACTCGTATTCCATCCCATTCCTGGAATCAGTGAGATCCAGTGGGGACCACAGTATATACCCCTAGCAAGCATCAACAAGGTAAAATGAAGTGATGTGAGACAGGGTAGTTGGCATTCTGCTTCCTTTCTTTCTATATGTGAGCCAGGACCAGTGGAGAACTGAGCTTCCAACCCCACATAGCATCAATGAGGTGGAATGAAGTGGTGACAAGTAGAGCTAGTTGGCACTCTGCTTCTTCCTATCTCTTTTCTTGGTCATTTCTCTTGGGCCCATCCAGGAACAGACTTTCCACCCCACCCTTCTGCAATGAGGCAATGTAAATCAATGCCCCACATTCTGCTTCAACAAATAATTTTGAATTCTCATCAAACAAATGAAAAAAAACAGAGAATCTGAGAAAAAATGTAAGTTAAAGAACCAAATTAAAGTACTAGTACTGCTAAAATCCATTAAGTTAAAAAAATATCTCACTGGTTGTGATCAAGAAGAGAATGAAGATAATGGAGAAGAGAATCACTGAATGTGAGGACAGATAAATAGAATCATCATAGACTGAACAACAAAGAGAAGATAAACTGAAAAAAAAAATGCACAGAGTTTCAGGGACCTGTAGGAAAATAATAAAAGAGATAACAGTCATATCAGAGCCCCAGAGGGAGAGGAGAGTCTGTGACTGAAACATTATTCAAAGATATAATATCTGAAAACTTGTGATGAAATACATAAGCCTAAGATTCAAGAGGCTAGTAGACTCCAAATAGTTTAAAGCAACAGTAATCCATGGCAAGACACATCATAATTAAACTTCAGTAAACAAAAGAAAAAGAAACAAACCTTGAAAGCAGCCAGAGAGAAATAGTGCATTACTTACAGGGAAACAGCAATTCAGATGACAAGAGATTTCTCATCTGAAATCATGGAGGCCAGAAGGAAGTGATACATAATTTCCAAGAACTGAAAAGGAAGAACTGTGAACTGTAAATTTCATATCCTGAGAATATATCCATCATGAATATAGGGAAAATAGACATTCTTAGATGAGGGAAAAGGAAGACAATTTCTTATAAGCAAACCAGTCCTTAAAGAATGGATGAGGAATATTCTCTAAACAGGAAATGAAAACATAAGAGTTAGAACTTCAGAAAATGAAGAACATCGAAATGGGTAAAATAAATATTAGTAGACTATCTTATTTCTACTGAGTTCATTAAATCATATTTGCTGATTGAAGCAAAAATTCCACTTTGTGATATGGAGTATATTTGTATATCTATCTGGAGAGAAAGAAAAAAAATCTTAAGATAATTATATTTGAAATATGGAGCAGATAAAGTGATCTAAATGGAAATAAGGTATATTGACTATATTTTCCTAATTTCTATATTTTTGATGCTCTGGTATCTGGGACCTTGTTGGGAACTGCCTCTCCCAGGGTTAGCTAATTCCTAGAGATAGTAAATGACTCATTTGTGAGCACCTTTTATATGCAAACTAACAAATTTAGAGTTGATGCCTCCCACACCTCTTCTGTTAGGCTTTTACATTCTAGACCAATATTCTCCTACCCTTACTACCCAGGGCTGGGAACCCTTAACACTCCAAAGCCTACTGAAATTATTCAAACTAGCCAATCCTAAACCGGCTTAGCCTATTTACCCTATCTTGCTCATTCCTTCCCATGAAAACCACAATAAAGACTCTTGCCTCTTTCCCCACCTCTTGACTGAGTCTGGTGCTTCTCCATGTGGCCCTGCATGGCATGGCATGCCTCTTGTTTCTAGGGGTATGTGAGTATAAAACCTTCTTCATGACAGTCATTTCTGTGTCTGCATGTGTTACCACATGTGATTAAAACAAATCCTGGGTACATTTCAAAACATAAGGTATATACACTTCATTCAAAGTAGCTAAATATTGATACCTGTGGACAGTGATAGGTTGCATATGTATATTGAATTATCATTTAAAACAACTAAGAAAGTTATGTGAAGTAATATACTAAAAAACACTATAAATCAGTTAGAATCCTAAAATATATTCAAGTAACGCATGACAATATCACTACAGATAACCTTAAGATATTAGAGAAATAAAGCAGAATTACAGGCAACTCTAAACATGTAAATCCAACAATGTAGGAGAAAATGATCCATTTCTAGTAAATTCCAAACTACCAGAATTCACTGAAGATGAAATAGATAATATGAATAGTCCTATAACTATTAAAGAAATTGAATTCATAATTGAGAAACTTCCAAAAAGAAATTTTCAGGCTCAGATGGCCTCAGTGGCAAATTCTGTCAGACATTTAAAGAATTAACGTGAATCCTTCTCAAACTCTTCCCCCCAAAAAAGAAGAGGAAGGAACACTGTTTAACCTATTCTGTGACCGGCATTACCTTGACACAAACCCCAGAAAACCACAATAAAGAAAAACTACAGATACTGTTCATGAAATAAGACACAAAATGTCAGTAAATTGAATCCATCATTATATAACAAAAAATACACCCACAACCAAATGGGGTTTATTTTAGAAGTAAAGGCTGGTTTGGTATTTGAAATTCCATTAATATAATCCACTCTGTTAAAAAGATTAAGGGGGGAAAAATCACATGTCAGTCAATATAGAAAAACCATTAGAATAAACCCAATATCCATTTCTTAGAAAACTCTTTACAACCTAGGAATAAAAGGGAATTTCCTCAACCTGATAAAGAGCTGACTTGATAAAACTACAGCTAATGTCAGATTCAATTATGAAACATTGAGTCCATTCTCTCTAAAATAGGCAGTGACACAGGATGCCACTTTCATCACTTATTTAAAGTGATTTAAAGGAAGTCCTAATGAGTACAAAATGGCAAGCAAAGGAAGCAAAAGGCAAATAGAATGGAAAGGAAGAAATAAACTGTCCTGATTTTCATATCACATGATGGTCTACCAGAAAATCCCAAGGGATCTTAAAAAAAAAAAAAAGTTTGTAGGAGTATTAAGTGAGTTCAGGAACACTACAGTAAACAAGAACAACACACACAGAAATCATATTTATATATACTAGCAGTGAAAACATGGAAACTGAGTTTAAAAACACAATACCATTTACAATCTCTCCAAATAAATTAAATACTTAGGAGTAAATCTAACAAAGCGTGTATAGGACTTATATACTAAAAATGACAAAATAACATAATGACAACATAAATAAATAGAGAGATGCACTGTATTCATGGGTTGCAAAACTCTATAGTATAGTAAAGATGTCAGTTCTATCCAAATTGATCTAGGTTTAATGCAATTCCTGTCAAGATGCTCACACCTTGGAGCACCTGAGTCGCTCAGTCGATTAAGCATCTGACTCTTGATTTCAGCTCAGGTCATGATCTCAGGGTCCTGGGATCAAGTCCTGAGTTGGGCTCTGTAGTCAGCACAGAGTCTGCTTGGGATTCTCTCTCTCCTTCTGCCCCTCCCTCCCCACTTGCACGCACTCTCTCTCTCTCTCTCTCTAAAATAAATAAGTAAAATCTTTTTTAAAAAAGATGATCATGCCTTATGCAAATTTAACTCAACACAATGCTAAGCAAATAGTTCTTATATTTCACTAATAGCAAATTCCATAAGAGGAAAAATTAATAAATTGGGCATCATCAAACTAAAATATTTTGCCCTGTAAAAGCCCATGAGAAGATGATGAAATGGAAAACTACAGACTGGGAGAAAATATTTGCAAAACATGTGATAAAGGGTTAGTATCTAGAACCTATAAAAAGTACAGAAAACTCACTAATAAAAATACACTTAAAGTAGAACATGATTAAAGAACATGAGCAGATATTTCACCAAGAAGAATATACTGATGACTAATAAGCACATGGAAAGGTGTTCAATATAATTAGTCTTTAGGGAAGTGCAAAATAAAACCATAATGAGATTTTACTACAAACACATTAGAATGGTTAAACTAAAAAATACTAACATCATGAAGTGTTGGGAAAGATGTAGAGAAACAATTGCTCATAAACTGCTGTGGGAATATAAACAGGTACAGCCATTCTGGAAAACTGGTAGTTTTTTGTAAAAGGAGACATGCAACTACTTACCATCCAACAGTTGCACTCCTGGGAATTTATCCCAGAAAAATGAAAATTTATTTCTACATAAAAATATGTGCATGAATGTTCATGGAATATTTATTCATGATAGCCTAAATCTGCAAACAACCTAGTTGCCCTTCAGTGGGTGAATGAGTAAACAAACTGGTCCATCCGTAACATGAAGTACAGCAACAGAAAGGAATTATCAGTGAAGCACTGATAAGCACAACTTGATCAAATGTCCAGGGACTTATGCTGAGTGAAAAGGCCAATTTCAAAAATTTACTTACAATATGGTGCCATTTATTTAACATTCTTGATGTGACAAATTTATAGAAATGGAGACTAGATTAGTGGTTGTAATGATTCAGGGATGGAGTAGGGGATTGAGTAGGGGTGTCTATAAAAGTTCAACCAGAGGGATCCTTATGATGAAACGTTTCTATATCTTGACTATATCAATATAAATATTCTGAGGGGTTTTTTTTCCTTTTTTAAAAAAGATTTATTTATTTATTTTAGAGAGAGAGAGCTCGAGTGAACATGCATTGGGGAGGGGCAGAGGGAGAGGGAGAAGGAGAAAGAGAATCTCAAGCAGACTCCCCAATAAACGCAACATGGGGCTCGATCCCACAACCCTGAGATCATGACCTGAGCTGAAATCAAGAGTCAGATGCTTAACCAACTGAGCCACCCAGGCACCCCTAAATATTCTTGTTTTTATATTGTCTTATAGTTTTACAGGATGTTACCATGGCAAATAACTGCGTAAAGGGTACATGGGATCTCGCTTTCATTTCTTAAAACTGGATTTTATAATTATTTCAAATTTTTTGTATATGGGTGATATATTATAAAAGAATAATCTAAAGGATAAAGATATACACTGTGTTTGGTATCTATAGTATCTATTGCTTAAAAGATATACTATGCATCATTTATGTTTATATGATTGCTAATAATCAGAGTTAAATGAGCAGAGTTCCTAGCATTAGCATTTATTAAAGACACTGTTTTTTTCCTTATAAGAGATCATTGCTATGTTTCATGTTGATTTTAGTTAACTTATATCGTGTAATTTGACAATCAATAATAAAAATGTTATTTGCAAAAGTAATATGTTTTTGAAAATAAATAATGCTATTTATGAATTGGAGAACATCTTTAAGAGCTCAGTGTTTAGGAGCACATGGTGGCTCAGTCAGTTAAGCATCCAACTTTGATTTTGGCCCAGGTCATGATCTCAGAGTCATGGGATTGATCTCAAGGTCATGGGATTGAGGCCCAGCTCTGCGCTCAGTGTGGAGTCTGCTAGAGATTCTGTCTTCCTTTCCATCTGCCCCTCTTACTGTTCTCTCTCTCAATCTTTCTCTCTGTAAAAATAAAATAAATAAAATCCTTTAAAAAAAGAGCTCAGTGTTTAGTGACATTTACCGTGTGTGCGGCTGCCTAACATAAAGTATGCCCAGGTCTCCAGATAATTGTCATGAATGTTTATTAAATTATGTCTGCAGCTGAGCATGATTTCACATTTTCAATAAAATTTCTCTTCCTATTATGTCAAATGACCAATTTAACACACAAATAAGCAGAGGTTCTAATCACATAGATTTGTAATTACAATTTACATCATACAGCAGGTGGATTTCTTAGTCAGTGAAGCTACTGATTTTATTGTAAAACACAAAGCTACAGCTT
This sequence comes from Neomonachus schauinslandi, assembly GCF_002201575.2. Classification (NCBI taxonomy): domain Eukaryota; kingdom Metazoa; phylum Chordata; class Mammalia; order Carnivora; family Phocidae; genus Neomonachus; species Neomonachus schauinslandi. Next base: position 95,082,403 of record NC_058419.1, on the reverse strand, counting down.
TTCTTATACAAAGTTGTCTGGATGCCTGCCTTTTAGAAAAGTCTCTGTAACCTGAAATTTAGACCCACTTATACCACTAGAATACTTTTACACAGAGAGCAGAAATTGAACTTATTAAAATAGTTTATATAATGTCTGGGCTTGTAAAATGGAGCCCAAGGCACAGAGCCTTTTTTTTTTCCATTTTATGCAATTTTCTTAGTTGCAGAAATGCAGGTGAATATTCTAACAGAGAGAAGACTAGTATCTGCTTAGGCATTATAGGCCTTTAAGACAGGGAGAATGGTTGATAGATGTATAGATGAGTAGATGGAGAGAAAGGAAAGTAGAGAAATAAGTAAATTTTAAATGATGAACTTTTGGTGGGACATGATTTTCCTTTAGTAAAATCTGCTTATAGTAAAATTTCCTACAGTGAATAGAAACTTGGTAACTACCACTGACATGCAGCATTTCCTCTTCTTCTCACATCTGACATTCTTCCTATTTCATTGAGAATATAGAGTCAAATCAGAGTCTAATTGTCTGCTTCTTCCATTATACCAACCAGCCTAATTTTATTTTCATCCTTGTGTCTTGCATTCCCTCCCATTATATCAGAAAAGTTCTCTGTGCTCTTGTGGCCATCCCTCTACTCATTCACTGAATCCCATAGCTTCTCAACTACATGGAACTCTCCAGGAGTTTTCCCCTTTTGTCTTCTCTATAATAACTGTTATTGTATTTTTCCTATCAACATACACATGCTATAATAATAGCTCCTGATGTTAAAAGACATGTCTCTTTTTACCCCTTATCCTTTCCAGCTACAATCCCATTTCTCTGATCCCTCTTTATTGCAAAACATGGTGAAAGGTTTTCTATACTTACTGTCCTCACTTACACCATTATCTTTTGTACCTAAACTAAGCTGGCTGTATGCCCCATCCGTCTACAGATACTCTTTTTAATTTCATCAGTAACCTAACACTGCCAGATGTAATCATCTATATGCAGTCTTCGTCTTGCCCAACTCGACACAGCTGATCTCTCACTGTTTTGGAAACAACTGGCTTCCAGGACTTATTCTTCCTTGATTCTCCTTCTCTCTCTCTAGTAAGTCCTCCTCATTCTCTTTTGCATGTTTCTCCCTTATTCCCATCCCCATAACTTCCTGGACACCCAAGGCTCAGTCTTCTCTTCTCTTCATTTCTAGCCACACTCATTCCCTATGAGCTCTCCTCATTCAGCCACACCTGAGATTCTAAGAACTTCTAAATTGATAGGCCCAGCTTCAACCTCTCCTTAAATCCAGTTCACATAGCCACTTGCTATCTCCATAGTCCCCGCCATGGATGTCTACAAGGCTTCTCAAACTTCCTTAGGTGCTCTGTGCAAATGACACCTTATCAGAGAAGCCTTCCTGGACCGCCCTATATTAACATCCACATGACTCTCTAACCCTTTATTGTTTTATTTACACCATACATACAAATACATTTTTTTATTGTTTGACTCCTGCTCTCACCCCCTAACGCATTCTGGAATGCATGACTCAGAAAAGCAGGGGATACATTTTTTTCACTGTTTTATCCCCAGTGCTTATTATAGTGCGTGGCACGTAGCACTTTCTGAAAATGAATAAGTGAAAGTATAAAACAGTGTGGAATTAGTGTTACACTGTACAAAATGGTATTATGTGGATGGAACTGGAGTAGTATTTTTGCCATAGCAAAACCTTGATATGTATATTGATATGTATATTATATTAGCTTTTTCATAAGAGGAAAATCTCACTTAGAAATTGAAATAATTTTCTCAGTGCTAGCAAATAACAGAGCAAAGATTTAAACTTCCAAAGCTCATGCTCTACACTATATCATAGAGTATACCTGTAAGTAAAGAGAGAGGTCTTACACGCACGTACATACACATGTGTGTTTATGCGTGCACGTGCACACACACACTACTTAGTATGGTACAGGGGCAAGGAGGACATGGTAATTGATCAACAAAGTATATTAGTTGTAGTACTAAACATTATTTTATCTTAGAATTTTCTGTGGGTGATCTTAACTAAAATTAAAATTAGCTGCTTTCCAAGAAAATGTTCAATTCCCTGAAATTAATTTTTTCAATCTTATTTATCTTTTCTATTTATGAGGAAAAATGTTATCATAGGGTATTAGAGCTGGAAGGAACATTAAGATATTCTATTCCAAACACTCAGGTAAAGCTCAAAACCCTTCTTTCATCACTGTCGGGGCTTATGCAGCATGTATTTGATGGCTTTTAATCATAGAAAACTCTCTCCTTCACTGTGCATCTGGTCAGGAGGCTCTAATAGTGGATTTTTCACTCATTTTGAGCCAGCAATGAAGTGTTTACATTAAAATTAATATTTTCTACACTTGATCTTAGCCAAAAGGCTTTAAGCATTTCTTTGTTTTTATTTTTGCTGATGAATTCTTAGACTTAAAAAGCAAACACAAAACTTTAACTTACAGGTGCTTAGTTCATGGTGTAAAACTTACCTTAGCAATCATATTTGTGTTGAATAACTCCAAAATCTACTTTTAAAACTATATGTCCCAAATAGCATATTTTTCTGAAAAGCATGGATTTGTATCTTTTCCCCAATTATCTGTTTTAGTAAATCTGATCTTCAACTTAGTGCTTACTTTTTCTACACTAGTCCCTTTGATGGTATCTTCTTTGGATAAACTTCTTCATTAAATCTCAAGCATTAGCTAGCTCTTCAAAAGATAGAGTAAAGCAGCAACAGTCACTAATCCTTAACAAAGAGAACACAATCCCTGAAATGTCCTTTTTGCTATTCATTAGATGGCCCCATTCAGTCGACAAGATACAAGTAGCAAGGGAAGAATGCTTCATCCCTAGCTTTTCCGTGATCATAGCAGCCAAATAGCAATCAGAGTCAAGTTTCTTTATCTGCCCTATGTTTTTTCTTTTTTAAAGAAGTCTCTTTTTTTTAAGATTTTATTTATTTATTTGAGAGAGAGAGACAGAGATAGTGAGAAAGAGCACAGGCAGGGAGAAGAGTGAGAAGCAGGCTCCCCGCTGAGTAGGGAGCCCAGCGCAGGGCTCGATCCCAGGACCCTGGGATCATGACCTGAGCCGAAGGCAGATGCTTAACCAACTGAGCCACCCAGGCGCCCCTGCCCTATGTTTTGAGAGTCTGGAATTAGAACTTCTGTAAGCAAACTCAATGGCATCCCATACTTCAGCCTCTAACATAAGAAAAGATAATTTCATGGATTAGTTTGCTAGGGCTGCAATAACTAAATACTAGACTGGGTATTAAAACTGGCTTAAACAAAATAAATTTATTTTCTCAACAGTTCTGCAAGCTAGAAGTCCAAGATCAAGGAATTGAGGGGTTTGGTTTCTTCCGAGGTGTCTCTCCTTGGCTTGTAGATGGTTGCCTTCTCATTGTGTCCTCACATGGTCTTTCCTTTGGGGTATGCATATTCCTGGTATATGTCTGTGAATCTGAATTTCCTCTTTTTATAAGGACACCAGTAATATTGGACCAGGGCCCACCCTAACATTCTTATTTTAACTTAACCGCCTCTGTAAATGCCCTAACTCCAAATATAGTCGCATTCTGAGATACAGGAAATCAGGGCTTCATCATATCAATGGCGGCCAGGGAGCAGTGGCACACATAATTCAGCCCATAGCATCTCCACAGGAACCAATGAAAGGACTCTTCTCCAAACTACCATGTTAACAATTCTGTTCCATTTTTTTTGTCATAATTTAAAGATTTTTGAAATCAGTTTTTGAAAATACAAAGTATCCAAGTAGAAAGTGAATAGATTTCATGTTTGAAAATGGTTGATGACAAGTCATGTTCATCTTGTACTCTTACTTAAAATTAAAATGTAAAACTTGTGCTCATTTAAAATAAACCACAGTAACCAAAATAATCGCATGACTTAGGGTGCTAATATGTTTCTTAGTATCTCTTTGATTACCTGACATGGGCCATTCCTATTACCATGCTAAATATTAGAAATTATGCTGTGGGAAACAGTAATGTCATACCACTAAAGTGATTAAAAATGAACCTCCCAGGATGAAATACTTTCATTACTAAAATGAGGATTATGCTCATTTTACTCTCTTGAGAAGATTTTCTTCTAAGAAGGCAGGAAACCTCATAGCCATTAAAGCATTGTACAGTTTCTGTATTTCAAATGAGAGATTAGTGCATAAATATTTCTAACACCTTTAATCAAAAGAGCAATCAAAATAGCAGTTTTAAAATATACTGAATAAAATTTGAATGCTAAGTGCAACAAGGCCATAGGAGATTTCAAAGGCAAAACAGTAATATCACACTTTGTTATGTTTCTCAGATACTAAGCATAAAGTATTACCAGGGTTTTGAAAATTCTATAAATAATGTATACCTCTCATAAAATATATAATTCCATAAAATTAATTATATAAAACAAAATGTGCATATTCCCCCCAGATGCTTATTAGGGTTTTGAACTTAAAGAATGATAACTGTAATAGAAAAAAGTAAATATATATGTGGTTAGTTTGTGTGGTTACCATATGGAAATGGGATAAAACAGAAAGAGAGAAGCTCAGAAAATGTTTTGAGTTTAGAATATGTTTATCAACCTAACGAGTATAATAATCATCGTACTAGCTGGATTACCTTGTCAGAAGATAGAAAAAAACTGATGTGGTTTCTCTCAGCTTCCTGCTAAATATGTATGAAGATGCTGAAATAAGCCTCTAGCAAGACTGAAAATTAAAACTGGCCGCAAAGCTATTCCAAGAACCTAGAAGCACCTAATACAATGCCCAGATGAGAAATCTAAGATAAAGTCCATATGCTTGCTTTTGGATAGATCGTGAATAGATAAAAATGTCAGTTATCCCAAAAGTATAAATGTAGGGTGATTCCATTAGATGTACTGTTTGCCACCCCATCCATTTCCTGGAGCTAACTGTTCATTCCAAATGTAGGAAAATTCTTTTAAAAAATGAGCTGGAGGAAGAGGCAGTTAGTCCCCCTAGACAATAAAGCATCTGTGATTATAGCAATGTGGCATGTACAAATGAAGAGAAAGAAAGACTGAAGAAATCTAGGGAATCCAGAAAAAGAGTAAAATATATATGGACATGCCATGAGGGTAGCATTTCAAGTCAGTGAAATTTTTAAATAAGTGGTTTTGTATTATTAGTCCCATATAGAAAATCAGTAACATTGGATACATTCTTCTTCATTTCATATGTATGGATAAATTACAAATGGATCAAATAACTATAAAAATGAAAGCATATAGGTATTAGAAGAAAACATGGGTAGATTTTTTTGTAAGGTAGAAGTGAGGACAGCTTTCCTGTCTCTACTCAGAGTGTGGCACAGGATAATGGGAAAACCACAGAAAATAAAACTCAGTTGTGAGACACAAAATGAACTTGATAAATTCTCAAAGTTCTTTTCAATGTTACATTTCAGTGATCTCATGGAAGTTAATAATAGCACAGTGATTCTTACTATTCAAACATATAATAACAGTGAAGGAGACTTAGGATCACTTCAGCAGGAAACTATTTCTACTTGTAGACCCGGTAAAACGTTACAGCCACAAATAGGCTACTGGATTGTTAACTAAATGGGCTTATTTATCATAGCATTGTCTTTCCATACTTTCAATTCAAACATTATAAGAAAGCATGATGTTGGCAATGAATTACCCTTTTGTATCTTTGTCTTGGCTCCTTATACCATCTAAATGTCTAGGTTTTATTTTTAGTCATACTAAAATCTATTTTTAGTGATAACATAGAATTTTGTAAGGGTAAATGATCATTTCTAAACTTGATTTCCTTGGGGATGCATGGATGATTTATTCTGACTCAGCTCTTGCTCTTTTTATTCCTATTCCAACTCTTTATCTTATCCTCTTGCTACTTTTATCCATTTGAATGCAGTGATTCATTAAGCCTCTAGAGTTCATGAAGACAAAGTTGAAGATGGCAGACATTGTTTAGATATCTTAGTAAGCAACACAGTCTTTCACTGGGACTTTGGCAAGTTTTCTAACCAAATTGTCTCACTTTTTCCACCTCTAAATGAGAAACATAGTATAGCGTGTAATTTGCAGTGATTTTCTGAGAATGAAGTGAGGTATTGTGTGAAAAATACTTAGCACAGAGCCTGGGATATAGCAAGTACTCAATAAATATTAAGTAGTAATCATATTAATTATTAACTATTATTAACTATGCTATGAGACAGAACATTTTCATTTCCTGGAGTAAAATTTAAAATTTAAAATTTATAAGAATTTTGAGACGGGATATTTTGCAGAGGGGCCATTTTCTGATTCTTTTCTTGATGTTCTTAATAGTTTAGTACAGTGTTCTTAGCTGAGACAAAATGGCTTTGAAAATCATTGACTTTATAACAAAGAATTTTAATAACCAGAATATAGTTAATAATCTTTTCTTACAAAGAAATAATGTTCGTAAGGGAGATGAACCATGAGAGACTATGGACTCTGAGAAACAAACTGAAGGTTTTAGAGGGGAGGGGGGTGGGGGGATGGGTTAGCCCAGTGATGAGTATTAAAGAGGGCACGTATTGAATGGAGCACTGGGTGTTATACGCAAACAATGAATCATGGAACACTACATCAAAAATTAATGATGTAACGTATGGTGATTAACTCTTTGTTACTCTTCAAAATAAAGGAAGACATCCATCCCTCCAAAATCCTCACTGCTTTAAATAGCCAGAAGCTCACCATGCTTCCAACCTCTCAATACTTGTCCAATAGGTAGAACACATTGTTTTTCAAAGGGTGGCCACATGACCATGTGCTTCCGGAATGCATAAGGAGCTACTTAAACGTGCAGCTTTTGGGCCCCAGCCCAGACTGAATAAGTCAGAATCTATAGGTGGAGCTTAGCAGGCTCCTGTCTAACAAGTTTTCCAGGTGGTTCTTATGTAAAGGTTGAAAAATTTGAATTTTATTAGAACAAAAGAAAATGCTGTCAGTATTTCTGTCTTCTGGTTTTTACAACCTGGAGTGGATCCCCCTTTCTGTCACACATAAGCTTTGGCTTCCCTCGTGGATCAGTTAAATAAATGAACAGTTTACTGGTAACAATTTTGGTACTCCAAGCAGAAACATGGAGCTGTTATGGTCTAGGGGGAAAAAAAAAAAAACACAAAGTATTAAAAGGGTCAAAAATTGCTGTACTTTGGCTTTTGCAAAATGTAGTCTAAGTAATGTATGGTGAGTAACATAACATAATAAAAATGTAGTCTAAGACTTGGGGGGCACCTGGGTGGCTCAGTTGTTTAAGCATCTGCCTTCCATTGTGGCCTGGGGTTCCCTCCTCAGTGGGGAGTCTGTTTTCCCTCTCCCTCTGCCCCTCCCCCATCTCATTCGTGTGCGCGCGCACACACACGCACATGCACTCTCTCTCTCTCTCTCTCTCTCTCTCAAATAAATAAATAAAATCTTGTAGTAAGACTTGGAAAGACTCATGGGTTTCATGGTTCTTTTATCACTCTGGGAAACCCAAGCCATCACTTTCAACATTTCCTCATCCCTTCCAGCCTCATCAGGAGAAGCTTCTTGCCTCAGGATAAAATGTGTTTTTTAATAGGGTTAATGGCATTTGAGGAAAATTAGTGAAGCCAGTGAAGTGCGCTTATAATTTAGCAGAAAGCATTTTCTTGCTCAGACGTGATGTTGAAAAACTGATAGGCAATTAAGGGGATTAGGAGATTATTTTCGGCTGTTAAAATTATATTCTGAAAATGTTTACCACATTTAAAATTATTTTTGTGTTTTTTACAGGAATCACATTGCCTCCTAAAGGGAATATAGATATCCCAGTGTTATTTATGCCCCACATTATGAAATTACACAGAACAATGGTCATTGTTCAAATGATGAGGGCGAATAGAGAAAGTTGGCCTATTGACAATTTTGATGAATTGAGCACAGAGATGAAAAGGTAACTTTTCAATAAAGACATTGAAGGAAAATGATTTTATTTTGACTGGCGCTGACGTGATCACTCTTTTCTATGTTATGCAATGTAAAGTTCATGGTTTTATATTCTCTGAAGTGTTGAAATTTATATGTTCGCAAGAGGAAAATACATTTGTTATATGGGTATAGTATATATCATTTGACGTTCAGAGGGATTTGAAGTTCAGAGTGATGAACAAGTCAACCTTAAGTATCATGTCAATGAATCAGAATCAGAGACACGCAAGGGGACGACTCTTTTTGACTGGGAAAATAGTTATTGCTGAGACAACAAATAATAAATCTCTAGAGAACAACCTGAAGCAGCTTGTCTTGGCAGAGTATGGGACTGGTGATGCTGGCATTCACCAAGTGATGGCCCTGTGCCAGGTGGGTATGACACCCCAAGGAAATGCCGCCATGACTACCACCGTTACCTGTGTTGCTACCAGGATGAAGAGTGCTTCACGGAAATTTAAGCAAACTCCAATAATGATACAAAATGTGTATGTCTTCTCTGCTTTTATAGTTTCGTTAAGTATTTCTTCACATTTAAAACAATTCTTTTCTGTGAGCCCATTAGTGTCCATTCTGCCACGATGTTCACCCTTCTAACAGTCAAGACTGCCTATGTATTTGTGGGTCCCGGTGTGAAATGAAAATGAGGGGGCCCTCACTTAAAAATGGTTGAGAATTTCCAGACAGTTAGAGTGGTGTACTAAACAAGCATGGAACAATTCTAGGTATGGAGTCCTTGTGCTGTTTGTTGTGCAAGTCATGTGCTCGTGAAGCTGGTCCTGCCTGCTCTGTCTTATGTTTCATTTTTAACAAGGAAAGCCCATTTTCAACAATGACCAGACCATTCTGTACTATTGCTGTTGTCTTGATGGTGTATGATGGACTTAGAATATTTTGACAAATGCCCTCTTTCTTTTAAGAGATAACCCCCAAAAGTAAATTCTTTGTCACTTTCTTTGTCACTGTACTTAATGGCATTTTTTGTGTTTTGTCTTTGGCCTGTCCAATTTAGAATATAACCCGTAGGAACTATATTGCCTCTGATTAATCACATTTTAGTCTCATCAATAAATACCAATACCGACTTTTAAAAGCAGGGGGAAAGTTCTTCGTTTTTAACTTACATCTCACGATCCTTGTGGTACATTTTTCTTTGTGATAATTTCCCAGGGTTTGCTTTGAAATGTTCATAACATTTGCAGAAAGTGTTTTGTATTTCATAGTTTCTCTCTGCCAAAGTTTAAATTCATGAGCTTTGCTAAAATACCATTAAGTTAATAATGAATATTCTCTTTTATGCCAATACTGAAAGTGTTCTTGTTTTTGTTCACTCTTCCTTATTTAATTTCTCATTAGAACTCTGGGAATAGAAAGTGGAGCAATCCAAGCAATACACTGGATATACCCTATTCTTGGACTTCCACAGGCACTACATCCTAAATTCCCTCAAGGTACGTATATTTTAGAGTCAGAGAACACCAAGATTCTAAATGATCTTACAGGCTCCTTTAATCCCATCTTTTCTTGTACAAGCAAGAGAACCAAGGTCCAGAGAAAGTAAGTCGTGAAGTGAACAGCCCTACTGGTAGGAGTGCCAGCACTGAATCTGGTCTCCTAATCGTAAGTCCAATGATCTTTCCACCAAACCACACCATTTCCTGTTGTTCTTCCTGTTGGTGAAACCTCAGAATCAGCTAAGATAGAAATAACATTAACTTCAGGCCCCTTTATTCTGCATTCTGTGGGGCACTTGGAGCCCTGCTCTAGGTCTTTAAGATTCCCAGGTACTTTGGTGCTTGGGTCACACTTATTTCCCAGATTCCAGCTTCTGTGTAACTCTAAGTCTCATCCAAGAACTATCCTATGGGGATACCCATCCCTGTATTCTCTGTTGTCCCAGACACTAAACTTGTATGATGACATCCAAAAACCAGTCAGAACATACTGAAGTTTTCAAGGAAGTTCACTTCCCTACCAGACACACGACATAAAATCCCTACTCTTAAAATGCCTTTCTTTTTCTCAGCGACCCCTCTTTTTCTTTCCCCTGCTCCAAACTTCTCTCAAGTTTCTGTGTGTTCTCCTTCCTCAATACTCTTCTCACTTCTTCTGCATTCCTTGATTTTCCCATTTTCTTCCCAGAGTAAGCCTCAGAAATGCAATTCCTCTTGGATATCCATAGAGCCACCTCTTACCAGGCCTTACGCATAGTTCTTCATAACTAAGGCACGCTGAATTGCTCAGCCCTGCAAAGAGATACCTCTTTTGGAGCCCCTCTCTTGAGCAATACGGATGACCTGAGAGAAGTCTTGAAATTTTGAATTTTTCTTCTCCTTCCAGTACCGATCTTTGGTAGTGAAACAGAGTTAGTCCTGTACTGCCATATATTATGTCACCACACTTCAGAAGAAGAGAAAATAGTAAGTTTTGCTCATGGATAACAGCATTTCCCCAGATACACTGAAGGCCAAGGTTACATATTGCCTTATGTCGTTTAATTTTAAAATCCACATATCTAGCAGTACCTTTGACAGTAAATGTCATTTGTCTTACTTGAAGTATTTTTGCTCTTAAGTTAAAAAATTATCAACACATAAATGTTTCAGATATACTAAATTATCCTCTGAGTGCTTCACAAACATGCCAAAATGTTTCTTTTATTTCTTCCTGGAAGATAATTGTTTGTATACTTTCCATGGAGCCGAACGGTTCAAAATTTATAATACACTCATCTGATCAAAGTGATGTAATAAACCCTAGACATTACTCTGTTGAAATACTAACAGCAACATTGCTCATGTTGACTGCAGACACAGTTTTGTTTTTCCCAGATTAAAGATTTAAAGCAGATATTTTTCAGTCTGAAACAAAGCCTATGAAAACATAAAACGTAAATTTCTTGCACCGTTCTCGTCAAAGAAAGTTAAACGTGCTGCAGAAACAAAAAGGCATTTTCCATCAAGTCACTTCTCTTGGTAATTATTCAATTTTTAAATTAAGTGTGAGTTCTATAAATAGCCTGTGTTGCTTTAGCACAACCCAGTAGTAACATCAGTGTTCTGAAACAGATTGTGTACTAGTTATTAAATCATTTTTGCAGAAGTCTAAAGCCTATTCTTGTAATTATTTTCTTCATCTACAAATGCCCTCGAGAAAAAAATGAGTACAATTATATAAATACATATTGCTTACTTTCTGTACAGTCCATCCTTCATTCTTATGAACACATCAGACAGAACCTATTGCTTTCCCTGCTCAGCTGCATCACCTTCAATGCTTACTGTTTCTTTTCTGTTTTTCTGTGTCTATCGCTCAGGTTATTCTTAAACCCGGGGTACTTGTCGTTGTGTGAGCCACCTTTTCTTTGTGTGTATTCCTATTTGCTCCTATCCGTTGGGGCAGATAATTGGAAAAGGACTCTACTACTGTCACGGTGTGAAGACAATGGAATGCGAATCCATTGTGATTGAGTAATCCGTACGTTGCCAGGGCACTAATTTCCGAAGGACTTAGAGGACAAGACTAGTGACATGATACTAATTGTAACTTTGATCACACTAATTTCCAATTTAATGCTTTAAGGCTGAAGCTAATTAAAGCCAGAGAAGCCTGTACATTTTCCTCAATCATTTCAACCCTCTTCATTTACATCTTGTATTTCACTACTTATTCTAAGTTCAAAATGTTCAATATCAACCTGTATGTTTTAGAATTAAAAATAAATTTATGTTAGATATTTATAAATATGGTGTGTAATGTGAAAAAACATAAATCTGAGGACATTATCCAGTTGTGTAGTTTAGATGAATATGTTATTATTGATGCCACAACAGTATCGTGTAATACATTTTAAAAGATTTTTTATATTATGATTCCCTTTTATCCCCTATATTAAATTTATGTTTTATGTGCATCTGAATTGATAAAAATATAGCATCTAATATATATATATATACTTTTTTAAAGATTTATTTATTTATTATTATTTTTAGAGGGGAGGAGGGGCAGAGGGAGGAGAGAGAGAATCTCAAGCAGACTCCTTGCTGAGTGTGGAGCCTGATATGGGTCTTCAATCTCACGACCCTGAGATCATGACCTGAGCCAAAATCGAGAGTCAGACGCTTAACCAACTGAGCCATCCAGGGGCCCCAAGCAAATACATTATTTTTGAGAAGTAATATATTTATTTGTGTGGCCTCTAGTATACTTGGCCGCATGATATTATAGAGCTAATGCCAAAGGAATTCATTAATACTCCTTTGTGTAATTAGTAGTTGTATATAGACACAATATTTTGGTTTCTCACAAGATCACTGACAACTTCTTCTGTACTTGATATAAGAAAACATTGAAATTTTATATATATATATATATATATATATATATATATATATATATAATGATTCAGGGGTGCCTGGGTGGCTCAGTCAATTGAGCATCCAATTCTTGGTTTCGGCTCATGACATGATTGTGGGATCGAGCCCTGCATCGAGCTCCAGTCCTGCATCGGCTCCCCACTCAGCAGGGAGTCTGCTTGAAGATTCTCTCCCTCTGCCCCTCTCCCGACTTGTGCTTTCTCTCTCCCTTTTTCTCTCTCTCTCAAATAAATAAATAAATCTTTAAAAATATATATAAAGTTTTAATGCTGTATATTAAATTAATATTATCATTACGTTTTAACATTAATTTTAAATAATTCATTACAATTTTATTTTTAACCGTTAGTGTATTTTGTAAATTTAAAAACAGTTTACAAAAGAAAATCAAAATATTTTACTGAAATAATTTAAATATGAATTTTAAGGTGCATGTGAATAAAGAATAAGAAATATTTTTGAAGTGTTATTACAAAATAAATGCTACAGAACTTATTTTTTTAAATTATTTGAAGGTATTTGCTGTAGTATTACTATGTAGGTAGAGTTTGGTATTTGCCACAATGAACATATAGATAGCTGAAAAATTCACGTGTTCCTGACCACCAGGAATTATTGATATGACTAGGTGAGTTCCTGAATCAAATTTTACATCCTAATATAATCTTCTGTAATCTAGTATATATCTTCCAGGTTAATCTCTGTCGTGCTATTTTTACATATTATTTAATATTCTTATTTGTTTCCAAAATGTCATTGTATATAGATATTGCATGAGTGTGTGTGTGTGTGTGTGTGTGTGTGTGTTAATGCCAGACACAATAAGTCAAAGTATGCAAAAGGATATTTTTCATGACATAATTTATTTTCTTCCATCTCAACTGGAAATATTTCTCTCCTGTAGTTGTCATAAAATGTCAGTCCAGGAAGCGGATAGAACAGGAGGTGGAAGTCACGCTGACTGGTGATTTTTTTGGAGAAAATCCTATCTTAGATGCGACAGATTTTGTAGTGATTCCAAAAAAGTCTTCATATGATTCTTATGAAGATATTGATGGTAAGAGAACCACAGTCATGGATATAAAAAATGATAATAAATAAAAATTCAATTTCCTTAAATTGCAGGTTGCTGATTCTTCAGTTACATGAAAATCCACACCCAATATGTTTCAGTAACGATATATCCTTAAAATAGTGCTCAGCAAGTGTTCAGTGATGTTTGTTCTCTTCACATAGGTGGTTATTTCCAAAAGGAAAACAATTATAGTTGTTAATGGATTTATAAGAATAGATTATGATTCTGTCATCAGTGAGAAGAGTGAAAAACTGTAGTAACTCATTACCACGTCCCTTCACTTTTAATCTCTTCCTTTATTCTCTTTTTCTGATTTGAGGAATGATTGAAACCATGTCTTGCAGCTTTAAATTCAGAAACACAACCTTGATTAAATGTTCCTTATTTAAAGAAATTGAAAAATTGCCATAAATTAGATGCAATCCCAAATAAATTTTGTATAATAATCCCTTTGGCATTTAAAGTCTTAAAGAAAACTTTTCAACAAGTTAATATGAAGATCTGGCAAAATCAAATCCCAGTGAGGCAAGGTTTATTTTTCAACTGTCTTCCAGATGAACTGAGGTAGACTGCTCCTATTTCACATTGAAAGGGAAATTTCCTATGGCAGTATTTTATTAAAATCAAGGCGGAGAATCGATGTTTATGTATTATTTAAAAAACAAATTGACCACAAAATTAAGTATGAAATTCCTGCAGAAACAAAAATATCTTCCCTAGTTTTCTCATTCGTATCTATAGTTTTTTTTACTTTGATCTTAGTATTATTATCTTTGTGTCTGATTTAATTATTTCAGTGATAAAAGAATATAAATGAGATATAACTGAAGAGAGAGACCGAATATATGAGTATAGAAAGAGTATACAAAAGGACGCCTGGGTGGCTCAGTCGTTAAGCATCTGCCTTCGGCTCAGGTCATGATCCCAGGGTCCTGGGATCGAGGCCCACATTGGGCTCCCTGCTCAGCGGGAAGCCTGCTTCTCCCTCTCCCACTCCCTCTGCATGTTTCCTCTCTCGCTGTCTCTCTCTCTCTGTCAAATAAATAAAATCTTTAAAAAAAAAGTATATAGGAGTAAAATAGCTTTTAATTTTTTATAATATTGGCTATTTCTATTAAATAAGAAATGCTCATTTTAAACAATTCCAGAAATTTCTGAAGTGATACGGCTAGCCACCCTCAACTCAAGTCAGTCCTACTTGGATGGTTGTTACAACTTAATAAATTTGATATATACCCTCTTGTGCTTCCAGCCATACCTGAGGGGTGGAAACATGCTAGGAATTTAACCAGCTATTTTAACAAGACCAAATAACAATGACAAACAAGAGAGGCTTATTTCTCATTCTTTCTTTTTTTTTTTTTAAGATTTTATTTATTTGAGAGAGAGAAAGAGAGAGTGAGAGCATGAGCAGGAGGAGCAGAAGGAGCAGCAGACTCCCTGCTAAGCTGGGGGCCTGATGCGGGGCTCAATCCCAGGACCCTGGGATCAGGACCTGAGCTGAAGGCAGACGCTTAAACAACTGAGCCACCCAGGCACCCTTCATTTCTCTTTCACATGAAAGCCTGGACTTGTAGGTCCAAGAGTGTGGTGCCTGTGTCCCTTGAGATTATCCAGGGACCCAGGTTCCTTTTCTCTTGTTGCTCCACCATCCCCTGTGTTGTCTTCATCTGCATGTCAATTGAGGAGTCACATCTGCAGTGGAGAGCAAGCTGGTTCCCTTTAAAGCCATGACCTGAAGATGCACGCATCATTTCTACTTGCATCTCATTGGTCAGAACTCAGTCATATGGACACATCTAGATGCAGGTGAGGCTGGGAAATGTAATCTCTTCATCCAGGCCCAGATAAAATTTGGGGACTTTCTATTACTAAAAAAGAAGAAAGGAAAAAATAAATATTGGGAAGACAATGAGCAGTCTCTGCCATATTTTATTTACTCTGGACTGATAAAATCTATCTATGGTCAATCCATCCAAAAGCACTTATTAAAAACTTATTATACATTAAATATTTTTCTCTGGGCCTGGAAACTCATACCCCCCCATATCTCTCCTACCATGAAACTCATGTCCCCACTCTAGGATAGAGTTTGAGTCACTTTCTGGGCAGCATGTCAAATCCCCCACTCTTTATCTTCATTTGTTGAAACTGTATTATGTAAAGCTGGGGAGTATTTTTTTGCCTGCCTTTCTCTGCATGCCTGCTTTTCTCTCTTCTCTGGCCCACTTTCTCTGCCTACTCATCAACTTATACACATGGCTCAGTCATGATCAGTCAACCCTCTTTCACTTTCCTGGACACCCCTTGGTGTCTTCCAAAATAGATCATTCAAACTAGGGTTTTGTTTTTGCAAACAAGTGGTCTGAGAGTAAATACAGAAGAGGATCTGGAAATAATAAATATTTCTTAAATGAATTACAAGAATGTCAGAACAGTCTCCCCCCCCCACACACACTCTTCTTATATGATTTGGAAGGTAATATTTTAAAAACTTGAGATGGAATTATGAAATGAATACCTATGTTACATGTACCCAATATACTTCATAAAATCTTTGGAATTACAAAAAAAAATAGTTCACACTAATTATTGTCTTTTTATTGACTAGATATTGATAATATGAATTGTGTGAGTTAAGGAAATATTATTAAGTTGCACAGTGAGAAATTTAATTTTTAATTATGTTAATTTATTAGTTATTTTTTCTCTGATTGAATTTTAGTGTTGTAATTGCAGAAATGCCAACTTAATCATAGACTGCTTAAATTTATAAAAAATGAAATAAACTTATGTGAGGAGAGGGGAATTTTCTATTGCAAGTCTGTTCAATTGCTCTTTATTTTAAAGAATATCTGTTCATAATGAAATCAGACTGATGGAAACCATTTATCTCTGAAATGTTATTATAAGTTTAATACAGATTTTGCTTTAGTGAATCATGTAGTAGCATTAGAGAAATGTAGGAATTATCATTTTTACGTAAATGAAACCCTGCTGACTTTCTTTTCTTCAACCAATAGACAATACAAAAGGGAATTCTGATTGTTAATGCAGGTCGCGGATAAAAATATCAGTGTAGATTAACCTCAGAGTTCAAATGTATAACACAACTCTCAATTTCCAGTGATAAATAAATGTAAGCACTTTTTATTGAAATGGAACATATTTTCATAAGCAGCCAACTTATAGTAAATGTACCCCAGTAAATGTCCAGTACCTTTCTGAAGTGAAGTAATTGTTTTATCTGTCATCCTGCTGTGCTTAAGTGAATTTTAATAATTGAGTGTTCAAACCTTGATTTCTGTTTGAAACCTATCCTGTTGAAAACAAAATGTTGATATGTCTGTGACATTGTAAAGGAAGGTTAAAAAAAAATGCTCGTATATAGGAACCATTTTAGTATGTTCTTGCTACATTAAATTACTTATACTTTTGTTAGGTTGCAACCTAAAGAGATTATAATTCTGATAATAGAAATTGATTAAATGTTATTACTGGAAAAAAGTCCACTTCCTTCTAGATAAGCAGGGTCTATAAGGAATCTGCCAATATCATTTTGGGAGGTTTGAAAGGCATGTTAAGAAAATAGCTCTTGAAAATACACCTTTTGATATGGCTCATAGCTCACTGCTTCATTACTTTTCATGATGAAAAATAATACTTCATATTGAAAATAGCAATTTGGAAGGTTTGCAGACTTATCTCTTCCAATGATTCCCTCTAAAATAGCTTTTTCTATGCTCCATACTACCAAACTCAAGAAGTTTATTATTTGGCTAAAGACATTTTAATTTGTGAATGTTTCTGTTCTGAAGCATGTCCTATATAGAAGTAGATTTGCTCAATCCCCTCCGAAACTTAATGTTTTTCTCTGTCTTTATGGTACATGAATATTTGATAAATCCGTTAACTTCTCCTTTGTCTTGGTTCCTTAAAGGCATCGGTAATAACTTGATTCCTTTCCCTACCCATATTTGAAAGATGTAACCAACTTGCCTGCGCTCTGTAAGTCTACCTGCTTGCCTTTGCCTTCTCCCCTATTTCTTTAAGGACAGGTCTACCACAAAGTCTTAATACTATTTTAGTCTTCAGTATAGGCAAAGGCAAACCAACTCTTTTTCCCTGTGTGTGTAATTATAGTTTACCCAACACATTAAATAGTGTTCAAAAGAGTCATGTTGTTCATTCCAGTTTTTCCTTCCTATCGTCCCTTAAATCCATTATGGTGGAAATTAAAGTCTCTTAAATCCATTATGGTGGAAATTAAAAACTCTCTGGCTTGGACTATGACGGGGTTTTAGGTGTGATCACTAATTAAACCCTTATATTCCCTCATCTAGGTTTATGACCAAATGAGAAGTAGATTAGAAATAAGGCAGATGGAGAGCAAAAGGTTACCTCTATTAATTATAAAAGTGAACTGAAATGTGACTTGGCAGTATTGGGCTTATTAATACCTCCCACCAAAATGAAGTGCATTCACCCCAGACTAGCCAGTTATAGACTCCTGGCAGGAGCAAACAACCTACACATGCAGGAGGACGAGAAAGTGCGCATTCTGGATTCAGGACATTAGGAAAGTAAAAGGTCTGCTCATCTGCTCACCTTCCATTCCTTCACCCATATTCACTGGTCAGATATGTTGCTTTTCCCCCCATGGCAAGTCATGATGGAGGAGGCAGATTGATGCTGAGATTTTTTTTCCTCCTATACTTTTCCTCTCTTGTGAGTGAATAGGCCCCTCTATGTAAACATGGTAAGTAGGAGATCAGAATCCCCAACACTCCCTTCCCATCAGTCTCCCTTTATCTTCATCATCTTTCCCGAAGAGTCCAAAAAACCTTACCAAGCCTCATTACATGAAAATGCCAGGACCTCTCTGTTCTCCTCCCACCCTGATTCCTCACACACACCATTGAGTTAAACAGGATTGATCACCTTCATATTTTTTTCATTCAGCAACAATCTTGCGAGCATCTTTGCTGCCAGATATTTTGCTGAGCCCCAGACATGCCAAAATTAATAAGACACACAGAATGTTGTCAAGGAATTCAAAGAATATCTGTCCAATGTGTCGGATTTATGCACCTGCAGTATTTAAATCAATTGGTATTGCCCTACTGGAATAATATTATATATGGATATTTAGACTGTATTTTGCACTTTCACTTCTATAAGATTACAGATTATTCTGTGTGGGCATAATCTCCCCCATAATTGTATTTCTTGGTCTATGCATTCTTTGTGCCTGCCTGGGGATTAGTCCAGTGACTATCTCTATGAGACTTTTTCTGTGGGAATGGTTTTATTGTTTAACTCCATATCAGAATCATGCCTCTTTCTTTTATTTTCCAGATGTTCTATAACTTGAGGCCATTGTTCTTTGATTAATCTGTTATGTTTTCTGTGTGTCTGATTTGCTAGTTTATGTGTCACATTGGTCTCTTTTCCGTCATCTTGCTGTATGTTGTTTGCTGTCATATGTAAATTCTCCTGCCCTGTTTGGTCTGTAATCACAAACAGCTCCTGAAAAACCTGTCATTGGTCCTTCCATGATCCTACCTTGGCCTCCAGATTTGATCCTTTCCTCTGCTTTTGTTCTTTTTACTTGCTTTGCTCAACTCACTCTGTTACGGCTTCTGTCCTAACTGTTCTAATGAGATTGCCCTTGACAAGACGGTCACCCTTAACCTGTATGCCTAATCCTATGGTCAGATTTGTGTCCTGAGCTCACTCAGCCTGTCAGCAGCATTTACCATTTGACCCAGCTGAAGAACTTCCTGCTCTTAGTTTTCATGACCAGTCTTATTATTCATTATCTCATTGGTTGTCTCTCCTCCATTTCTCTTGTTGGCTCCTCTTCTTCTGACCAGGATCTAAATGTTTTCGTGACCAAGGGCTCTGCCCTGAGGGCCACCACACTCCATTGTGCCGGTTATGTCCTGCACATTTCCAGAGGCTGCTGCTAATGGTATCTTCTCAGCAATTGTGCCACATGACCAGCCTCATATCATAGGTTGTGAAGTATAAAGCCAGACACCTAGGATTCTTCCATTTAATCTCTTTAGGGCCTTGAGAGAATTACTTTACCTCTATATAAACTTAGTTTCTTCAACTGTAACATGGAGATAATAATGGTATCTACTTCCTAGGGTATTTCTGAGGATTAAATATGTAAATGCATGGAATCCTTAGAAAGCGTATGGTTCTCAGTATGTGTTCCATAAGTGTTAGACCTTACCATTATTGTCATGCAAAGCTCTAGTTGGGTATTTTGTGACAGTGATGTAATAGAGTGCCCATCTTCAGTCACTGACAAATGATGTTTTATAATGGAAACGTGGTCCTCCCAATGTCATTCAGTGGGTTTTCTCATTAATGCACAGAAGAATATTCTATGAAAAAGAAAGTACAAAAATATGGTGCCTAAATATTGGATAGAGACTGAAATTGGAACTTTGCTGAAAGTTCAGGTCAAATATTTATGTTGCAGAAGTCCCTTTATCTTTTATTCTTGGTATCTTATTTCAAATAAAATGTGTAAGAAGAGCATCAGATATGAGGCCACTTTCTTCCTTTAATTTTTCATTTTGTAGTTTACTGTACTTATAGTCACAGCAGAGGAACATGCAGTTATTTTAAATTAATCAAAATGTCTGGTCTGTTAAATGACCTTATGAAAGTGAAATAAAAACATGTCAGTGAAATGCCCCTTCAGAAAGATTTGTAACTTTATTTTTTTATTAAGGTTTTCAACTTTATAAAAAAAAATAGTAAGAGTGGTTCATTCTTCATTACCTGTTCAAAGAAAATAGCTTTAGTGAGTTTATCCAGCCTTCTCTGTTTTCTTTGAATACTTTGCTGTCTTCATCTATATCAAATTTGTCTCCAGCACTCCATTCGTTCCTTATATGATTATGATATTCTAACAAATGTGCATGTCTGTTAGTGAAGGGAAAACTGCAGAAATTTAGGGAAAGAACATGAATAACAATGTTCATTATTCTTTGATAGTCATTTTTCCATTATTGAGACCTTTCTGTTGGGTTTGCTTTGACATGTATTTCTTACAGATTAAAAATGTATATGGTATAGGGCGCCTGGGTGGCTCAGTTGGTTAAGCGACTGCCTTCGGCTCAGGTCGGGATCCTGGAGTCCCGGGATCGAGTCCCGCATCGGGCTCCCTGCTCGGCGGGGAGTCTGCTTCTCCCTCTGCCGCTCTCCCCCTCTTGTGCTCTCTCTCTCTCTCATTCTCTCTCTCAAATAAATAAATAAAAATTTTAAAAAATGTATATGGTATAATAATACATAATTTCAAAGTATATTTTGTAAATTAATTTGTTATAATTCAATACTTTCTGATTATTTATCATATTTAGTCAAGTGTTCTCTTTAAAAAAAAAATGACTGATATTCTCCCACATTGAATAAAATTCAGTCATTGCCCTGAGAAAATTCACCTTAGTAATGAACCACTGGCCAACGTAGCTCCCACTGCATGATTTATTGGCACTATGATACAGGCATTAGGTTGAATGATAATTATACAGGGACACTATCTGGATGGGAGACATGCCCCTTCTGTTCAATATAATGACTCTGCTGCCATACCCAAATGATTATCACCATTATTATTTTGTGACACAATAGATAGATATGGACATGGATATAGATAGATATAGATATCCTACTCTGAAGTTCTCTGAAACCTGTTTGATTAAATATTTTGTATATACGTGGAGGGTATGAATACAGGACAGAAGTGATAAGCTGGGGATTCTAGTTGCCAGTTATGCCTGCTCACATATCTCCCACTTTATACAGAGCAGGGCATTATTTGATCTTAATCTACATCTTCCTCTCACCCTCATGCGAGCCACCACCTGGCCTGAACTACCATGGAAACTTCCTTAAGTTCTCTTCTAATCCCCTTTTGCTCATTAAAAGAGCACATTACTGACATACTTAAAACATTCAGTGGCCTCCTTGTTATTCTTAGAAGTCCCAATTCCTCACCATACCCTGTATAGTCTTGCCTACTTTGCCCACTTCATCTTTTGACAAATTCTTGCCACTTCCTCTGCTTCATCCACATAAGTTCTTTCTCAACTGGGCTAAGGTGGTTTCCCCTCTGGAAAACTCCCCCATGCTGCTCTGATGAAGCCTAGGAGGCATTTTCTTAATTTCTACATCCGGGTATCCTTTATCACCTTTCAATTTTGGTGTATTGGTTTCCTCCTCAGGACCTTCATAGCCAGGTTCCCAGGACAGATGCTCTCATGCCTCTTTTACTTCTCCATAATAGCAGTTATCACAGTAATTAAAAATCAGTGGTGTTACCGGTAGTTTATTACCAGTTCTTGCCTCTCGGTCATCAGCTCCATGAGGACAAAAACCATACTTGTCATTTCAAGGAAAGCTTTTTACATGCTGGTAAAACACAACTGAAGTCAAATATGTTTTTATCCTATTAGTTTCATGAATTTAAGTGCCTTTTTTAAGAGTTTGCTAAAAAACAGTAAGATTTTCCCTCAATGTTGAAAAATTCGTTACAGTAGTCCCAAGGACTGTTGACTTCTAACTTTGAAATTGTAATGTGTATTAAGGGAAACTACACTTATTTAGATACCTTTTTT
The DNA here is from genome assembly GCF_002201575.2 of Neomonachus schauinslandi. Taxonomy (NCBI): domain Eukaryota; kingdom Metazoa; phylum Chordata; class Mammalia; order Carnivora; family Phocidae; genus Neomonachus; species Neomonachus schauinslandi. The sequence continues at coordinate 95,060,277 of NC_058419.1, read as the reverse complement.
TAGAAATGTGCAGGTATTCTCTTAGAGTTATGAGCTATGTTTGTCATGAGAGATTAATTTTATCCAACAATCACGTAATTAATTTATACTGGCCTCACTGACTTAGCTCTTATCCACCCAGTCCACATAAAAATACTGCATAGTTTCTCTCCAAATTAGGAGCATAACAAAAACCATGTTTCTCACTTGGTAATATGACTTTCCAAATAAAATGCAGAGACTCTAACAGATTATTTTTAAGATACAATACCGAATGTCAGTTTATTGTGATTTTGTCCAGCCGCCTTCTTTCCCTCTCCTTTACGGGCTCAGATCGATATATTCCAGTTACAGACAAGGTAGATATGTGTAGTTTGAAAAATATATTCATATTGTTTCTACTTGTCTCACCTCCTATCCTTTAGTTGATAATCATGTCTCTATTTTGTACCAGTGGATCTTCTTATGATTACAATTATAACATCCATAGTGACAGATTCTCCATAGGGGGTTCAATGCTTCTGAAACTAAATTTAGCTTCTCATTTTCTTGTCTTCATTCTGACACAAGCATTCCCATAAAGGCTTCAGTAATTAAGTAGAAACAGATGCAGAGCTCAACTACATACAGTATTTGCTTTAAAAATGTTATGTTATTTGAATGCAATGGAAATTTCATCTCCCATTAACCACTCTAAAATTCTTAAATGCTCTTTCTTTGTATGGATTATGGCTTTCTATGGAACATCTCCATATCTCATTCCCAGAACAAATAGGCGCATTATACGTAGACACATTGATTTTGCTATAGCAAAGACAGGTTATTGATAGGAATAATAATTGCTGATTTTGTCAACAGGATAAAAATCAGCAATTCAGGAGATCAGAAGTATACTTTTACATGTGGAAAAAGAGAAAAAGGGACCTTGTAAGGGTGTGGATTAACCAGTTATTTTACATTAATAAGGTTTGCTGGATAATCATTAAATGTGACTTGGGCTTGTAACAGCCATTCAGAGTTCTACAGCATACATTATAATCAACTACTTCTTAAAGGTGGTCTGTTTTCTGTTTGGATTGCTTAAAGAAAGGTGGCCATCAGTTCTGTGAATCCAAGGATCACATTTACCTTTATACACTGGAAACAAACTTTAGAAATTACCTCAGCTGTGGACCAGGTCAAGTTATGGTTTCCTGACCTCTCTTCCATGATCCATATGCAATAAACTTCTCAATTTGGCATTTGGGCTCCTGACATGTATGTGGAGCGTTAATATAATAGATGTTTGTGTTTCTCTTATACATGCCAGTACTGGATTTGAGTTATTTTTCACATGTACCCAAAAAAACCCTGCTATAACTTTCCTCTGGTAGCCTACTGGTTAAGAAAATATGGTTAACTAGATTGTCTCTAAAACCCCAGACTAAAACATGAAGAACTCTCTCTTTTATTAAAATATACCAGAACTTGAAAATTCTGCCCAAATAGATTGGGATGCTGTTTTAATATTGTTTAAACTTAATTCAAATCTTTCTTTATAAATTACAAATCTATAAACTTTTAATATATAGACAATGCCGTATTATTTATATTTTATGGTAGATATTGATTATTAATTTCCGTCTGGCTATTTCTTGTTCATAAATCTGAATTTTAAAGATTTAAGGTGGTGAGAGTTGTCTTCTGCATTTATTTTTTATTCATTCATTTATTTATTTACCTTTTAACAAAAACATAACTGAGCACATCTATTATATACCCAGTAATGCACTAGGTATTATGAACACAAGGGTAAATAATATAAACCCTCTCCCTCCCTCTAAATACCTGTGCATGATTAGTGTTGACAGGTAATTGATTTTCAATCTATATATATTTAATTAAGTTGAAATTATTTTAATCTTGATTTTCTTAGATTTGCCTGTGAAACGTGAATTTGAGTATGAAATTCAATTTGAATCTGAAGTTATGAAGTCTAACTTGGGATCCTGCGTAGCTTTGTATATGATCAAAAAATCTTATCATGTCAAAGCTGAAATGATAGCATTGGTCTTCAATGTGGTATTTGCACCAAAGAAACCATTGAGGTAAACCTTTTTTCTTTAAATAATATTATTACTTTTTGAAACTACATGTTATTACTCTTTTAAACAAAATTATGTTGATTTTTCTTTCCATCTTTTATATTTGGATTGTATTACTTCTTTGATGCTGTTGAGGTAAATATTTTGGGCTAGATTATCTCTAGCTATCAAACTCTGAAAAGTGTTCTGATGAGAAAAAATAGTCCAAATGATTAGAAATCTAAGATATCCTTCACAAATTGTGACCTCCCAAAGGTCATTAGGGTTTAGTATTCACAAAAGAGCAGTGCACTTTGTAGAATTTTTTTAAAAATTACTGACTTGGTACTGTGCATTAACAACATGATGTTTCTTTTTTTTTTTTTTTTAAGATTTATTTATTTGAGGGTGGGCAGAGGGACAGAATCTTCAAGCAGACTCCCCACTGAGCACAGAGCCCAGCGCGGGGCTCAATCTCAGGATCCTTGAGATCATGACCTGAACCAAAATCACTAGTCAGATACTTAACCTACTGAGCCACCCAGATTCCCCAGCACGATGTTTCTTGATACTACTTCAAAGAACCAGTTCGAATGATAAAAAATGCCTCAGCTGTGTTCTGCTTTGTAATTGCTGTCATTACCCTTTTACCACCAAAACTATATTATTGCACATCCTTTAGTAAGGTTTAAGAGGATAATATTGGAATCTGAGAGAATAGTGACCTTTGAACATCTTTCTTCTGGGAAACCTCATCCAGTGTCTTTATATTTACTTCTGAAAGGCAACTGGTACTTAGCACATGCAAATGCTGTATGATAGGTCACATCCAAAATAGGGCTTTCTTTATGTCTTAACACAGAGCTCCCGATCAGTACCACAATACACACAAAGTACAAAATACAGCCTGGAAATGAAAAGACAGCTGAAGTATTACCTGTGCTTTTAATGGTTTCTGTAGTTTAACTATGTATTTGATGTAGTCAGGCATGTATTTAATGTAGCTTTGAATATGTAGTTCAATAACTAAAAGATACCAGGGTCATCTTCAGGAAGCAGTAATAAAACTAAGCTGCAAGAAGATAGTATACTGTAAACATTTATCTTCTCTTTCATTTTAATAGCTTTCTGTGTTTGTTTCATAGTATTTTTTTTCACATTTAGATTTGTATTATGTTGATTTAGTGATATGGAAATTACCAACAACAACCAGAAGGGGAGAATGTTATCATTAGTGAATATGAGCATAACCAGTATGAATTTATACCCCTTCAACATTTTGTGGATTTAGAGCTTCTTGGTGAATGTTTGCAAAAGTGATTTAGGACAACTTGTATGCATGATTCATAAATTTTTGTGAGTGTTGTGTGATATTCTGATGTAGTTTAATAATTCTGTTTTGTGTATATATGTATATATTCATTTACTTTTTTTTTTTAAAGATTTTATTTATTTATTTGAGAGAGAGAATGAGAGAGAGAGAGAGAGCACAAGAGGGGGGAGCGAGAGAGGGAGAAGCAGACTCCCCGCGGAGCAGGGAGCCCGATGCGGGACTCGATCCAGGGACTCCAGGATCATGACCTGAGCCGAAGGCAGTCGCTTAACCAACTGAGCCACCCAGGCACCCTATATTCATTTACTTTTATCATTCCTTCCTCCTTATTTATTTGGGATGGTTCACTGGAAGACATACAGTTAAATGAGAAAAACCAAAATAAACCCAATAGCTCTAAATTATGAAAAAGAACAAGAAAATAATTATACCTAAACCATGCTTTACCTAGATAAGTAAGTATTAAATTCAATTATTTTCTTCCTGTTTGGCAAGGTAAAAAAGAAAACAAAATTTTCATGTTTTGGTGAAAAGAAAATATAACATTATTTCACAACAGTTAATACAAGGTAATTTTTCACATTCCTCTTTTCACAGAATAGTGTATATAATAAAAAAAATAATAATAATGGTCAGGGCCCTAATTGGTGGTTTTACAAAAACAAACAAGATTATTTCTACAGGTCTTGACCTTTTCTTTCAATAAAAATCAAGGGTCTGATACAAAAACTTGAGAGATCAGTACTTAATATGGTCGTGAATCAGCCTGATGATTATAATTTAACACAGGTCTAAACATTTTTTAATAAATAAATGATCGATATCATTTGTCCTAGGGTTTCTTAAGAAATAATAATTATCTTAGCTCAACTTTCTCCTGGAACTCTTGACCTGCTGTTCTTTTTGAGAGTTTTATGTAAACGGATTGTGATTTCTTTGTCCAATCTGACATACAATATTACAGCCACACCATTACCTGTTTGCATTATTTCCCCCCTAAGTAAGCAAACAGACAAGTAACCATTCCTCAGTTTCACGTACTGCCCTATGTCTCCACTCTCCTTCATAGCCAAATGCTTAGAAAGGCTATCTGTATTCACTTCATTAATTCAGCTGCCACTCAATTATAAGTTATTATGAAGAGTGTTTGTGGTCTTTTAATTTAAATTAAAATTGCAATTTAATTTTTGAAAATCTTTAAGTCAATTTTATGAACTTTGTAAGTGTCCACAGAAAATATAATTTTTTCTACATGAAATAAGAATTTAAAAAACTTTCTCACAATGTTTCCTTTTGAACAAAATTTCCATACAGACCTATCTGTGTAACACCTGGGTCCCTTTGCCAACCTAGCCTTGGATTCTTAAATATTACCATATTCTATGCTGGTTATGGAAAATTTGCAGTCAATTCTGCGTATTTTACTGGTACTTAGTAAATAAGTAGAGAGTAGGTAAGATGGGCTACAAAATAATTACCTCACAGGGAGATTGATAATATAACCAAAGACCTAAAATTTATTTCTAAAATGTAATTCACAGTCACCTGCATTTTTTTAAGGAATTTAAAGTCCCAGGGACGCCTGGGTAGCTCAGATGGTTAAGCATCTGCCTTCGGCTCAGGTCATGATCTCCAGGTCCTGGGATTGAGCCCCACATTGAGTCCCACATGGAACCCCACTCCAGGCTCCCAGCTCAGCAAGGAGTCTGCTTCTCCCTCTCTCTCTGCCTTTCCCCCTGCTTGTGCTCCCTTTGTATCTCTCTCTCTCTCTCTCTCTCAAATGAATAAATAAAATCTTTTAAAAAATAAAAATAAATAAAAAATTTAAAAAAGAATTAAAAGTCCCAATATTTTTACCAAAACCACAAGGTTTGCTTACATTTTCACCCTAGATATTGGTCTGCTATATTGTATTCTCTTTTTACTTGTTTTCCTGTAGTATCCTTTGTAATCTCTTTTTCTATTTAAGGACTCAAATTACACTGAAAATAGAGTGCATAACAGATGGGATTTGGAAGTTTCCCATAACGTTGGTTGCTACTGAGCCTGATGTGGATGATGTCATTGATATTGAAGGCATTGGTTTATTTAAGGAATCTATTGTTGACTTCAGGCTGACAAGTCAGACGAGGTAATATATCAAACAAAAGTATATAACTGGTTTTGTGAATGTAATTTATGCTGAACTGAGAAAAAAATTTAAGATGGAAAATTCTATTATGTCATCTTTTGCTGTTTAAGCCAGAGAAGTATTGATTTTATGAATCAAAGCTTAATATATTTCATAATTTTTAATTAAAAATTGGAAAAATAGAGCCTACAAAGTGAAGACCAAAAAAAAAAAACAAGAAACAAAAGTAAATAGATACTGAAATTTAGGATGATATTTCTATTTGTTTTTCTTTTTTCCTTAAGATTTTATTTATTTGAGAGAGAGAGAAAGAGGGCACATGAGCAGGGGCAGGGGCAGAGGGAGAGAGAGAATCTCAAGCAGACTCTGTGCTCAGTGTGGAGCCTGATGAGGGACTCGATCTTAGGACCCTGAGATCATGACCTGAGCTGAAACCAAGAGGCAGACACTTAACTGACTGAGCCACCCAGGCGCCCCTCTATTTGTTTTTCAAAGGATGTTATTAATGTATTTTTATAGCCCACTCTCATTAAGTTTTTTATTTTAATTCCAGTAAAGTTAACATACAGTGTTATATTAGTTTGAGGCACACAATATAGTGATCAACAATTCTATACATTACTCAATGCTCATCATAATAAGTGTACTCTTGATCCCCTTCACCTATTTTACCCATCCCCTCCCCTCCCCTCTGGTAACCATCAGTTTGTTCTCTATAGTTAAGAGTCTGTTTCTTGGTTTGCCTCTCTGTTTTTTTCCTTTGTTCATTTGTTTTGTTTCTTAAATTCCACATGTTAATAAAATCATATGGTATTTGTCTTTCTCTGACTGACATATTTCACTTTGTGTTATACTCTCTTCCTCCATCCTTGCTATTGCAAATAGCAAAATTTCATTCTTTTTATGGCTGAAGTGTGTGTGAGTGTGTGTATGTGTGTGTGTGTGTGTGTGTGTGTATACCATTTCTTCTTTGTTCATTTATCTATCAATGGACACTTGGGCTGCTTCCATCATTTGGCTATTGTAAATAATGTTGCAATAAACAAATAAACATAGGGCTGCGTATATCCTTTTGGATTAGTGTTTTTGTATTCTTTGGGTAAATGTTTTTGTATTCTTTGGGTAAATACCCAAATATTCTTTGGGTAAAAATCCAGTGTGATTACTGGATCATAGAGTAGTTCTGTTTTTAACTTTTTGAGGAACCTCCATACTGTCTTCCACACTGGCTACACCAGTTTGTATTCTCACCAACAGTACACGAGGGTTCCTTTTCCTCCACATCCTCACCAACACGTGTTGTTTCTTGTGTTTTTGATTTTAGCCATTCTGATAGGTGTAAGGTGATATCTCACTGTAGTTTTTTTTTCAAGTTTTTATTAAATTCCAGTTAGTCAACATACAGTGTAATATTAATTTCAGCTGTACAATATAGTGATTCAACACTTCCATATAATTCCTAGTGCTCATCACAACAAGAGCATTCCTTAATCCCCATGACCTATTTTACCCATTCCCCCCACCCACCTCCCCTCCAGTAACCCTCAGTTTTTTTCTGTATAGTTAAGAGTCTGTTTCCTGGTTTGCCTCTCTTTTATTTCCCCCATTTCATCTGTTTTGTTTCTTAAATTGCATATACTGGTGAGATCATATGGTATTTGACTTTCTCTGACAGACTTATTTCACTTAGCATAATGCTCTCTAGCTCCACCCATATCTTTGCAAATGCCAAGATTTAATTCTTTTTGATGGCTGAGTTATATTCCATTGTATGCATATACCACATCTTCTTTATCCATTCATCAGTCAGTGGACATTTGGGCTCTTTCCATAATTTGGCTATTGTTGATAATGCTGCTATAAACATCAGGGTGCCTGTATCTCTTTGAATCAGTATTTTTGTCTCCTTTGGGTAAATACTTAGTAGTGCAATTGCTGGATCATAGGGTAGTTCTATTTTTAACTTTTTAAAAAAAGATTTTATTTATTTATTTTAGAGAGAAAGAGCACACATGCACACAAGTGGGGAGAGGGGCAGAGAAGGAGGGAGAGGGAAAGGGAGAGAGTCTCAAGCAGACTCCACGGTGAGTGCGGAGACTGACATGGGGCTCCATCTCAGAACCCTGAGATCATGACCTGAGCTGAAACCAGGAGTTGGACGTTAACCGACTGAGCCACCCAGGCACCCCTTATTTTTAACTTTTTGAGGGACCTCCATACTGTTTTCCAGAGTGGCTGCACCAGTTTGCATTCCCACCAACAGTGAAAGAAGTTTCCCCTTTCTCTCATCTTCGTCAATACCCCTTGTTTCCTGTGTTTTTAATTTTAGCCATTCTGACAGGTGTGAGGTAATACCTCATTGTAGTTTTGATTTGCATTTCCCTGATGTTGAGCATCTTTTCATGTGTCTGTTGGCCATCTGTATGTCTTCTTTGGAGAAATGTCTATTCAATGGACTTTTGCCCATTTTTTAATTAGATTATTTGTTTTTTAGGTGTTGAATTGTACCAGTTCTTTATAGATTTTTGGATACTAACCCTTTATTAGATATGTCATTTGCAAATACCATCTCCCATTCAGTAGGTTGTCTTTTAGTTTTGTTGTTTCCTTCTCTGTGCAGAAGCTTTTTATTTTGATGTAATCCCAATAGTTTATTTTTGCTTTTATTTCCCTTGCCCCAGGAGACATATCTAGAAAAAAATTTTAAAGATCAATGGAATATTTTTCAGTGAACTTTAATGGTTTGGGGTTGTGAAGTGGTTTAACTAAGTGGAGATGATCAGGTAACCTATTTTGGTTATATTTTCTATATTATTATTCTGCTCCACCATAGCTATCCTTGTTATACTTGTGATAACATGGGCAGTATGACCATAATACTTTTACCTATCTCATGCGTAAAATATATTTTACATCTGTTTTTGAGATATAACAAACATGCCATAAAATTTCATTGTAAGTATACATTTCAATAATTTCTTTGAAAAATTGTAGAATTTGCAATCATAACCACATTCCAGGTTTAGAACTCTCCCATTTCCCCCAAAATATCCCTCAAGCCCCTTTGCATTCAACCCCTGCTCCCACCCCCAGTCTCAGGCAACCAGTGATTTGCTTTCTGTCTCTAAAATCTTGCCTTTTCTGGATATTACATATAAATAAAATCACCCAATATGTAGTCTTTAAAAAGAAACTGTTTTTTAAGCAGTGTTAGGTTTATGACAGAATTTGAGAAGAAGGTGCAGAGATTTCTCATATATCTCCTGCCCCCACTCATGCATAGCCTTCCTGATTGTCAACTTCACCCACTGGAATGGTACATTTTTTACCAAGGATGGACCTACATTGACACATCAAAATCACCCAAAGTCCACAGTTTACCTTAGGGTTGGTTCATTCTTGGTGTTGTACATTCTATGAATTTGGAAAGAACAATGACATATATGCATCATTATAATATACAGAGTATTTTCACTGCACTAAAAAATCCTCAGTGCTCTCTATATTCATCTCTCTCTCTCACCCCTGGAAACCTAGTCTCCTAGTTTAGACTTTTTCAGAATGTTACATAATTGGAATCGTATGGTATATAGCCTTTTAAAACTGGCTTCTTTTACTTGATGATACGCATGTGAGGTTTATCCATGTCTTTTCATGGCTTGATAGCTCATTTTTTTTTAGCATTGAGTAATATTCCACTGTCTGGAGGTACCACAGCTTAGTTACCCATTCACCTGCTGAAGGATGTCTTGGTTGCTTCCAAGTTTTGGCAGTTGTGAACAAAGCTGCTATAAACATCTGGGTCCAGGTTTTTTGTGGATATAAGTTTTCAAGTCTTTGGAGTAAACACCCAGGAGCATGATTGCCGGATCCTGTGGTAAGGTTATGTCTAGTTTTGTAAGAAATTGCCAAACTGTCTTCCTAAATGGCTGTGCCATTTTGTACTCTCACCAATTATGAATGACAGTTCCTGTTGCTCTATACCCTTGTCAGCATATGATGCTATCAGTGTTCTGGATTTTGGCCATTTTAAAAGAAGTGTAGTGGTATCTCATTGTAGTTTTGGTTTGCATTTCCCTAATGACATGGTACACAATATATCTTTTCAAATGCTTACTTGACATCTGTATACCTTCTTTGGTGAGGTGTGTGATAAGGTCTTTGGCCCATTTTTTAGTTGGGTTTTTTTGGGTTTTTTTTTTTTTTTTTTTTTTATTGTTGAGTTTTAAGAGTTCTCTGCATATAATGCGTAACAGTCCATTATCAAATGTGTCTTTCACAAATACTTTCTCCCAGTCTGTAGCTTGTGTTCTAATTCTCTTGATATTGTCCGTCACAGAGGAGAAGTTTTTAATGTTAATAGGATCCAACTTACCAATTTTTCTTTCATGGATTTTGTCTTTGTTGTTGTATCTAATAAGGCATCACCATTCCCAAGGTCATCTAGGTTTTCTTTTATGTTATCTTCTACTAGCTTCATAGTTTTGTGTTTTGAATTTAGGTTTATGTTCCATTTTGAGTTAACTTTTGTAGTGGGTGTAAAGTATGTGTCTAGATTCTTTTTTTTTTTTTTTTTGCACGTGGATGTCCAGTTATTCCAGCACCATTTGTTGAAGAGACTCTCTTTTCTCCATTGTATTACCTTTGCTCCTTTGTCAAAGATCAGTTGACTATATGTATGTGTGTCTATTTCTAGGCTCTCTGTTCTGTTCCACTGATCTATTTGCCTGTTCTTTGGCCAATACCACACTGTCTTGATTACTGTAGCTTTCTAGTAAGTCTTGAAGTTGAATATCCAAAGGTATTTCAAATTATTAGATATTTTTGTTTAAATGTAAACATATTTAATGCATTCAAAAAGTTTTTCAGGACTAGTGAAATAGTTTCAACTGATTTTATCATAACCAATATTTTTTCAAATGCAATATTGGCAAAAAAAAAAAAAAAAAACAGGTGGAAATAAACTCCCCAAATTGTATTTTTCTATTATACCCAATGTTGTTACCTTTTGCTACTTATATATATTTTAGCTCAGTAATAGTTCGGATGGGTTTTCCTTTATGTTTAAGCAATTGAAATCACCTCATTAGATTCTCTGTCTGTAGTCCCTTTCATTCCAATCTACTTTATACATTGCAGTAAAACCAGTCTCCTTAAAACAATGTTATTAACATGTGACTTCCCTTGTCAAAAGCATTTGATGGTTTCCTGTTGCTTACCCAAAGTGGCATCTAAATTATGCATGCTGTTCATGGTCCTAGCTCTCTCTGACCTTTCCAATTTCTTCTTTCCACTGTCTAAAACAGATCTTCTGCTTCAGTCTTAAGGGAAAAAAAGTCACTATTCTCAGAGTGTCTTATCCATTACTTCTCACCTGTATTCACTTTCTGTCTGCTTCTAAAATACCTTTCTTATCTCCTCTCCACTTTCCTAAATTCTAATTGTTCTTCTCATCAAAATATAATCTTACTTGACCATTTATGTATATATATATGCATATATATATGCACACATATACATATGTATGTATACATGTGTGCATATATATATATATATATATATTCCTTAGGCATAATATATAGGATTTTTTTTTTTTGCAATTTCCTCTGTGTCTTTTGTTCAGAATTTGTTCCTGTTAAGTATCTAGTAATGAATCAAACTTAGGAAAATAATTTAGAATAAAATGAATACATTTTATTCATTCCACAAATTTCCGAAGATAAATATTCCAGGTAGGCCAGTATAATACAGGTATTCTCTTAGAAAAATTACTGTTGTTATATGCAAAAGAACAAAATGACATTCTACCTTAATATCAAAATATAAACCCAGTATGAAATTCATAGTATGGTCATTTATTTTGGAGGGTTATAAGATTCTTAATGTGTTTTTCTCCTGTAAATGCTTGAATCAAATTTAGTATTCAATAAATATTAATTGTGAAATCAACTAAAAGACACTGAGCTGATTTCTGCAGGCAAATTCAAAGAACATTATTGCATATCATTAGGGAATAAGCATATGGAAAGGTGGTGTTTTATTCCAATTATATTGTACTCTATAGAAAGTGAAATCCCCATGGGACCATGTTTTATTCATCTTCGTAAACTCTCTACCTAGGTGCACAATAAATTATTTCAATCAATGGGTATTTTAAACTGGGTCTTTTTGTTTAAGATTTTATTTATTTACTTGAGAGAGAGAGAGAATGAGTGGTGGGGAGGGGCGGGGGGGAGAGTGAGAGAGAGAGAGAGGCAGACTCCCCGCTGAGTAGGGAGCCCCATGCAGGGCTCAATCCCAGGACCTGGAGATCACGACCCAAGCCGAAGGCAGATGCTTAACCAACTGAGCCACCCAGGCACCCCATTTTAAACTCAGTCTTGAAGGTTAAGTTGTCATTTACAATGCAGATTAGGGAAGGGAGTGAAGGAGTTCCAGGAGGAAGGTATTATATATACAAAGTTCTAGGGGGATGAGACAGTGAGTTCTATTGAAAGAATTGAAAGTAGTTAGAATGGCTGGAGTTAGGAGTACCATGGGGAGACTGGGAGCAGGTACTGTAGAATTGGCATCCATTCAGAAGTACTTAACTACAGAACCACAGGGCTCCTGGATTCTATTATTCTATTCATTCATCATGCCTGAGGGAAAGAGCAAAATGACATGGTGACCATTTCTAATTCATTAATTCAATAGTTATTGCACATCTCCCTTGTTCCATTCGTCTGTGCTCATAAGTCTGTTGTGTGGTCAACAATTAAATATTTGATATCTTCTTTATCTCTCATTCTTCAAGAACATGAGATTCTAGAGCCCCAAATCACCATTTAGTAAGTGTTTTATATAATCTAGGGCTTCAGTAAAGATTGATTAGTGAGTAAATGAATGAATTCATGAAATCAGAATAAAAAGAAACATTTCAAGGATCCACCTAGTCAGTTATTCAGAAATCACAGAAGTTAGAAAATAAAGTATTAAATAGATATATATGGATTGTATCTTATTGTGTCATTATTTTGATTTTCTGTTCCATATAGAATTTGATGTCTACATTAGTACTTATTGATAAATACATATATCATATCTCTATATAATATCTTATTTTCCATAATTGAAAATTAATATGGTCATTTAAAACACTTTGTCAATGCATGTGACATCAAGATGTTGCAAATCTTGATAGCAAAATTCACAAGTGATCAACTTTAAAACATATGCTTTTGGGTGAATAGCTTCAAAAAAAAGAAACAATTTATCTGGAAATGTAATTTGTTGATGGAAGTTTGATAGGCATGCAGAGCCCTAATGTTTCCTCATAAAATGTAGTCATTGAGATTAGTTAAGAGAAAAAAAGGAAGGGGGAGGAACATGATGTGAAATTCTCAAATCTTGAGTCAAAAAAATATCCTCTACCTGTTTCATAACAATCCAAAGATATTACTGTTTCTCTACATTAAAGAAGGGGATATACATATTGCTTTATGTTAAAGCAGCAGCTTTGTTAATAGTTTAAAACATACTTTGTATATGTGGCAAATAAGACCTTACATCACAAGATGGTGCTTTAAAATAATGGATAATTATTTAGAGGAGATTTAATCAATAAATGACACTATTAATAATTTTTGTGGTCATAGAACTAAACTCATTTGGGTCAGGAAATGAGTAAAGCAATTATATTTTTCAATTCTTCTATAAAATTATCAAGCTAAGTAATTTGATCTTCAGGAATAAAGAATAAAGATTTGTTTCTTCACAGCATGCAGTAAGGGATTGCTGAGGGTCTTATATGTACAGTACTGCAAAATGGCCAATTATTTTTTTTTAAAGATTTTATTTATTTATCTGACAGAGAGAGACACAGCAAGAGAGGGAACACAAGCAGGGGGAGTGGGAAGGGGAGAAGCAGGCTTCCCGCCGAGCAGGGAGCCCGATGCGGGGCTCAATCCCAGGACCCCGGGATCATGACCCGAGCCGAAGGCAGACGCTTAACCATCTGAGCCACCCAGGTCAAAATGGCCAATTATTAAGAGCAGCCCCTGTAATATAAGAAAGGGCAATGGGATTGTAGTCTGTGCCAGGAAATTCATGGCAAGTAGTAGAGTAACTAGCTCATGAACATAAATATTAATTGAAGGAGGGGCACCTGGGTGTCTCAGTTGGTTAAGCGTTCGACTCTTGATTTCAACTCAGGTTATGATCTCAAGGTCCTGGGATTGAGCCCCATGTTGGGCTCCACACCCAGCGGGGAGTCTGCTTCAGGATTCTCTCTCTCCTGCTGCCCCTCTCCCCACTCACACACTCTCTCTCTCTCAAATAAATAAATCAACCTTTAAAAAAGAGAGAAAAAAAGACTTAGTTTTAAAAAGGAAAAAAATATTAATTGAAGGAATAAGATTAAGAAGGAAAATTATTAGAAACAATATTCATGTCTTCAGCTGGTTAGGATAGCCATATAGAACATATGGAGAACAAGCAAAGTATTATCTTTACTGTGAGGAGGCAGAAATTTATTGCATAATACCATTGAGATTTGGTGGGAATAGACAATATTGAAGCATACATTTTTTTTTAAAGATTTTATTTATTTATTTGAGAGAGAGAATGAGAGAGAGCGAGCATGAGAGGGGGAGGGTCAGAGGGAGAAGCAGACTCCTTGCTGAGCAGGGAGCCCGATGCGGGACTCGATCCCGGGACTCCAGGATCATGACCTGAGCCGAAGGCAGTTGCTTAACCAACTGAGCCACCCAGGCGCCCGAAGCATACATTTTTAATAAGACTTCATTTTTAGAGCCATTTTTTTTAAGTATACAGAAAAATTGCACATAAAGTACAGAGTTCCTGTATACCCCATTCCCAAACCCCAGCACAGTTTCCCCTCTTAATAACACCTTGCATCAATGTCTCACATTTATTACAATTGACAAACCCATATTGATATATTATTATTAACTAAAGACCATAGTTTACATTAGGGTTTACTTTTTGTGTTATACAGTTACGTGGATTTTGACAAATGTGTGTTCAACATTACAGTATCATACAGAATAATCTTCACTACCCTAAAATCCCCCACCTTTTACCTATTTATCCCTCCCTACTTTCTGAGCCCTTGGCAACCCCTGATTTTTTTACTGACTCTTTTCCAGAATGTCATGTGGCTTGGATCATATATTATGTAGCTTTCTCAGACTGGCCTCTTTCACTACCAATATGCATTAAAGGTTGGTCTGTGTCTTTTTGTAGCTTCCTACCTCATTTCTTTTTATAGCTGAATAAGGGACAGCTTGGTAGATTCTAGTTTGGGGCAAGTATGAAAAAAGTTGCTATAAACATTTGCTCAGGTTTTTGCATGGTTGTATGTTTTCAAATCATTTGGATAAACACCTAGTATTATAAATGCTGGATTGTATAGTAAGCATATGGTTAGGTATGTAAGAAACTGCCAAATTATCCTCTAAAGTGGCTTTACCATTTTGCACCCCCAGCAGCAATGAATGAGATCTCCTGTTGTTCTACATCTTCACCAGCATTTGGTAGTGTCAGGTTTTTTGGATTGTAGCCATTCTAATAGTGGTATCTCCTTGTTTTAATTTACAGCTTCCTAATGTTAATGACACTGAGCATGTTATATGCTTATTTGACACTTGTATATCTTCATTGATGAGTAGTTTATTAAGATCTTTTACCTATGTTTTAATTGGATTTTTGGTTTTGTTCTTGTTGAGCTTTTAGAATCATTTGTAAATTTTGCATATAAATCCTTTACAGGTACCTGTTCTGAAAAAATATTCTCCGAATCTGTAGCTTGTGTTTTCATGCACTTAACAGTGCCTTTCACAGAGAAAAATTTTTTAATTTTAATGAAGTCTAATCAATTTTTTCTTTCATGGGTTATGCTTTTGGTGTTATATCTAAAAACTCATCACCAAACACAAAGTTGCTTTTATTTTTTTGTATGTTCTCTTCTAGATATCTTATAGTTTTGCCATTTACATTTAGGCCTATCATCCACATTGACTTAATTTTTCTGAAAGGTGTAAGGTTTGAATGTAGGTTCTTGATTGATTGATTGATTGATTGATTGCATATTGGTTTCCAATTTGTATAGTGCCATTTGTTGAAAGACTCCTTTCTCCATTAAATTACCTTTACTCCTTTGTCAAAGAACAGTTGCCTGTATTTATGCAAGCCTGTATCTGGGTTATCTACTCTGTTCCATTTATGTATGTGTCAATTTTTATAGTAAGATCTGAAATCAGGTAGTGTGCATCCTACAACTTTCTTCTTCATTATTGTGTTAACTATTTTAGGTTTTTTGCTTTTTCCTATAAACTTTAGAGTCAGTTTGTACATGTCTCAAAATAACTTTCTTATATTTTTATTGAGATTGAATTAAATCTACAGATAAAGTTTAGAGGAATTGATATCTTAATATTGAGACTTCCTAGTCACGAACATGGAATCTCTCTCCATTTATTTAGTTCTTCTTTTGTTTCTTTATCAGAATATTGTAGTTTTCCTCATCTGGATCTGGTACATATATTGTTAGATTTATATCTATTTACGTCATTTTTCAGTGCTAATGTAAATAGTGTTGTGTGTTCAATTTCAAATTCCAGTTGTTAATTCCTGGTACATAGGAAAGTGGTTGATTTTTATAATTAATTTTGTATCCTGCAACTTTGCTGTAATTGCTTATTAGTTCCAGGCAATTTTTTGGTCAGTTCTTTAGGATTTGTACATAGATAATTATGTCATCTAAAACCAAGGACAGTTTTTATTTCTTCCTTTCTCATCTGCGGAGCTTTTATGTCCTTTTCATGTTTTATTATACTATCTAGGACTTCTGGTATGAATTTGCATAGGAGTGGCAAGAGGGAATATCCTCTTCTTGTTTTCAGTGTTAGGGAGGAGACATCTAGTTTTTCATCATTAAGTTTGATTTTAGCTGTAGGCTTTTTTATAGATGTTTTTTAATAAAATTGAAGAAGTTCACTTTTATTCCTAGTTTGCTAAGAGTTTTTATCATGAATGGGTACTGGATTTTGTCTGATGCTTTGTCTGTATCTGTTGAAATGGTCATTTGATTTCTCTTCTTAGACTGTTGATGTGATAAATTAAATTAATTGATTTTCAAGCATTAAGGCAGCATTGCATACCTGGAATAAATCCCACTTGGTTATGGTATATAATTCTTTTTATACATTGTTGGATTTGATTTGCTGATATTTTGTTAAGGAATTTTGCATCTATATTCAAGAGACATATTGGTTTTTAATTTTACTTTCTTGCAAAGTATGTATCCTGCTTTGGTATTAGGATAATGCTGGCCTCATAAATGAATTAGGAAATGTTTCCTCTGCTTCTATTTTTAGAAGAGATTGTAGAGAGTTGATTATTACTTCTTATTTAAATATTTGGTAGAATTTGCCAGTAAGAAGCATATGTTTTTGTTTTTGTTTTGTTTTCAGAAGAAGTATCTAAGACAAAGTGCAAACAAAGACTTCTGTTATATATATATATATATATGGTATATATTCCCCTGTGAAAATCTAGGAACATAAAGGTTGAAACATCATGTTGAACTTTGGATTGAGGTTTTAAAAAAGAGAATGGAAAGAAGATTATAGGTCATATAGAAGGATACTGGCCATGGGGGATAACCTTCTTATGCAGATGATAAAAATGGCAAAGAAGCAAGACAGAGCAGAGTCAACTGTTATCCATATATCTTCTTTTGGTATATTTGATAAGAATATTTAAGTAACCTGTCTTACTGATGGGTCTGCTATCAGAAGGGATACTATGCTCTGCAATTAGTTTTAACTTTATGGAGATAACTCTTTAATTATGTAGCAATCATGAGTATGAGAAATTATAATAATAGGGAAGGGAAATCTGGACATTTTGAGGTATAATGCTATGGTGCAGCTTGTTAGAGAAACATGAATAACTTATCCATTCTGAATTTTAGATTATAAGAGGGTCACTAAAAGTCTCAAGGGTATCTGGAAGTATGAGAAAAACAGAATGAGGAGATCTCCTAAAATCTCTCACCAAGGTTCTAGAAAACAAAAGATAACAAATAAACTTGCCCTATGGGAACTGAAGAGAAATGACGTCCTTATCTAAAAAAATAGTTTCATCCCTCAAACCAGTAATAGGACATGTTCTTTCAGTCATTTATTCCTTTATTTTTATTATTCATGTTTTCAGTGGATATGTTTATCACACAAACATTTAGACAAATATGAAAGTTTATCTGTTGTGACAACAATTAAGGGTGTTCTGAATGCATATAATGAGGAGATTTGGCTAAGTCATAGAGACCAGGGAAACTTCTCTGGGGCAAGGTTTGAAGGTTTATAAGAGGTAAGAAGGCGAGGAGGAAGGGAAGAGCATTGCAGTCATAAAAAAAAAAAAAAAACATATGGGCAAAGATTCTTTAGCGGGAGAGAGCTAGCTATGAACAGGTGCCCAAGGAATTGCAGAGTGGATGAGAAAATGGGTATAAGAGGGCATGGTAGGGAGATACTGGAGAGGTCAGTTGGAGCCAGACAATACAAGGCTTTTTAGGTAGAATGGCCACAAATTCACTGTCCAAACTGGAATGAAGGACTCAATTAATAATTAGCCTTGGCAACAAAGTAAGCTGGGGCAGATCTGAGCAAACCAACCCTTACAGTTAGAGTTCTTTTTTTTTTTTTTTAAGATTTTATTTATTTATTTGCGAGAGAGAGAATGAGAGACAGAGAGCACAAGAGGGAGGAGGGTCAGAGGGAGAAGCAGACTCCCCGCCGAGCAGGGAGCCCGATGCGGGACTCAATCCCGGGACTCCAGGATCATGACCTGAGCCGAAGGCAGTCGCTTAACTGACTGAGCCACCCAGGCGCCCCAACAGTTAGAGTTCTTATTGGCCATGGTGAGAAGTTTGCTCGTTATCCAAAGAATAATGGAAAGTCATTAAAGTATTACAATCACAGAAGTGATATATTTGGAAAAAGAACACCTTAGCTGAAATGTATATAAAGGATAAATATGAATGGAAGTAGATCATTTAGTTAGTTGGCTATTGCTGTTATCTAGGCAATAAGGGATTGGTTGAATATTCTGGGGGAGAAGTAGAAAGGGGATGTGTATAGTTAGGGAACCTTCATAGAGATAATATCTATGAATTTAGTAATGGATTTAGAGATCAAGATGTTACACCTTGTTAGAGATCGTTCAATCATGAGCCCTAGGATTACCTATAAGGTAGAAGGCATCACAATATTGGGTGGATGTTGGACTATATGACCTGTGATTTTGGAGTGATTGTAAAAGGTACATTGTTTTTAATTAGTCTCCAAATGTTTATTGCTAATATATAAAAATACAGTTGATATTATGTGTTTATCTCATGTCCTCTGAATTTGCTGAAAGGTATTTGTGCTACAAGCTTTGTTTTTTGATTCCTTGGCATTTTCTACATAGACAATCATGTCTTTTATAAATAGTGCAGTTATATTTCTTCATTTCCAGTCATTATGACTTTATTTCATTTTATGCCTTATTTCACTGCTAGGACTTCCAGTACTATACTGAATGAGAATGATGAGAGTGGACATTGTTGCCTTTTTTCCAAACTTAAATGGAAAGCATTCAGCCATTTGTCATTACATATGATGTAAGCTGTGGGATTTTTACAGAGAATTCTCATCAAGTTCGGAAAGTTGTTTCCCCTCTGCTGTAGTTTTCTAGAGCTGCTGTAACAAATTATCACAATCTGGGTGGCTTTAAACATTAAAAATTTATTCTGTCACATCTCTGGAGAATAGAAGTCCGAAATCAAGGTTTTGGCAGGACTGTACACTCTAGGGGAGAGTTGGATCCATCCCTTTTTCTTTGCTTCTGGGATTGACTGTAAACCTTGAGCTTCTTTGGTTTGTGGACACATCAGTCCAATCTCTGGTGCCATGTCACATGGCATTCTCTTTGTGTGTCTTTCTCTGTATCTCTTCTCATAATGATATCTGTCATATTGGATTAGAGCCCACCTTAATTCAGAATATCCTCATCTTGACTTGATTATATATGCAATGACCCTACTTTCAAATAAGGTCACATTGACAGGCACTGGGGGTTAAGACTTCAACATACATTTTGTGGAAGACGATTCCTAATTTCCCTACTCTGATTTTCTAAGAGCCTTTATCAAGAATGGGTGTTGAATTTTGTCAAATGATTTTTCTGCACCGGTTGATATTACATTGCCATCTTTCTCCTTTGGCTTGTTGACATGGTGGATTATATTGATCAAATTTCAAATACTGAAATAAATTTACATTTCTGGAATAATGTCAACTTGGTCTTGGTATATATTTCTTTTTATGCATTCCTGGGTTAAGTTTGCTAAAATTTGGTCAGCATTTTTGTGCCTAAGTTTATGAGAAATATTGGCTTATAGTTTACTTATAAATTGTTATTATTGTTGTCATTACTATTATGATAAGTGTGTTATCTCTGTCTCATTTTACTAAATGGGTAATGCTGTACTCAAATGAGTTTCAGAAATGTTCCTTCCTCTTCTATTTTTTGCAAGATACTATTTAGAGTTGGCTGTAATTCTCCTTTAAATAATTGGTAAAATTACCCAATGAGATCATGTGGGCCTGGAAATTTCTTTTTCACAAGCTTTTTAAAATTACTGATTTAATTACTTTAATAGTTGTATACATATTTGTGTTATTTCTCATTGTGTGAGTTTTAGTGGCTCGTGCTCCTTAATCATTTGTTCCTTTTCTTCTAAGTTACCACATATTTGTGTAGTTATTTATATAATATTCCCTTATTTTTCTTCTGATATCTGTAGTGCCTATATGATGTCCCCTCTTTTGTTTCTCAAATTGGTCATGTGCAGCTTCTCTTTTATCATTATGAGTTGTGCTAACAGTTTGTCAGTTTTATTGACCTTTTAAAAAGAATCAGCTTTTTGTTTCATTGATTTTCTGTTTTGATTTTAATTGATTTCTGCTCTTATTTTTGTTTTCTTTTACTTGCTGTGGGTTTACTTTGATCTTTTTTTTATTATGGTTAAAACATTTAAGATCTATTAGCAACTTTCAAGTATATGTTACAGTATTCTTAACTATGGTCACAATATTACATTCGATCCTGAGAACTTACTCATCTTTAATCGGAAGTTGTACCCTTTGACCAACATCTTCCCATTTCTTCCATCTGCCAACTCCCCACAACCACCATTCTACTCTCTGTTTCTGAGTTCAGCTTTTTTAGATTTCACATATAAGTGAGATCATACAGTATTTGTCTTTCTCTAACTTATTTTACTTAGAATAATGTCCTCAAGGTATATCCATGTTGTTGAAAATGGCAGGATTTCCTCTTTTTATGGCTAAATAATATTCCATTGTAAGTATATACCACATTTTCTTTATCCTTTCATCTGTTAATAGATACTTAGATTATATCCATGTCTTAGATTTTGTGAGTAATGCTACAATGAAGGTGGGAATACAAATATCTCTTCTAGTAGTGATTTCATTTATTTTGGTTATATACCCAGAAGTGGAATTGCTGGATCATATAATAGTTCTATTTTTAATTTTTTGAGGCACCTTTATACTGTTTTCCATAGTGGTTGTAAAAATTTACATTCCCACCAACAGTGTTCAAAGGTTCCCTTTCTCCACATCCTCACCAACACTTGTTGTCTCTTGTCTTTTTGACAAGACTGACAAGTGTGAGGTAATATCTCATTGTCTTTTTGACTTGCTTTTTCCTAATGTTAGTAATCATCATGTATGTGTTGGCCATTTGTATGTCTTTATTGGAAAAATGCCTATTCAGGTTCTCTGCCCATATTTTAACTAGATTATTTGTTTGCTATTGAGTCATATGAGTTCCTTATATATTTTGGTGATTAACCCTTTAAAGATAGATGGTTTGTAAATATTTTCTCCAGTTCCACAGGTTGCCTATTCATTTTGTTGATTGTTTATTTTGCTGTGCAGAAATTTTGTAGTTTGCGTTAGTCCCACTTGTTTGTTTTTGCTTTCATTGCTTTTGCTTTTGGTGTCA
Organism: Neomonachus schauinslandi; assembly: GCF_002201575.2. Classification (NCBI taxonomy): domain Eukaryota; kingdom Metazoa; phylum Chordata; class Mammalia; order Carnivora; family Phocidae; genus Neomonachus; species Neomonachus schauinslandi. The sequence continues at coordinate 95,038,688 of NC_058419.1, read as the reverse complement.
TATTGAAAAAATCATTGCCAGGACCGATGCCAAGGAGCTTTATCCCTATATTTTCTTTCAGGAGTTTTATAGTTTCATGTCTTAAATTAAGTCTCTAATCCATTTTTTTTTTTATTTTTCATGAATGGTGTGTCCAGTTTCATTCTTTTGCATGTAATTTATCCAGTTTTCCCAGAATTATTTAAGAGACTGTGCTCTTTCCCCATGGAGTAGTCTTGGTTCCTTTATCAAATGTTAGTTGACTGCATATGTGAGAGTTTATTTCTGGGTTCTCAATCCTGCTCTGTTTTTGTATGTGTCTGTCTTTATGCCAGAGCCATACTGTTTTAATTACCATAGCTTTGTAATATTGTTTGAAATAAAGAAGTGTTATCCTTCCAGTTTGTTCTACTCAAGATTGCTTTGTCTATTCAGGATCTCTTGTGGTTCCATATAAATTTTAGGATTCATTTTTTTCTATTTCTATGAAAAATGCCATTGGGATTTTGATGGAGATTGCATGGACTCTATAGATGACTTTGGTTGTGTGGATATTTTAACAATATTAATTCCTCTGACCCCTGAACACAGTATACCTTCCTATTTGTTTGTCTCCAATTTCTTTCATCAAAATCTTAGGGTTTTCAGTGCATAGATCTTTAACCTCCTTGGTTAAATTTATTACTAAGTATTTTATTCTTTTAGATGCTATTGTAAAACGAGACAGTTTTCTTTATTTTTCAGATAGTTTGTTGTTAGTATATGGAAATGCAACTGATTTTTGTATGTTGGTTTTGTGTCCTATAACCTTAAAATTTTGTTTATTGCTTCTAATGGTTTTTTGGTGTAGTTCTCGGGATTTTCTATATGTAAGATCATATCATCTGTAAGAATAGATACAATTTTATTTCTTCTTTTCTGATTTGGATGCCTTTTATTTCTTTTTCTTATCTGTTTACTCTGGCATGGACTTTCAGTACTGTGTTGAGTAGAAGCAGTGAGAATGGGCACCTTTGTCTTGTTCCTGATCTTACAGGAAAACCTATCATTGAGTATGATGTTGGCTTTGGCCTTGTCATATATGGCCTTTATTATGTTGAGGTATGTTCCTTCTAAATTCAATTTGTTGAGAGTTTTTATCATGAAAGGATGTTGAATTTTATCATGAAAGGATGATAATGATAATGTAAGTTTTATCTTTCACACTGTTAATGTGGTATGTCATATTTATTAATTTGTTTATTTGAACCATCTTTGCATCCTAGAGATAAATCCCACTTGATTGTGGCATATGAAACTTTTAATGTACTGTTGAATTCAGTTTGCTAGTCTTTTGTTAAGAATTTGTATACCTTGGGGCGCCTGGGTGGCTCAGTCGTTAAGCGTCTGCCTTCGGCTCAGGTCATGATCCCAGCATCCTGGGATTGAGCCCCGCGTTGGGCTCCCCGCTCAGCAGGGACCCTGCTTCTCCCTCTCCCTCTCCCACTCCCCCTGCTTGTGTTCCTGCTCTCTCTGTGTCTCTGTCAAATAAATAAAATCTTTAAAAAAAAAAAAGAATTTTTATACCTTTTCTTTCCTGGTAGTGTCCTTTTCTGGCTTTGCCATCAGGGTAATGCTGATCTCATAAAATAAGTTGGAGAATGTTCCTTTCTCTTTTGGAACTGCACTAGAGTTTCATTCACAATTTTTAAATTTTGCAAAAATTTAAGAAAGATTGGTATTGATTCTTTTTAAAATATTTGGTAGAATTCACCAGTGAAACCATTTGGTCCTGGGCTTTTCTTTGTTGGCAGGTTTTTAGCCATCGATTCAGTCTCCTTACTCCTGTTGCTGTTTCGCATTTAAAGTAGCAGTCACCTCCTCCCAGTCTTTGCTGAATGGTTTCAGGCAAGAAATGCCTCTTTCACTCCTACTTGGGATTCTGAGTCTTTCTCATTGCTTTTCTGTGTCTGTGGCTACTCCACACCTCTTATTCTAATCTCGAATTCTGTCCATCTTGTCAAGCCACTCTGAGAGCTGACAGCCTCCTTTTTGCTTTCCCTAGGGTGGTGCTGAATGCTTGACTTTCTGGTTTCCCGTAGACCCACAGTAGTGGGGAGCACATACAGGGAACTAGCCCTGGGGTGAGAATGTGTGGGCATGAGGCACCCAGAGTGCTAGGGATGCTTGTGGGCCAGCTGGGACATCTGCAGGTGAAGCATCCCTGTTGGCTTTTGTGTGGGCTTCTTGACAGAGTCTGTGACATAGAAGGATCCATGTCCTTTTAATATCCTCTGAGAGCCCTGTGCTCAGCTCTTCCAGCTGCTTCCCTGCCAGGGGCAATCCTCAGGGGTAGGGAGCTGTTCCATTGCCTGTAGCCATGACCATAGTAAGCAAGTCAGTCACCAGGATATGGAACTGCATTCTCAAAATGGCTGTGCTCAGTTTTAGACTACACTAGAGTTTCATTCACAATTTCTACCTGGATCCTGAAGCTCCCATAAAGGTACTTTTGTCTGTGGATGGATACCAAATTATTATTGCTATGGAATATATAAGCGAGGGACATCTTATTCAGTCATCTTGCTGATGTTGCTCCTATTTTAATCATTTTTTAGTTTCTTGAAGTGGGAGCTTAGATTATTGATTTGAGATCTTCCTTTGTTCTATTTTAAGCATTTATTGTGATAAATTTCCCTCTAGGTACTGCTTTAGCTGCATTTCATAGATTTTGATAAGTTGTATTTTCATATTTATTCAGTTCTAAATGTATTTTTTATTTCCTTTGGACTTCCCCTTTTATTTAGAAAAGTATTGTTTAATTTACAAATATTTCAGATTTCTGTTATCTTTCTGTTATTGATTTCCAGTTTGATTCTGTTATGGTCAGAGAACCTACTCTGATTTAAATCATTTTTATATTTATTGAAAAGAATAAATATTTTTCTTTTGTTGGATGGAGTGTTCTGTAAATATCTATTAGAGCTTGTAGGTTGATCATATTGTTCAATTCCTTTGTTTAATTGATGATTCTTTGCCCCATAGTTCTAAACATTGATGAGGGGGTAGTGTTGAAATCTCTAGACATAATTGTAGATTTATCTATTTCTTTTTTTAAAGATTTTATTTATTTTATTTATTTTTATTTATTTGAGAGAGAGTGCAAGCGGGGGGGTGGGGGAAACAGTGGGAGAGGGACAAGCAGACTCTGTGCTGAGCACAGATCCCACGACCCTGAGATTGTGACCTGAGACAAAATCAAGAGTCAGACACTCAACAGACTGAACCACCCAGGTGCCCCAATATCTATTTCTTTTTCAAACTCTGCTTTTGCTATATGTATATTTAAAGTTCTGATACTTAGTGCATTACTCTTTATCATGATACATCTCTCTTTGATAAATGTATTGCTTTGAAGTCTATTTTATCTGATATTCATATATTCACTACTGCTTTACTCTTGCATTTTAAAAAATAAATATTTGCATGGTGTAATGTTTTTCATCCTTTTACTTTTAAACTATGTCATTAATTTGAAGTGTATTTCTTGTAGACAGCATGTAGTTTGATCATCTATTTTTGATTCATTTTGCCAATCTCTTATCTTCCATTGGTGTGAATTTACATACTAATATCTAAAGTAATGATTAATATATTAGGTTTATTTCCACCATTTTATTGTTCATTCTGTTTGTTCATTTTATTTCTTTCCTATGTTTCTCTTTTTTTGCCTTTCTATTGGTAATCTGAACTGTTTTTAGAATCCATTTTTATTTGCCTACAGTTTTTTTTTAAAAATGTGTCATTGTATAATTTGTTTTTAGTAGTTGATGTCAATATTACCATATACATGTGCAATAAATCACAGTCTACTATTAGACATTTTGCTACCTCAAGATAAATGTATAGACTTTACTTCTATTGGTTCCTTTACCCTCCTCACTTTTTAAATGTAAATATCTTAAATATTTTCACTACATATATTGAGCACCATGTCTAGTAATGCTGTAATTTTTGCTTCAAGTGTAAAATATAATTATAAAAACTCATAGAGGGCACCTGGGTGTCTCAGTCGGTTAAGCGTCTGCCTTCAGCTCAGGTCATGATCTCAGAGTCCTGGGATCTAGCCCTGCAGTCAGCTCCCTGCTCAGCAGGGAGTCTGCTTCTCCTTCTCCCTCTGCCCCTCCCCCACTCGTTTTTTCTCTCTTTCTCTCAAATACATAAATAAAATCTTTAAAAAAAAACCTCATGAGGATAGTCTATTATACTTACTCCTATTTTTACCCATTCCATTGTCTTTCTTTCCCCCTGAAGTACCGGCTTCCTTCTATTTTCATTTCTTTTTGTTAAGAGAACTTCTTTTAGCTATTCTATAATGTTAGCTCTGTTAGTGACACATTCTCTTAGCTTTCCTTAATCTCATATTGTCTTTATTCCCCCTTCATTATTGAAAAATATTTTTGCTTGATATAGAATGCATGGTTCAGAATTCTTTTCTCTCATGAGTTGAAAAATATTGTGCCACTTTCTTCTGGCTTGCATAGTTTCTGAGGAGAAATGAGCTGTCATTAGAATTGTTCCCCTATAGGTAACATTTCATTTTCTCTAGGCTCTTTCAAAATGTTTTCTTTGATTTTAGTTTTCAGAAGTTTGATTATGAGTCTTGTCATGTAATGCCTGCTGTCTCCATTAGCCTGAGTTCAATGAAGACAGGGACTAGAACTGTCTTGGTCAGTGCCAGACATATAAGAGATGCTTAACAAGTATGCTCTAAAAGAATGAAATCCCCAAGTACTTTGATTTCCATGACAATAAGTAACAGTAATTATTTAATATAAATTTGCCTTGAAATGTACTTAGGGACAAAACAAAAGCTTGGTGTATTTCTTAGGTTTCTGGTGAATACTAGCATATATAATTATTTGCGATTTCTATTGAGAAATCTTGTAAAACTCTTTCAAAAACATTTTTTAAAGTTTAGTCATAGTTCTTTAGTGTATCTATTTGTATTCTTCTTTACTGCATAAAACCATTATATCAGTATATTCAGAGTCTTTTCAAAGTAAATTGTTTATTGCAATCAACAGAATTTTCTAGTGGATTAATCAGCTACAAATAAACACAGTTATGGGCATGATTAGAACTCTGCTCTTCTAATAATTTATTAAATATTCTTTACTGATTGGCCTGTATAACCTTCTCCTTTGCAATCAGGAGTGCAAAAATGACTTTCTGTTTACTGGCAGGCAAGAAATTTTAATATCATACTTGTTTACTCTGAGAAAAACTACCTCTTAAACAGGAAATCAATTCTCCTTCATCCAGTTTTATATGTACCTCTGGCCTACACAATACTTGGGCTTTTGCCCACAGTCTTTGTTATTGCAGATCTGTTTTAGATCATCTACAACATGTTTCCCTTATAGGTGAAAATTAACTAAAGAGATGCAAGAGTTGCTGCCTAAAATATGAGAAAGTGAACTGATTTCATAACCTGTATGGGCCTTTAATGAGTAAAATTATCTTTATTCTTTCCTGGTTGCAGGAAATAAATAATTCATAGAATTCGGAGTAACTGAGCCATCATATTCTGTCCTTGTTAATTAATCACTGTGTAATATTATCCTGTATTTAATTTAATGAAAACATAGGAACTAAAGCATTTTAATTCAAAATAACACAAATTCCATCCTTCATTTGAGACTGCTTTTGACAGATGCAATTATATAATTCAATCATCAGTTAGACTACAGTTTTAAAAGTCTGAAAATTTGGGATGTATTCATGAAGGAAAACAATAAAGATATAAAATGAAATGTATGAGTTTTCTGGAAGAATATCATCATGATTATTTGTCTAAATTGAAAAATTACTTTCCTTGGTCTACTTTCTTTTGAAATCTAATTGGAACCCCCTGCATTTATTTAGTTAATTGGAGACATCAACCAAGGCCCATGTTTACTGTCAGAAGGAGGAAAGAATATGCATGTTACATCCTACTGAATATCCATTTTTTTAAAAGATTTTTAAAAGATTTTATTTATTTATTTGAGAAAGATAGTGAGACAGAGCATGAGTCGGGGGCAGAGAGAGGGAGAATCAAGCTCCTCACTGAGCAGGGATCCTACTGCGGGGCTCAGTCCCAGGATCCAGGGATCATGACCTGAGCCCAAGGCAGACCCTTAACCAACTGAGCCACCCAGGTGCCCCACTGAATATCCATTTTAATTCAGATTCCAATATGATTCATTCCCCCAATGTCTTGAGTAATATCCTAATTTATATAGGCTCTGACCGTAATAATGCTAATGTTATTATTTTACAGATATGCCGAACCTGATGTTGTTTATGATAAAAGTTCAAGATTGCATCTATGTCTCACTCAGCCTTCTCAAAGTAATAAATTAGGAGCTCAGTTCTCACTTCCTTGATTTCTTTACATTTATTAATTTTTTCTCAATTCAATCCCAACTGATTTTGGAACATACCTTCATACTTTCAGTAGGCGTTTGGAAAAAAAATAACACAGTTACAAAATCAATTTCTTCAAAATGCCATTCAATTTTATTTTGTGTTTTCACTGGGCATCTTGATTTTTTTTAATATCTTGAAGTTACTTTTTTATGGCTACAACCAAAAAATATATGGCATATGATTCAGTTTCTAAAATAATAAGATCTGTTTCCTTATGCCCTTGTATACCTTTCAAGTAAAAAAAAAGGCAATTATGACAATATATCTGTGTAAAAGAAGCAAAAGGGAAACAGTCACTCTGCTTCATAACAACCTCAATTTTCTGAGTTCATTTTTTTATTATTATTATTTTTTATTATGTTAATCACTGTACATTACATCATTAGTTTTTGATGTAGTGTTCAATGATTCATTGTTTGCGTATAACACCCAGCAGTGCTCCATTCAGTAATGCCCTCTTTAATACCCATCACCAGGCTAACCCATCCCCCTACCTCCCTCCCCTCTAGAACCCTCAGTTTGTTTCTCAGAGTCCATAGTCTCTCATGGTTCGTCTCCTCCTCTAATTCCCCCCCTTCATTTTTCCCTTCCTACTATCTTCTTCTTTTTTTTTTAACATATAATGTATTATTTGATTCAGACGTACAGGTCTGTGATTCAACAGTCTTACACAATTCACAGCGCTCACCATAGCACATACCCTCCCCAATGTCTATCACCCAGCCACCCCATCCCTCCCACCCCCCACCACTCCAGCAACCCTCAGTTTGTTTCCTGAGATTAAGAATTCCTCATATCAGTGAGGTCATATGATACATGTCTTTCTCTGATTGACTTATTTCGCTCAGCATAATACCCTCCAGTTCCATCCATGTCGTTGCAAATGGCAAGATTTCATTCCTTTTGATGGCTGCATAATATTCCATTGTGTATATATACCACATCTTCTTCATCCATTCATCTGTCGATGGACATCTTGGCTCTTTCCAGCGTTTGGCTATTGTGGACATTGCTGCTGTAAAGATCGGCATGTAAACATGCTGTACCCCTTCGGATCCCTGCATTTGTATCTTTGGGGTAAATACCCAGTAGTGCAATTGCTGGGTCGTAGGGGAGCTCTATTTTCAACTTTTTGAGGAAGCTTCATACTGTTTTCCAGAGTGGCTGCACCAGCTTGCATTCCCACCAACAGTGTAGGAGGGTTCCCCTTTCTCCGCATCCCCGCCAACATCTGTCATTTCCTGACTTGTTAATTTTAGCTATTCTGACTGGTATGAGGTGGTATCTCATTGAGGTTTTGATTCGGATTTCCCTGATGCCGAGCGATGTTGAGCACTTTTTCATGTGTCTATTGGCCATTTGGATGTCTTCTTTGGAAAAATGTCTGTTCACGTCTTCTGCGCATTTCTTGATTGGATTATTTGTTCTTTGGGTGTTGAGTTTGGTAAGTTCTTTATAGATTTTGGATTCTAGCCCTTTATCTGATAAGACATTTTCAAATATCTTCTCCCATTCTGTCGGTTGTCTTTTGGTTTTGTTGACTGTTTCTTTTGCTGTGCAAAAGCTTTTTATCTTGATGAAGTCCCAATAGTTCATTTTTGCCCTTGCTTCCCTTGCCTTTGGCGATGTTTCTAGGAAGAAGTTGCTGTGGCTGAGGTCGAAGAGGTTGCTGCCTGTGTTCTCCTTTAGGATTTGGATGGACTCCTGTCTCACATTGAGGTCTTTCAACCATTTGGAGTCTATTTTTGTGTGTGGTGTAAGGAAATGGTCCAGTTTCATTCTTCTGCATGTGGCTGTCCAATTTTCCCAACACCATTTGTTGAAGAGACTGTCTTTTTTCCATTGGACATTCTTTCCTGCTTTGTCGAAGATGAGTTGACCATAGAGTTGAGGGTCCGTTTCTGGGTTCTCTCTTCTGTTCCATTGATCTATGTGTCTGTTTTTGTGCCAGTACCATACTGTCTTGATGATGACAGCTTTGTAATAGAGCTGGAAGTCTGGAATTGTGATGCCACCAGCTTTGCTTTTCTTTTTCAACATTCCTCTGGCTATGCGGGGTCTTTTCTGGTTCCATACAAATTTTAGGATTATTTGTTCCATTTCTTTGAAAACAGTGGATGGTATTTTGATAGGGATTGCATTAAATGTGTAGATTGCTCTAGGTAGCATTGACATCTTCACAATATTTGTTCTTCCAATCCATGAGCATGGAATGTTTTTCTATTTCTTTGTGTCTTCCTCAATTTGCTTCATGAGTATTTTATAGTTTTCTTTTTTTTTAATTTTTAAAAAGCATTTTTTTTATTATGTTATGTTAATCACCATACATTACATCATTAGTTTTTGATGTAGTGTTCCATGATTCATTGTTTGCGTATAACACCCAGTGTTCCATTCAGTACATGCCCTCTTTAATACCTATAGTTTTCTGAGTACAGATTCTTTGCCTCTTTGGTTAGATTTATTCCTAGGTATCTTATGGTTTTGGGTGCAATTGTACATGGGATTAACTCCTTAATTTCTCTTTGTTCTGTCTTGTTGGTGTATAGGAATGCCACTGATTTTTGTGCATTGATTTTATATCCTGCCACTTTCCTGAATTCCTGTATGAGTTCTAGTAGTTTTGGGGTGGAGTCTTTTAAGGTCAGGAACACGGCAGGAATCTGCTGCTCTTCAACATAGTACTAGAAGTCCTAGCCACAGCAGTCAGACAACAAAAAGAAATAAAAGGCATCCGAATCGGCAGAGAAGTCAAACTCTCAATCTTTGCAGATGATATGATACTTTATGTGGAAAACCCAAAACACTCTACCCCAAAATTTCTGAGTTCATTTTAAATTAATATTACAAATATTCTTTCAGGTGTTTTATTTAAAGTAAAAAGCAGCTAATATCTTTTATTTTGCTGTATTTCTGCAAGCACTAAGTTCAAAGAGAGTCTCAACAGAAATCTTAAATATAACTATACTTCTATAGATTTCAGTAAACATTTTCCTAGTGGATGATTACATTTATCAGAAATTTTAGGATATATAGTCATATATGTCAAATGCACTCAAAATGTGAAAAAAAAATTTGATTCTTATGTCCTGAACTCTAATAGCCCTCTTCTATTGAGAAAGTGAATTAAAATTACTCAAATATCCAAAAATGCCACAGGATATTTTCTGAAGTATAGATTTTAACTTTGTTCAGTTTTGGTTCTGAGGATGTAATAATGCACCCGGTATATTATTGACACAGGAGGATTTTTTTTTTTTAAGATTCAACAGAAAATAGAATTATCCTCATTAAGCACATTTAATGTGCAGGTTTTGGGTGCATTTTTGATACATTTTAATGATTGAGTCTCCCTCATGAGGTTGCAATTCCATGTTGGCCATGTCCACAGTCATCTGAAGGCGTGATTGAGTTAGCTGATCAAAACAGTTAACTCTTAAAATTGGCAGTTAATTCTAGTTGTTGGCTAATAGTGCAGCTCTTATTGGCAATAGTTCCTACATGTAGTCTCTATATCATGTGTGTCTCAAGTAGTTCAATTTTGTACATGGTGACTTGTTCCTCACAGTGTGTATTCGAAAAGAACTGCATGGCATTTTCTGACATAGACCTTCTGTTATACAGCATCCCTTCAGCCACCTTCTGTTGGTTACAAAAGAGTCACTGTGTTGGCTTGGATTTATGAAAGGGAACACAGGCCCCACATTTCAGTTGCAAAAGTATTAAAGAATGTGTAAGCACGCTATGGTGGAATCTACTTACTTGAGTATTTTAAGCCACTTCTAAGTCAATAAACTCTCTCCAGATTCCTCCTGGATATTTTCACCAGCAGGAATTCTTTTTGAGTGGCAAGGCTCAGATCATGCTGGGCAACATACCAAGCAGCAGAAGGGGGTGTATTTATTTTCTCTTCATAAATCAATTTTCTAGGGCAGTTGAAAACTATCCTTTACCATGTCTATCTTTTTTTTTTTTAATTAATTTATTTGTTTGAGAGAGAGAGAGAGAAAGAGTCCTCAAGCAGACTCCCTGCTCAGTGTAGAACCTCCCCCCACAACACAAGGATCGATCCCAGGACCCCAAGATCACAACCTGAGCTGAAATCAAGAGTCAGGCACTTAACCGATTGTGCCACCCAGGCACCCCCATACCAAGTCTGTCTTTAAATTTATTTTAGGGGTGCCTGGGTGACTCAGTCAGTTGAGCGTCTGACTCTTGGTTTTGGCTCAGGTCGTGATCTCTCAGGGTCATGATCTCGGAGTTGTGAGATAGAGCCCCATGTGGGGCTCTGCACTCAGGGCAGAGTCTGCTAGAGTCTCTCTCTCCCTCTCCCTCTGCCCCTCCCCTCCTCTCACTCACTCATGCTCTCTCTCTCAAATAAATAGATAAATCTTTAAAAAGGAAAAATAATTCATTTTAGATGACTCAATGATATAAATAAGCTACTGAATATATCCCGTTCACTTTCCACCTCTAGGTGGAACTCAACATCTCCCTTTTTTTTCAGTGATCAAGAGTAAAATAAGTTCTGAAGATAAATTATTCTATACCCTAATGACTACCCATTTTTTTGTTTGTTTGTTTGTTTGCTGAGCATTCAGGGAGGGGAAAGGAGGAGGAAAAAAAACTGCATGGCAAGCCATTAAGTGGTAGCTATTCTGTTTCCTAAATTAAGTGATCTCTAGGGTGCCTGGGTGGCTCAGTCGGTTAAGCATCTGCCTTCAGTAAGCATCTGCCTTCAGTTCAGGTCATGATCCCAGAGTCTTGGGATTGAGTCTAGCATTGGACTTCCTGCTCAACGGGGAGTCTGCTTCTCCCTCTGCCCCTCCCCCACCGCTCCTGTGCGCTTGCTCTCATGCGCTCTCTCTCTCTCTCTCTCTCTCGTGCACACACAAAAATAAATAAATAAAATCTTTAAAAAAAAATCTCTAAAACATAAGAGTCTCGGAGAGGAGGGAAGAGAAGAGGCCAGGAAACTTTATATTTTCATTACTTAAAGGAACCATAGTTTGGGGTGCCTGGGTGGCTCAGTCAATTAAACGTCTGCCTTTGGCTCAGGTCATGATCTCAGGGTCCTGGGATTGAGCCCCACGTAGGGCTCCCTGCTCAGTGAGAAGTCTGCTTCTCCCTCTCCCTCTGCCCCTCACCTCCACTCATGCTTTCTCTCACACTCTCTCTCTCAAATAAATAAAATAAAATCTTAAAAAAAAAAAGACCATAGTTTGTTGAGGGATTTTAGGCATGATGATTTAGGGATGCAAAGTGTTCTAAAGAGTTCGGAGAAACACAGAATTGGTATATATTTAAGGTGTACAACTCAACAATTTGATATATATATGTATTGTGAAATGATACTCCCAATCACGGTAATTAGCCTATCGAACACCTCACATAGCTACCTTTTTTGTGTGTGGTGAAAACACTAATGATACACTATTTTAGCAAATTTCAAGTATACAATACATTATTATTAACTATTGTCTCCATGCTGTACATTAAATCTTCAGAACTTATTTATCTTAAAACGAAAGTTTGTACCCTTTGACCAAAATCCTCCCATTTCCTCTAATCCCCAGCCCCTGGCAATCACTGTTCTACTCTCTGCTTTTATGAGTTCTACTTCTTTTAGATTCCACTTATAAGTGAGATCATGGAAAATTGCTTTTTCTGTGTCTGGTTTATTTTAATTAGCATAATGTCCTTCAGGTTCATCTATGTTGTTGCAAGTTTTAATTTTTTTTTTATGGCTTAACAATATTCCATTTTGTATATATACTACATTTCCTTTATCCACTCATCTGTTGACGGACACACGTTATTTCTGTATCTTGGCTATTGTGATTAATGCTACAATAAACATGGGAATACAGATTTATCTTTGAGATACTGATTTCATTTCCTTTAGATATATACCCAGAAGTGGGATTGCTGGATCATATGATAATTCAATTTTACTTTTTTGAGGAAAATTCATATTATTTTCTGTAATGGCTGTGCCAATTTTAAATCCCTCCAACAGCATTCAAGAGTTCCCTTCTCTCCACATGCGTGCCAACACTTATTTTTTTACTTCTTGGTAATAGCCATTTTAACAGGGGTGAAGTGATATCTCATTGTGGTGTTGATTTGCATTTCTCTGATGATTCGTGATGCTGAACATCTTTTCATATATTTGTTGGCCATTTTTATGTCTTCTTTGCAAAAATACCTATTTAGGTCCTTTGCCAATTTTTTAAATAGGGTTATTTGAGTATTTTTGCTATTGACTTGCATTAGTTCCTTATATATTAGCCCCCTATCAGATATACAGTCTACAAATATTTTCTTCAATTCCATAGGTTGCCTTTTTATTTTGTTGATTTTGTCCTTTGCTGTGCAGAAATTTTTTCTTTTGGTGTAGTCCCACTTCTTTATTTTTGCTTTTTTGCCACTGCTTTTGAGGTCATGTCCAAAATATCATTTCCAAGACAAGGAGCTTTTTCCCTGTGTTTTCTTCTGGGGTTTTTACATGTTTTTATGGGATTTGGGTCTGATATTTATATCTCTAAACCATTTTGGTTTGTGTGTGGTGTAAGATAGGGATCCAGTTTCATTCTTCTGCATGTGGTTATCCAGTTCTTCCAGCCACATTTATTGATGAAACTACCCCCCCCCTTTTTTTTTAAGCCATTCAGGATCCTTAGACATTAAATATGAATTTTATGATTTTTTTCCTATTTCTTTAACAAATGCCATTGGGATTTTGATGAGGATTGCATTGATTCTGTTGATTGCTTTGGGTACTATGGACATTTTAACAATATTAATTGTTCCTGTCCATGAACATGGGGATATCTTTCCATTTATTATCTTCTTCAATTTCTTTCATCATTGTCTTATGGTTTTCAGTGTATAGATCTTTAAACTCCTTGGTTAAATTTATTTCTAAGTATTTTATTCTTTTTCATGCTATTTTAAATAGGATAGTTTTTTAAATTTCTTTTACAAATAGTTCATTGCTATTGTATAAAAATGCAACTGATTTTTGTATGTTGACTTTATATCCTGAAGTTTTACTGAATTCACTTATTAGTCTAACAGGTTTTTTGTGTAATCATTCTACATGTAAGAATGTCATGTATCTGCTATGCCATCTGCTAACAGAGATAGTGGTCTTAGAGGAAAAGCTTCGGCTTTTCAGTGTTGAGTATGATGTTAGCTGTGACTTTTTCATATGTGGCCTTTATTATGTTGAAGTAATTTCGTTCTATTCCTAGATTTTGTCATAGAAGGGTGTTGAATTTTGTCAAATGTTTTTCCTGCATAAATTGAGATTATTATGTATTTTTCATCTTTCATTCTGTGGAAGTGGTATATCATATTGATTGACTTTCTTATGTTGAACCTTCCTTACATCCTATGTGTATATGGTATATGATCCTATTAATGTGCAGTTGAATTCCATTTGGTAGTATTTGTTGAGGATTTTTGCATCTATATTCATCAGGGATATTGGCCTGTAGTTTTCTTTTGTCTTTTTCTGGCTTTGGTATCAGGATAATATTGATATAAATAAATTAAATTTGGAAGTATTCCCTGCTCTACAATATTTTGGAAGAGTTTGAGATAGGTTGCTGTTAATTCTTCTGTAAATATTTGGTAGAATTCACCATCTGGTCCTGGACTTTTCTTTGTTGGGAGGATTTTGATTCCTGATTCAATCTCCTTAATATTTATAGGTCCATTCAGAGTTTTTATTTCTTCATGATTCAGTCTTAGTAGATTGCATTTTTCTAGGAATTTATTCATTTCTTCTAGGTTGTATAATTTTTTTGTGTATAATTGTTCATAGCAGTCTCTTATGATTGTTTTTATTTCTGGGGCATCAGTTATAACATCCCCTTTTTCATTTATGATTTTATTTATTTGAGTCTTCTCTCTTTTTTTTGTTTAGCTCAATGTCAATTTTGTTGGTCTTTTCAAAAAACCCACTCTTAGTTTGACTCTTAGTTGATTTTTTTTAATTCTGTATTTATTTCTGCTCTCATCTTCATTATTTCCTTCTTTCTGATAACTTTGGGTTGAATTTGTTCTTTTTTTTCCTATTTTATTGAGGTGTAGAATTAGGTTGTTTATTTGAGATCTTCTTTTTTAATGTAGGCTTTTATCACTATAAAATTCCCTCTAAGTACTACTTTTGCTGCATTCTATAAGCTTTGGTATGTTGTGTTTTCATTTTTGTTTGTCTCAAGTATTTTCTAATATCTCTTTAATTTCTTCTTTGATTTATTGGTTATTCAAGAGTTTGTTGTTTAATTTCCACATATTTATTTATTTCCCAGGTTTCCTTCTGCTATTGGTATCTAGTTTTATTCCATTGTGGTGGGAAAAGACAGCTGGTATGATTTCAGTCTTTAAGCTTATTCAGACTTGATTTGTGACCTAACCTCCAATCCATCCTAGATATTGTTCCATGTGCACCTAAGAAAAATGTAATTGCTGTTGCTGTTGAGTGGAATGTTTTGTATACATCTATGAGATCCATTTGGTCTATAGTTCCAGTCTATTGTTCCAGTCTTCTTTTTTCTTATTGATCCTCTGTCTGAGTTTTCTATCTATTAATGAAAGCAGAGTATTAAAATCTGCTACTATTTATTATTCTATTGCTGTCTATTTCTCCCTTAATTCTGTCAATCTTTGGTACATACATTTAGGTGCTATATATATATAGTAAATTGATCCTTTATCATTATATAATGGCCTTCTTTGTCTCCTGTTACAGATTGTTATTAGTCTACTTTGTCTAATATAAGTAAGGCTATCCATGCTCTTTTGTTTAGCATTTCATGGAATATCTCTTTCCTTCCTTTAACTTTCAGCCTATGTGTATCTTTAAATCTAAAGTTAATCTCTTCACAAAGAAATGGAAAAACCTTCCATGCTCATGGATTAGAAGAACAAATATTGTTAAAATTTCTATGCTACCTATAGCAATCTATACATTTAGTGCAATTTCTATCAAAAAACCACCAACTTTTTTCACAGAGCTGAAACAAATAATCCTAAAATTTGTATGGAACAAGAAAAGACCCCGAATAGCCAAAGGAATGTTGAAAAAGAAAACCAAAGCTGGTGGCATCACAATCCTGGACTTCAAGCTCTATTACAAAGCTATAATCATCAAGACAATATGGTACTGGCACAAAAACAGACACATAGATCAGTGGAACAGAATAGAGAACCCAGAAATGGATCCTCAACTCTATGGTCCACTAATCTCCGACAATGCAGGAAAGAATATCCAATGGAAAAAAGACAGTCTCTTCAATAAAGGGTGTTAGGAAAATTGGACAACATAAAGAAGAATGAAACTGGACCATTCTCTTACACCATACACAAAGATAAACTCAAAATGGATGGAAGACCTTAATGTGAGACAGGAATCCATCAAAATCCTAAAGGAGAACACAGGCAGCAACCTCTTCGACCTCAGCCACAGCAACTTCTTGCTAGACATATCTCCAAGGCAAGGGAAACAAAGGCAAAAATGAACTATTGGAACTTCATCAAGATATGTATCTTTTGCACAACAAGGAAACAGCTGACAAAACCAAAAGACAACCAACAGAATGGGAGAAGATATTTGCAAATGTCTTATCAGATAAAGGGCTAGTATCCAAAATCTATAAAGAACTTATCAAACTCAACACCCAAAAAACAAATAATCCACTGAAGAAATGGGCAGAAGACATGAACAGACATTTCTCCAAAGAAGACATACACATGGCCAACAGACACATGAAAAAATGCTCCACATCACTCGGCATCAGGGAAATCCAAATCAAAACCACAATGAGATACCACCTCACACCAGTCAGAATGGCTGAAATTAACAAGACAGGAAACAACAAATGTTGGTGAGGATGTGGAGAAAGGGGAACCCTCTTACACTGTTGGTGAGAATGCAAGCTGGTGCAGCCAGTCTGGAAAACAGTATGGAGGTTCCTCAAAAAGTTGATAATACAGCTACCTTTTGACCCAGCAGTTGCACTACTAGCTATTTGCCCCAAAGATACAAACCGAAGGGGCACCTCTACCCAGTGTTTATAGCAGCAATGTCCACAATAGCCAAACTATGGGAGGAGCCCAGATGTCCATTGACAGATGAATGGATAAAGAAGATGTGGTATAGATATATACATTGGAATATTACTCAGCCATCAAAAAATGAAATCTTGCCATTTGCAATAACGTGGATGGAACTAGAGGGTATTATGCTAAGAGAAATAAGTTAATCAGAGAAAGACAGTTATCATATGATCTCACTGATATGTGGAATTTAAGAAACAAAACAGGATCATAGGGGAAGGGAGGGAAAAATGAAACAAGACGAAATCAGAGAGGGAGACAAACCATAAGAGACTCTTAATCACAGAAAACAAACTGAGGGTTGCTGGAGGGGAGGGGGGTGGGGGAATGGAGTAACTGGGTAATGGACATTAAGGAGGGCACGTGATGTAATGAGCACTGGGTATTATATAAGACTGAACCACTGAACTCTACCTCTGAAACTAATAATACACTGTATGTTAATTTTTTTTTTTATTTATTCATGAGAGTCAGAGAGAGAGAGAGGCAGAGGCAGAGGGAGAAGCAGGCTCCCCACCTAGCAGGGAGCCCGACGCAGGACTCAATCCCAGGACCCTAGGATCATGACCTGGGCCGAAGGCAGACGCCCAACCATCTGAGCCACCCAGGCGCCCCAATACACTATATGTTAATTAACTGAATTTAAATTTAAAAAATTTAGTCTCTTGTAGACAGCATACACTTGGTTCTTGTTTTTTATCCAATCAGCTACTGTGTCTTGTGACTGGGAGTCTGATTGTTTTATATTTGAAATAATTATTGATAGGGAAGGACTTACTGTTGCCATTTTGTTGTTTTTTGTATGTCTTATAGCTCTTTTGTCCATCTTTTCCTTTCTTGTTGTCTTCCTTTGTGTAGTATTGATGTTTTTTTGTAGTGAAACACTTTGATTTCCTTCTCATTTTCTTTTTGGTATCTTCTGTAGGTGTTTGTGGTTACTATGGGGCTTACATAAAATAACTTATAGGCTTAATAATCTATTTTAAGCTGATAACAACTTTAATTGCATACAAAATCTCTGTATTTTGTTAGTGATGTACAGATTACATATTTTTATATCATGTATCCATTAATACATTTTATAATTTTAGTTATTTTTTATACTTTTATCTTTTAACTTTTATGCCACAATTAAGAAATGATTCATGTACCCCCATTACAGTATTCAGTGTTGTGTGTTTTTCTGTATATTTACCTTTACCAGTGAGCTTTTACTTTCAAATACTTTTGTGTTGCTGTCTAACGTCTTTTCATTTCAATTCGAAGGACTCCCTTTAGTATGTCTTGTAAGACAGGTCTAATGGTGATTAACTCCCTCAGCTTTTGTTTATCAGGGAAAGTCTTTATCTTCTTCATTTGTGAAGGACAATTTTGCTAGATACAGTATTTTTGGTTGACAGTTTATTTTTAGCACTTCAAACATACTATTCCACTCACTTCAGGCTTGCAAGGTTTCTATGAGGAATCTACTAATGGTCTTACAAGGGTGGCCTTGTATATGAGGAGTCACTTTTTTCTTGCTGCTTTCAAAATTCTCTTTTTGTCTTTAATTGTTGACATTTTGATTATGTGTCTCATTGTGGAGTTCTTTAGTTTCATCCTATTTGGAATATGTTGGACTTCACAAATCTGTATGTCTCTTTCCTTCCTCGGATTTGGGAATTTTCTGGCCATTCTTTCTTTTTTCTTTTTTTAAATTTTATTGTTAAGATAGTCACCATACAGTACACCATTGGTTTTTGATGTGGTGATCCACGATCCATTGTTTTCGTATAACACCCAATGCTCCATGCAGTACGTGCCATCCTTAATACCCATCACCGGGCTAACCAATCCCCCCTCCCCCCTCCCCTCTAAAACCCTGTTTGTTTCTCAGAGTCCATAGTCTCTCATGGTTCATCTCTCCCTCTAATTCCCCCCCACCATTTTTCCCTTCCTTCTCCTAATATCCTCCATGCTATTCCTTATGTTCCACAAATAAGTGAAACCATATGATAATTGACTTTCTCTGCTTGACTTGTTTCACTTAGCATAATCTCCTCCAGTCCCATCCATGTTGATGTAAAAGTTGGGTATTCATCCTCTCTGGTGGCTGAGTAATATTCCATTGTATATATGGACCACATCTTCTTTATCCATTCATCTGTTGAAGGGCATCTCGGCTCTTTCCACAGTTTGGCTATTGTGGACATTGCTCCTAAGAACATTGGGGTGCATATGGCCCTTCTTTTCACTACATCTGTGTCTTTGGGGTAAATACCCAGGAGTGCAATTGCTGGGTCATAGGGTAGCTCTATTTTTAACTGTTTGAGGCACCTCCACACTGTTTTCCAAAGTGGCTGTACCAACTTGCATTCCCACCAACAGTGTAAGAGGGTTCCCCTTTCTCCACAACCTCTCCAACATTTGTTGTTTCTTTCCCTGTCCATTGTTGCCATTCTAACTGGTGTAAGGTGGTATCTCAATGTGGTTTTGATGTGAATTTCCCTGATGGCTAATGATGATGAACATTTTTTCATGTGTCTGTTAGCCATTTGTATGTCTTCTTCAGAGAAGTGTCTGTTCATCTCTTCTGCCCACTTTTTGACTTGATTATTTGTTTTTTGGGTGTTGAGTTTGAGAAGTTCTTTATAGATCTTGGATACCAGCCCTTTATCTGTAGTGTCATTTGCAAATATCTTCTCCCATTCTGTGGGTTGCCTCTTTGTTTTGTTGACTGTTTCCTTTGCTGTGCAGAAGCTTTTTATCTTGATGAAGTCCCAAAAGTTCCTTTTTGCTTTTGTTTCACTAGCTTTTGGAGATGTATCTTGAAAGAAGTTGCTGTGGGCGATGTCAAAGAGGTTACTGCCTATGCTCTCCTCTAGGATTTTGATGGATTCCTGTCTCACATTGAGGTCTTTCATCCACTTTGAGTTTCTCTTTGTGAATGGTGTTAGAGAATGGTCGAGTTTCATTCTTCTGCATGTGGCTGTCCAATTTTCCCAGCACCATTTATTGAAGAGACTGTCTTTTTTCCATTGCATGTTTTTTCCTGCTTTGTCAAAGATTATTTGACCATAGAGTTGAGGGTCCATATCTGGGTTCTCTATTCTGTTCCATTGGTCTATATGTCTGTTTTTGTGCCAGTACCATGCTGTCTTGGTGATCACAGCTTTGTAATATAGCTTGAAATCGGGCAATGTGATGCCCCCAGCTTTGTTTTTCTTTTTTAACATTTCCTTGGCGATTCGGGGTCTTTTCTGATTCCATACAAATTTTAGGATTGTTTGTTCCACAAGCACTTTGAAAAATGTCATTGGAATTTTGATCGAGATGGCATTGAAGGTATAGATTGCTCTGGGTAGCATAGACAATTTAACAATGTTTATTCTTCCGATCCATGAGCATGGAATGTTTTTCCATCTTTATGTGTCTTCTTCAGTTTCTTTCATGAGTGTTTTGTAGTTCCTAGAGTATAGATCCTTTACCTCTTTAGTTAGGTTTATTCCAAGGTATCTTATGGTTTTTGGTGCTATTGTAAATGGAATCGTTTCTCTAATTTCTCTTTCTACAGTTGCGTTGTTAGTGTATAAGAAAGCAACTGATTTCTGTGCATTGATTTTGTATCCTGCCACATTACTGAATTGCTGGATGAGTTCTAGTAATTTGGGGGTGGAGTCTTTTGGGTTTCCACATAAAGTATCATGTCGTCTGTGAAAAGAGAGAGTTTGACTTCTTCCTTGCCAATTTGAATACCTTTTATTTCTTTTTGTTGTCTGATTGCTATTGCTAGGATTTTTAGTACTATGTTGAACAATAGTGGTGAGAGTGGGCACCCTTGACGTGTTCCTGATCTTAAGGGAAAGGCTCTCATCTTTTCCCCATTGAGGATGATATTCGCTGTGGGTTTTTCATAGATGGATTTTATGAACTTGAGGAATGTTCCCTCTATCCCTATACTCTGAAGAGTTTTAATTAGGAAAGGATGCGGGGCGCCTGGGTGGCTCAGTCATTAAGTGTCTGCCTTCGGCTCAGGTCATGATCCCAGGGTCCTGGGATCGAGCCCCGCATCAGGCTCCCTGCTCGGCGGGAAGCCTGCTTCTCCCTCTCCGATTCCCCTTGCTTGTGTTCCCTCTCTCGCTGTGTCTCTCTCTGTCAAATAAATAAATAAATAAATCTTTAAAAAAAAATTAGGAAAGGATGCTATATTTTGTCAAATGCTTTTTCTGCATCAATTAAGAGGACCATATGGTTCTTCTCCCTCCTCTTATTAATGTGTTCTATCACATTGATTGGCGAATGTTGAACCACCCTTGCATCCTGGGGATAAATCCCACTTAGTCGTGATGAATGATCCTTTTAATGTATGGTTGGATCCTATTAGCTAGGATTTTGTTGAGGATTTTGGAATCCATATTAATCAGGAATATCGGTCTGAAATTCTCCCTTTTGATGGGGTCTTTGCCTGGTTTGGGGATTAAGGTAATGCTGGCCTCATAGAATGAGTTGGGAAGTTTTCCTTCCGTTTCTATTTTTTGAAACAGCTTCAGGAGAATAGGTATTATTTCTTCTTTGAATGTTTGGTAGAATTCCCCAGGGAATCCATCAGGCCCTGGACTCTTGTTTTTTGGGAGGTTTTTGATCACTGCTTCAATCTTGTTACTGGTTATTGGCCTATTCAGGTTGTCAATTTCTTCCTGTTTCAGTCTTGGCAGCTTATAGGTTTCCAGGAAGGCCTCTATTTCATCCAGATTGCTCAGTTTCTTGGCATATAGTTGTTGATAATAATTTCTAAGAATTGTTTCTATTTCCTTGGTGTTAGTCATGATCTCTCCCCTTTCATTCATAATTTTATTAATTTGGGTCCTTTTTCTTTTCTTTTGGGTAAGTCTGGCCAGTGGTTTATCGATCTTATTAATTCTTTCAAAGAACCAACTTCTAGTTTCGTTGTTCTGGTCTACTGTGTTTCTGGTTTCTAATTCATTGATCTCTGCTCTAATTTTAATTATTTCTCTTCTAGTGCATGGCTTAGGCATCGTTTGTTGCTTTTTCTCTAGTTCTTTAAGATGTAGAGTTAGTAGGTGAATTCAGGATTTTTCTGTTTTTTTGAGTGAGGCTTGGATGGCTATGTATTTCCCCCTTAGGACCGCCTTTGCAGTATCCCATAGGTTTTGGACCGATGTGTTTTCGTTCTCATTGATTTCCATGAATTGTTTAAGTTCTTCTTTGATTTCCTGGTTGACCCAAACATTCTTGAGCAGAGTGGTCTTTAGTTTCCAAGTGTTTGAATTTCTGCCAAATTTTTTCTTGTGATTGAGTTCCAGTTTTAGAGCACTGTGGTCTGAGAATATGCAGGGAATAATCTCAATCTTTTGGTATTGGTTGAGACTTGATTTGTGACCCAGTATATGGTCTATTCTGGAGAAAGATCCATGTGCACTCGAGAAGAATGAGTATTCTGTTGTTTTAGGGTGGAATGTTCTGTAAATATCTATGAGGTCCATCTGGTCCAATGTATCATTCAAAGCTCTTGTTTCCTTGTTGATTTTCTGCTTAGGTGATCTGTCCATTGCTGAGAGTGGAGTATTGAGGTCCCCTACAATTAACGTATTGTTATCAATATGACTCTTTATTTTGGTTAAAAGTTGGCTTATGTAGATGGCTGCTCCCATGTTGGGGGCGTAGATATTTATAATTGTTAGATCTTCTTGTTGGATAGACCCTTTAAGAATGATATAGTGTCCCTCTGTGTCTCTAATTACAGACTTTAGTTTAAAATCTAATTTGTCTGATACAAGAATTGCTACCCCAGCTCTCTTTTGAGGTCCACTGCCATGGAAGTTGGATCTCCATCCCTTCACTTTCAGTCTGGATGTATCTTTAGGTTCAAAATGAGTCTCTTGTAGACAGCATATGGATAGGTCCTGTCTTTTTATCCAGTCTGCAACCCTGTGCTGTTTTATGGGAGCGTTTAGGCCATTCACGTGGAGAGTGATTATTGAAAGGTATGAATTAATTGTCATCATGTTGCCTGTGAAGACGTTGTTTTTATAGATTGTCCCTGTAAATTTCTGTTGTAGATCACTCTTGGGGTCTTTCTCCTTTTATAGAACCCCCCTTAATATTTCTTGCAGGGCCGGCTTAGTGGTCACATATTCTTTCAGTTTCTGCCGGTCGTGGAAGCTCTGCATCTCTCCATCCATTCTAAATGACAGACTTGCCGGATAAAGTATTCTTCACTGCATGTTCTTCTCATTTCGTACCCTGAATATGTCTTGCCAGGCCTTTCTGGCTTGCCAGGTCTCTGTGGATAGGTCTGACATTATTCTGATGTTCCTCCCTCTGTACATAAGGACTCTCTTCCCCCTAACTGCCCTTAAGATGGTTTCCTTGGTTCTAAGATTTGCAAGTTTTACTATTACATGCTGGGGTGTTGGCCTGTTTTCCTTGATCTTAGGAGGGGTCCTCTCTGCCTCTAGGACTCGAATGTTTGTTTCATTCCCCAGATTAGGGACGTTCTCAGCTACGATTGCTCAAATATATCTTCTCGTCCTCTCTCTCCCTCCACTCCCTCTGGGATTCCAATGATTCTGACGTTGGAACGCTTCATGGTATCACTTATTTCTCTGATTCTATTTTCATGGATTCTGAGTTGTTTTTCCCTGGCCTCCTCTTTGCCCTTTTTATCTATTATATTGTCTTCCAGGTCGCTTATTCGCTCTTCTGCCTCAGTTACCCTCGCTGTTAGATTATCTAGATTGGATTGGATCTCATTGATAGCATTTTTAAGTTCTGCCAATTCACCTTTTATTTCTGCCCTTAGAGACTCTATGTTGCCATTAATTGATTTCTCCATTCTAGCCATTGTCTTCACAATTGCTAGCCTGAATTCCATCTCCGACTTCTTGGTTATATCTGCATCCATTTGTAAATCTGCAACATAAGTCATAATCTCTGAGTCTTTTCTATTTTGGGTGTTCCTCCTCCTAGTCATTCTGTGGATGGGTGTTTGAGGGAATGTATAGAGTCCAAATTATTGACCAGAACCCAAGCAAGATGCACCTGTTTTCTTGGGACCTTAGGGTTGCTGGCCTCTTGTTTTCCCAGCCTGTCTTCTGCAGGAGGGGCCTGCCGCACTGTTACTCAGGCAACCCTGTTTGGGTGATATTGCCCTGCCCCCCTGTTGTGGGGGATGGGCTCAGCAGGAATCAGTTTTTTGGGCTTTTGTTCTCTGGCGGCTTTCCCTGGCAGCTTTCTGTGTCTCTTCCGTGAGTCAGAGCAGAAGAGACCGCTTCCAACCCTCTGCCTCAGAGCAGAGAGATCTCAGTCTGTTCTTCAGTGAGCTCTCCAGGCCACACTCTCTCCGTTTCTATCCGTGCTGCTATAAACTGCAGCGGCCTGGGTTGTGCACCCCTCCACAGCTCTCCCAGTCCTGCCTCCAGGTCGGGGCATGTCTCTGCCCTTTGTGCTTCTAAAACCGCCAGCCACTCTCAGTTTGCATGGCGCTCCAGGTTTCCGCCCCAGGGGCTGCCCTAAAGTCCTTTCCCTGCCACTACTGGTCTGCGAGTCTGTGCCCGTCCCCAGCATGCGAGGCTATCACTCACCGGTGGTGTAGGATCCCCACGGTCAGGCACCCTCCCGCTGCTGTTTATCCTCTGATATCTGCCCGCGGAATCACGGCTCCCCGCTTCGTACCTAGATCTTCTTACATCTCAGGCTGGTTTCGTGGGTGCTCAGAGTGGTCTGGTAGATATCCAACTCAATTCCGGGGACCAGTTGAAATAGGGTCCCCTGCTCCTCTGCCATCTTTCCCCCCTCCTGGCCGTTATTTCTTTAAGTAAGTTTTCTGCCCCTATTTCTCCCTTCTTTTGAGACTCATTATGTGTATATTGGCAACTTGACGTTGCTGTATAAGTCCTTTAGATTTTCTTTACTCTGTTTCATTTCTTTTTCCTTTTGCTCCTCTAACTGGATGATTTCAAATGACTTATCTTTGGGTTCCCTGATTACTTCTGCTTGATCAAATCCATTGTTGAAACACTCTAGTGAGTTTTTCAGTTCAGTTATTCTTCAGCTCTAAAATTTGTTTGGCCTTTTTAATATTTTCTCTTTGTTTTGTTCATGCATTATTTTCCTGATAGTGTTGAGCATCTTCGTGACAGTTTTTTTAATAATTGATCAGTAATTCCTCTACTTTCATTTCTTTATGATGTGTTTCTAGAGATTTCTTTTGTTCCTTTAATTGAATAATTCTTTCCTGTCTTCATGTTCTTTGTAACTTTGTGTTGATATCCCCACATTTGAAAAAAAAAAAAAAGCCACCTCTCTCAGTCTTCATAGACTAGCTTCATGCAGGGAAAGATCTTCACCACTCAGACCAACTAGAGATCCTGGGGACACCTCAGATCTTTTTTGTGAGTATATCTGTCTGAACTTGTGTGTGAAGATTACAGGGGTTTGCTGGTTTCTAATTTTTCAGGAGTTCCTAACCTCTTGCTCTCTTTGCTGTCTGTCTTCTGTACCCTGGCACTCTGAAGCAGCAATACACCAACCAGATCTTTTATTATTTTTTTCCTCAGTAGCCTTTAGGTATCTAGATTTTGCCAAGTTCTGTCAGTTCTCTGAGACAGGATGGACATAAACTAGAATGTTGGGCAGCCTACTGAAAAGCTAGGAAGTTTGACAGATGTTCCACTCTTCTTTTTCCACACTTAAGGAGACGCTTCTGAGCTGTATCAACCTGCTGGGACCTCCGGAGCACCAGCACCCTGCCCAGCTTGTTCTTAGAAGCCCCCATGCATCTATAGTATGTCAGGTCCCATCAGTACTTCAAGACAAGCAAGACAGAAGCCAGTCCCTCAGGCAGCACCCCTTCACATTCCAACCAGAAATCCAATTGTTGGATATTTGGTCTACTCTTCTCTTTCCTTCCCCAGGGTAAAATGGAAGCTGAGACTTTCCTCCCAATCATGTGCTATTGCACGGGTGTGGGGGGCAGACTGTGGTGAGAGCATGCCACAAGTTTTCCTCCTGACTTCAAAACAGCTGATTTTGTGCTCACCTAGAAGGCAGACGTCTCTTAACTAGTTTCTGAATTTCTCACAATGGGAATTGGTCTTTGTATTGTTGTTCCTTGGGAGAAAAGAGGGTCTGGGTCTTCCTATTCCACCAGAACCCCTGGGTATTCTGTTTTATACATTTTTAAAATTTATTGCATCATGCATCATTGCCTGATAATAAGCATTGGTAATAAGATGTTTTAAAACAACAATCATAATAATGATTATATTAATATTGATTAAACCTTATAGAGCACTTCCTACATGTCAGGTACTGATCGAATGGCTTTATAGAGGTTATTAAATTCATTTAACAGATATGAAAACTGAGGTACAAAAAAGTAAATTGTCTAAAGTTATGCACCTACATGGAGCTGGGATTCCAATCCAGGCCATCCATATCCATAGTCCACTTTCTCAAACCCTCTGAGATGATACTCAATACATTTGCTGAGTGGATCACTGAGTCCCAACCTGAATCTCCCATCTCCTTTTCTATGATTCACTGTTGGATCTGTTCTAGGAAACTGTTCTTTACCTTCTACTTGCATCTCCCCAGAAAGTTTGGATTTAAAATTCCTCGTGTACGACTTCCCATGCAGTGTACTCCTCCCCTGTTTTATTCTACCAAATGAGTTCCTCAACTTCTTTTACCATCTTCATCTCAAATGTAATCAACCTTGACATGAAAATGGTCACTTGAATCCTAAATGCTGCTCAGTTCACTTCAGATCATAGCAACTCATCTTCAGGCTCAAGAATCTTTAATGAACCTGCAAAGTGCAAAGTACTTTCATCTCACTTAACAAGTGGAAAGCTAAAGGAGAGTGAGCAACCACATTGGAATAGTAATAAAAACAAAGGCTTCATGATAGCTGTTCTAGCCATGCATTTTGGATATGAATTTATTTACAAATGATTACATTTTAATATGGGACATTGAGTTCTTCAAATTTTTATAGGGACAGCATTTTATTCTTTGTACACTAAAAACATAAGACGTAATTTTAAAAATCTTTAAGATTCCATTCTGTCACCCTGGGAAGAATGACACTTCAGTAATTTTTAAAAGGCCTCCTCACTCTTATAAAGTAACACGCATTAGGCTCATAGCTGCATGGCAGCATTAAAGTTTAACTGTAGTCCTATGCAACAGGATATAAATTCTATCCATCAAGTGCTCACAAAGAGTAATGATAAAATTTAAAGTTAATATTTATATTTTTGTTCTAGAAATCCCGAGCCGTTCACTGCATACTTCCTACCTGGCAGTGATCCTGAGTTTTTTGTGAAACCTCAGGTTGGAGAACTTCCTCCTTTTGACAGTGAAGGAACTGTCCTCCTTGTGGGTTTTAAACCCCGAATGTACAGTAGGAAATACAAAGCAACATTAGCAATACAGGTGAGTTCTTTGATGTCACTAAAGGCATGAAAGGAGAAAAGGTTTCACCCAAGTAAAGAATAGCAACATTACCTTGCAAAAGCCAACATATTTCAACTGCTCTGTCTTGTTTTAATTTTCTTTTGCCCAGTAAAGAACTTGTAAATATGGAATATAGCAAAAAAGTTATCATCACCAGTGGGAAGTAAGAAATTATTTCTCTTCCATATTAAGAAAATGCAGAAGAGATAAATATTGACTGTAAAGTGATTTGTATATTCACATATTGTTATCTGTAATAACACATTCAAGGACTTCAGGTGATTTGAGACAGAGATTTTGAAATCTTTAAGGCATAAGGTACTGTCAAAATGTTAAAGTCGAAAATGAAGAAAATTAAATAGAAGATAAAACTGATTTTGAATGGAGAAAAACCCAATGTAGTGAGCCATTAATATAAAAGTCTGCTCAAGTGATCATCTTATTAAAAGGTAAGGTAAACACAATTTTGAAAATTTATGCAGTAAGCAAAATTTCTCCATCAGATTTCACACATGTATTTTACTAATGGCTTTTAGGCTAAAAAGAACTTTCAAATTATTTCTGAAAAGATGCCTATTGCCAGTATCTAGTTTCAGTAGCACAGACACAAAGGACGTGTGGTCATGTTTCAAGACACAACCACTGGTGCCACAGTGATTACTAGACTTCTAAATCAGACACTAATTAGGCAGTGCCATGGGCAGAAAAATGTGTTGTTACTGTTTTAATGAATAGAGAAAAGAATAATGTTGAATATGTCTCAAGAAAATTATTTATATTTTTCATCTTTCTGGGAATTCTTACAACCCAGGTAATAAAAATATAAAACCTCTGGAGCCTTGCTGCACATCGCCCTTTGCTATATAGATGCTTGATTTAAAATGTGATCATGTCGTACCTGCTCCTTAAGAATAAGGACATACTCTTACTCTAAGGGGATTAAATGACATATTTAAAAACAGGTTTACAAATGAAAATGATGTTTATTTCACCTAGTAAACATTTCTGAAATTAACTGTGTTGGGGGCTTTCCCAACAAAATCTGTGCCCTGTTTCCCTATGTTGACTTGACAGTTAAATCACTGGAAGCAGAATTAAGGGGTTTCTGTGAGAGAATAAGTTGACATATGGGATCAAATGAAAATGTGAAATTTTCATTTAGTCTGAAGTGGTACAGTCTGATAAAGCTTTTGTGGGGAAAATTGAGATTGTAATGTGTTTAAGAAATCACTATTTTGTTGATTCTACTTTTATTTTGGAAAATTCCAAATGTGAGTAGAAATAGAATAATCTACATACATTCATCTTCCAGTATGAACACTTATCAAATCATGGCCAATTCAAGTATATTCCCACCCCCTTCCCCATATTCCATATTAATTTGAAGAAAATCCCAGACATCCTATTTTCTTCAACTATTTCCTATTAATCTCTAAAAGACCAAAATTGTAACCATGATACCATTATCACATCTAAAAATTTACAATAATTTCTTAATATCACGACATCAGATATCCATTTAGTGTTCAAATTTCCAATTGACTCATAAATCTCATATTCATATTTTTTAACTTAAAAAAAGTATTAACTTACAAGAAGTTGCAAAAATAGTACATAGAGTCCTGTGAATCCTTCTCCCAGCTTTTCCCAATGGTGAGATTTTATAGAGCTATAGTACTATATTTAAATACTGTTAACTAAGCTAGAGACCTTATTTCATTTTCAGCATTTTTCACATATATTTGTGTGTGTGTGTGGTTCTAGGCACTTTGAACCCATGTATAGATCTGTATAACTACAGTCACAACTGAGATACAGAACTCCTCCAACACAACTGTGAGAACTGGTAACAGTATGGAAACTGTCCTGCTAACTCCTTATGGTCACATCTAATACTGTAACTCCTTCTTTACCCTGGCAACCACTAACCTTTTCTCTATCTCTACAATTTTCTAGTTTCTAGAATATTACATAAATGGAATCATACTCTATGTAACCTTTGGAGATTGGCTTTTTATGCTGAGTATAATGCCCTTGAGTCATAAAATTTATTGCATATATCAAATCAATGACTTTGAAATCACGGTTCAAACATTGTCTGATTCTAAAACCCTGCTCTTAATGACAACACCATGATATCTCACATGATAAATGTGAAGAATTTTAAAAGTTAATTCATTATCTAAATAAAAATTGCTGTGTATGGTATTATCATCTTTTTTAAACTGTTGATTTTAAGCATTAAATCAATTAATACTTATATATGAAACATATGACCTTCATTGTGTTTTACTTAGAAATAAAAATGAGGATCTTTAAGAACAGTTTAGTTAAATATTAACCTACAGAGGGGCGCCTGGGTGGCTCAGTTGGTTAAGCGACTGCCTTCGGCTCGGGTCATGATCCTGGAGTCCCTGGATCGAGTCCCGCATCGGGCTCCCTGCTTGGCAGGGAGTCTGCTTCTCCCTCTGACCCTCCCCCCTCTCATGTGCTCTCTCTCTCTCTCATTCTCTCTGTCTCAAATAAATAAATAATAATTTTTAAAAAATCTTTAAATATTAACCTACAGAAACTTCAACAACTACATTAGCAAGCTTCATGGGTTCCCTTTCAATTAAACCATATTTAGAATGATTAAAAACTGCTTTTTCCCTATTATTAAACAAGGCATATAGCACTAGCTTTGAGAGACTTAAGTTAACTTGGTCAGACTGTTACAAAAAGCAATGTTATTCAAAGAGAATAAATAGTCCACTCAACTTTCCATGGTGGACATGATAAATCTTAAATAGTTTATACAAAAATATGAAAGCTATCCGAATTATCCAAGATAAAACATATAATGCTTGTACAAAAGTAATATCTATGGACCTGTTATAACTAGAGACATAATCAGATGTAAGTAATATGCATGTAAATGCATTGCTTTTATTTTTTATTTTTTTTTTATTCTTATGTTAATCCCCATACATTACATCATTAGTTTTAGATGAAGTGTTCCATGATTCATTGTTTGTGCATAACACCCAGTGCTCCATGCAGAATGTGCCCTCCTCAATACCCACCACCAGGCTAACCCATCCTCCCACCCCCCTCCCCTCTAGAACCCTCAGTTTGTTTTTCAGAGTCCATCGTCTCTCGTGGTTCATCTACCCCTCCGATTTCCCCCGCTTCATTCTTCCCCTCCCGCTACCTTCTTCTTTTTTTTTTTTCTTAACATATATTGCATTATTTGTTTCAGAGGTACAGATCTGAGATTCAACAGTCTTACACAATTCACAGCGCTCACCATAGCACATACCCTCCCCAATGTCTATCACCCAGCCACCCCATCCCTCCCACCCCACCCCCCACTCCAGCAACCCTGTTTGTTTCCTGAGATCAAGAATTCCTCATATCAGTGAGATCATATGATACATGTCTTTCTCTGTTTGACTTATTTTGCTCAACATAATACCCTCCAGTTCCATCCATGTCGTTGCAAATGGCAAGATCTCATTCCTTTTGATGGCTGCATAATATTCCATTGTATATATATACCACATCTTCTTTATCCATTCATCTGTCGATGGACATCTTGGCTCTTTCCACAGTTTGGCTATTGTGGACATTGCTGCTATAAACATCGGGGTGCACGTACCCTTTTGGGTCCCTACTTTTGTATCTTTGGGGTAAATACCCAGTAGTGCAATTGCTGGATCATATGGTAGCTGTATTTTCAACTTTTTGAGGAACCTCCATACTGTTTTCCAGAGTGGCTGCACCAGCTTGTAAATGCATTGCTTTTAAAGGAATAAATCATTGTCATGAAACTATAAGAAGTGGCATTTTATTTATATATATAAATCGTGGTTTGTATTTTCTCTTAAGCAGACCTGAAATAGGGATTCGAATCCAAGTAGCATATTTCCTACATGATCTCAAGAAACAGATGCAAGAAAGCCAAGATATGAGACAGAAAAGGAATGGAAACCAATAGAGGGTGCTTTTTCAAGGCAATTACCACAGTGGGCATCTGGAATTTAATCCCATGGGATTTCTATGGAAAATAGTGTGGAACACACTACAGAATATTTACACCTGATGGGGCTAGAGAGTTGTGGGGGGGGTTGTTTTTTGTTTTGTTTTGTTTTCTGAAAAACTCTTGAGTCAAGAGGTATAGATATTGGCAATTGGAAGCTGGGGCAGGCAATGAAATGGAAATACCTGAGGGATGTGGGTCGGCATAGCCCACATCTGCTAATGGGCTGTTTCCATTCATAAGAATGTGTCCTTTAAAGCATAGCTTTGAGCATTCATTCCGTGAGTTCTTTGGCTGATACCTTTTCATACTACAAAGACATTACTGAAATATGGAAATTTCATCTGTTTAAAAAATAGTTGTTTTTTTTTAATTTCTTTAAATAAGTAGTTGAGGAGTATAATTGTCAATTTGACATTCTTTTGTAAAACCAACAGTGATTCTCAGAGGCACTAGTGACGTGGAGGTATTGATTTATTCTTATATTATTTTAACATAAGCTTTTTAATTTATATTTTCAAAAGGAGATTCAGAGTGGAAGACACAGAGCTATATCTTTAAAGTATTTTCAAAAACACAATGAGTCACTGTATTTATTTACAACTTGAAGAAAGTTAACTCTAGAAATGAGAACTGTAGTATTTAATTTTTATAAAATAAACATATTCTTATTACCATATAGAGTGTTGGAATAAAGGACATGAATGACTTCTTACAAATTTATTTTCTATTTGGATTATATATATTTATGTATATATATATACACACATACACAGATCAGATGGATGCTTATTTCACCCTCAGGGCAGACCTCTAACTTTGAGAGACTTTTTAGTGAGTGGTTCTTAATTCATAAAGCTAAATGCTTTCTTGAATTTATTTCCCATGTTAATTATTTATTACGGGCACACTTTCAGTTTTGTACATTTCCCATACCTTGCATGGAGAAGAGAGACCATATTAATTTGGTAAACTTTTTCCTATAGCTTTCTCAGTCCCTGAATATTTCATGTAAAATCTCTCCTCTCTTTGTTTTCAGACACCGGACATGTACTGGTTGTATGATATCAATGGATTACCTCAAGTTACCGTGCCACCGATGAATGTAAAAGCCAAAATTGACACTACTAATGAGAGGTTTCAGAGCAAGCCAGTTCGTCGGCGCAATATTATCCGTGAAAATGCTAAACTCACAAGGACGGGGGTGTCCTCTACCATCAAGGGTGCACCTTTGATGTTGAAGAATAAATAAATACTTTTTTCCAAAATATTTTTTGGCCTCAAGTAGAATTAAACATATTTTCATGATTGTTCTTTCATCTTTTGGAATATTTCTGATGAGTAATATTTCAATTATAATAGGCCTTCTCTATTTTATTTTTTAAACTCTATGTTGCACCTGATTTCTGTTATGTGTGTCTTTTAAAATGGACTAGTTGCGATTATTGGGATTGGTTCACTTTTAAGGTGCGGGGTACGTTTGTAGTAAAAAAATGATTTCAACTTAAAAATCGATGCATGTAAGTATATGTAGTCCATCCACTCCTATATTGAGTCTTTAAATAATATAGATATATTTCAAAATGATCCTGGGGAAAATTCATTTTCTCAAAGTAAAGGAAAAGTATTTTGCTCGGTACTTATCATTCAGGAAAAATATAATAATAAATAGTCAATATGGACCATCTTGAAGAGAATTTGGCACAAAATGACTGGCTTTACCACAAATTATTCATTCATACGATTTTAAGGACATCACTTACCCTTTTTGTGCCCTGTTTTCTTATGTGCAAAACAAAAGAACTATAGTAGGACAAGAGTTGGCAAACTATATAGATCTAGTCTACTGCCTATTTTTATATACCTACTAACAGATAAAGATTTTTACATTTTTAAATGATTGAAATAATTAATAGAAGAATATTAAGTAACATAAGAAAACTGCATAAAATTCAAATTTCAGGGTGGCCTGGGTGACTCAGTTGGTTAAGCATCCAACTCTTGATTTCAGCTGAGGTCATGATCTCAGGGTCCTGGGATCAAGCCCCGCGTTGGGCTCTGTGCTCAGAGGGGAGTCTGCTTGTGATTCTCGCTCTTCCTCTCCCTCTGCTCCCCCACTCCATGTGTGCTCTCTCTCTCTCTAAACTAATAAATAAATAAATAAATCTTTTTAAAAAATTCAAATTTTATTGTCTATAAATAAAGTTTTATGAAAGCATAGCCCCAGTCATGTCTTTGTGTCCTGTCGATGGTTGTTTCCGTGCTGTAACCCCAAGCTCCAATGGACGGAAACCATATGGCTACAAAGTTTTAAAGATTTACTCTCAGGTACTTTACAGAAAATATTTGGCAACCCTCTACTAGAGTAGGAATGGCCTTTAGGAACCACTGTAGGTTGATTATAATTTCTTCCCAAGGTGTTAAGTGGAATTGTAGGGACACATCTATGCAATCACTTAGTTTTGTCTGCAGGTATTGAAGTAGAGGAGAGTGGAGGCCCATGTACCTCAGAGTTGCCATCCCCAAAAAGGACAAAAGCTAAAATTCTGTGAATCTCCAAAAGCGTTTCTTCTTCTCTGGCTCTCTAAAGATTTTTCTTTGAATAGAGTCATAGATTATCTGTCTGTCCTTTCTTCTGCTGTACTGTGTGTGTGAGGAGGGGTTTGGTCAGTCTCTGAGTATATTTCTCACAAAGCCTTTATAAAACTTCCCCAAATCCTTAGGAAAGTAAAATCATATTTGCCATGAACATATGGTGTTTATATTGGTGTTTTTATATTTTGGTGTTTATGGTAATACATAATATTTAAAAAATCTTAAACCTCTTATGTTGAGCCTTCACAATTGCTCTCCTATCTGAAATTCTCCAATAATTTGAAACTGTTGCACTGTATACTTTCCACTATTTCTTAGTCCAGCACTTGTGAATATCAATGGCCCCTAAGACCAAAAGGCATCAAATTAATTCAGAGACTAGAGCAGTTACACGGGGAGTATGGCAAGTAACCAGAAAGCGGTCTAACAATATCCACAGACTTCTTCCTTATCTCTAGAGGACAAAGAACACGCTATAGTGTGCTAAAGTTTATATCTTCATATTGAAAAAGGAGTTTGAAAAAGCGGTAAGAGGTTTTACTTGGAGTTTCTTACTTGAGGACCACAATTTGCTCATTAGCAAGGGAATTTCCTATAGAATGAAAGATAAGATTTTTCTGGGAATCTGAAAGTTCCATGTGTGCTAAGACTGCACATTCTTAAATATACATATGCTGCTTTAGAATTTGATTGTAGATTCTTTAAACCTTGATCAAATATCTATTAATTCACTTATGTGTTTATGCCCTTACTTATTAAACAGGTATTAAGTACTGCTCCAAGCTACTCACCCTTGATATAAAAACAAATGAACCCTGATCAGACCTTTCCTGCAAGTGCCCCCCGACCGACCGATGGAGAAGACAGGTGTGAGCAGGTAGTTTCC
Organism: Neomonachus schauinslandi; assembly: GCF_002201575.2. Lineage (NCBI taxonomy): Eukaryota > Metazoa > Chordata > Mammalia > Carnivora > Phocidae > Neomonachus > Neomonachus schauinslandi. Next base: position 95,004,165 of record NC_058419.1, on the reverse strand, counting down.
AGAACATATGGAAGGTGTTGTGATTGAGACCTTGGTATAAAAACACAGAGGTGGGGACCTGGCTAGGGAGTAAGAAAAGGCCTCAGGGAAGATGTAACATTTGCTGAGGATATTAACGGAGTTGGAGTCTTCCAGGTATAGAAGGGGAGTATGACCTCTGAGACCGGGTGGAGGAACATGTTCCAAAGCATACAAATGTGACAGAACATGGCATGTCCAGAGACAAGTAAGTGGTGGTTGGAGCTCAGGATAAGTGATTTGGGGAGTGCTAGAAAATGTGGGAACAAATGTAGGTGGGAACAGAATGGCTTAAAGTAACTCAAATGAAGGGCTAAGAAAATGGGTTCAAATTAGGATGCCTTCGGCTCAGGTTATGATTCCCACCCCCCCTTCTTGGATTGGGTTCGAGCCCTGCATCCACGTTGGGCTCCCTGCTCAGCGGGCAGCCTTCTTCTCCCCTCCCTCTGCCCTTCCCCCTGCTCATGCTTGTGTGCTCTCTCTCTCTCTAGTAAATAAATAAAATCTTAAAAAAAAAGAAACATTTGAAAGGAAATAGGAATGTCAAGGGGCCCTAGAATGGAGCTGGGAGGCCCCTGGGGAAGCTGGTCTTATGCACGTTGACACCTGCATGAAACATGGAGCCTTTAGACTCTGCCACAGCCTGTTGGAATTCTCAGAATGAGGCTTGTTTTTCTTTTTCTTTTTCTTTTTCTTTTTTTTTTTTGAGGCTTGTTTTTCTTTACTATACCCGAGCAACTAGCAAAGTAACCTATCATATATATATATATATATATATATATACCAGTGCTAATTATTTTTGCCTCTATAAACTTTGTCTTTCTGTTCCCTCCTTGGAGCACATTTCAGGCTTCTAAATCTGTGTCTCCCGTATTTGAAGTCCTAAAGACCCCAAATAAACTTTTGGTTTGCTTTGCAGGCTCAGTTCTTTCTTGTTTGGCAAGAGTTATAAGGGTCACTTTTCTTCATTCTGATTCTTTATATTTGGGGCTACATGCAAGACTCTACATTTTAATATGTGTTTATCTAAGGTTTGCACATTAAGACGTGATATTGATGAAGAAAAGGGGGGCATGGATAAAACTCTGAAAACCATTTAAAGAGTAGCAAGCAGAGAAAAGAGGCAGTGGTGTAAACTGAGAAGACACTGCCTAAAGAAAGAAGAAACATCTAGATCCTGCTCCTGACTTTGGGGTACGCCAGTCAGGGGTCTTGTGCCCACTGAGCCAACCAACCATATAGCACGGTTCCTAGAGAACAGACAGGACAATGTCGGGTATTTACCACTGGGAAGGAAAGGGTTAAAGGGGGGTTGTAAGAAGCCTGGGGAAAGTTTTGAATCCTGTCCAACCTCCCTGTAAACAGATTGTTGAAACATACTTGCGGGAAGAAAAAAGTGTTATTCATTTAGGGTCTTTTTTCTAACCAAAGTCAGTATTGTCAGGTTTTGTTTGTAGCAATTGTTGACTGAGAAAAGAGGCAGAGCTGAAGTAAAAGCATTTATTTGGTGCCTTAGAATTGCAGTTTGGGGAGCACAGATTTGGCCAGCAACCCAAATCGTGTCCCCTCAGGGAACAAAAGCGAAAGGCTTTTAAAGACAAAAGGGGATGCTGGTATATGTTGTTTACAAAGAATTTTGATTGGTGTTGGTGGCAGGAAACTAATCTTGGGCTGAATATAGTTTGGCCCAGTTCAGAATTTGACAGTTCCACCCAATGAGGATGTGCATAAGGCCCACCACCTTAATGGCCTTCCAGCTCCATTTTAAAACCCCTGGACATAAGTGACCCCATTTCATTTCACCTTTCACACAACTTCTTTCAGTCTTTGTATTTCTAAAAATGTCTTCATTTTGTCATTTTGAATTACACTTTTTCTTGGTATAGAATTCTGAGTTCCTAATTATTTTCTCCCCAGCGCTTTGAAGCTATTACCTCAGCACTTTGAAGCTATTTTCTTTTTTTTTTTTTTTAAGTTTATCTATTTTTTTAGTAAGTTCTACACCCAACATGGGGCTGAAATTCATGACCCTGAGATCAAGGGTCTCATGCTTTTCTGACTGAGCCAGCCAGGCGCCCCTGAAGCTATTTTCTATGGCCTTCCTTGTTTATAATGAGAAGTCTGTTGTATGTCAAGTTGTTAACTTGTAGGTAAACTGACATTTCTTTTTAGCTTTAAGATTTTTTCTTTCATGCTTGATTTCCTAAAAATGTCTCTATTGCATATCTAGAAATAGATTTATCATGTCATTATTTTGTTGTATTATTATTATTATTGATTATATTATTATACTTGGTACTCAAAGTATACTATCAATTTGAGTACTTTGATCTCTTTTCAATGGCAGGAAATTCTCAGTTAATATCTTATCACATATTCCTTATCTGCCATTGCCTGTATTCTCTTTATTCTGGAAAGGCATCCCAAGAGATCAGGCCTGAGGTTTAAGTGTAAAGGACCTCACTAGATCTTGGGGGAATCTTGTGCATATGTTTTACGTCTTATCTCTTTGCTGTGTGGTAAGTTAAGTATTCAGTGCTATCTTCCAAGTCAGTAATAATTTCTTCAGCAATGTTCTGCTTAGAGTTTATCCTATTGGTTTTCGTGTCTACTCTGATAGTTATTATTTCTCACATTTATTAAGTTTTTTATATTTACCTTTTTAACATACGTAACTTCTTGTTTAATATTTTCTTGTTCCCTCTTGAATGTTAAGTTTTTATCTCTTTGAGTATCTTAGCCATGCTTACTATAAAACATTTCACAAGTGTGAAAGAAAACCCTTCAGCAGAAATTTGCAAAGGGGCAGGATTGTCAGGTACTGCACAATGAGTGTTAAGAGTATGGGGAGGTACCAACAGGAACTGATGAATCACTCCCATCCTCTAATACTGATATAGGAACTTTTGACATCTGTATAACAGATAAGGTCATCCTCCCTACATGCACAGGTCAGCGGTATTTGTGAGACCCCAAGACAATGTTCATCCGAAGTTATCTGCTTCATTCATGCCTATAATTCTCTGTTACCAATAGTTTCATGTTGCACATCATCTCTTTCAAAAGGCAAATATCACTGGACCCTAGATCTGAGTCCTCAATATCCATATTCATCCTCCCACATGACCCCACTGCCAGTTGGATAAAGAGCAAGGAACTGATCTGGGAAAAACCATCAGATTCCCTCTCTAGGAGAGGTTCTTTTGGTCTCAGTTATTTGGTTAGGTAAACTTGGGAGCTGAGGGGTGGCAATGTATGCAGCAGGCAAAACATCAGTAAGACCCAACTTCAGAGAGAGAATAAGTTAAATGGACATAGAGAGACACACCGGAAATGCTATGATGTGTCCTGCTTACTAATACCATTCCAGTGGCTTGTTCATATCACTAGGGAGGTCTGTCTGTATTGCTTATCTTTGAATTACACCTGAATCCTGACAAGCTCCTTTACACTTAAAATTCAGGCACTAATTCTTTACTTTAAATGAGTTTACCAAAAGATTTCCTTCTGCATCTGTTTAAAGAGGAAGCACAAGAATACTAATACATGGAATAAGGGATATACGATGTTGATGGCCTCCACGTTTTACTGGGTCAGACCAAGTTGGGGTGAGGGGGATAAGTGGATAGCCAGATATAGAAATAACTACCGTGGGGTACCTTATTTATATATCTGAGTGAAGTACTTTTTTTCATTTTAACATTTTTGTGTGTATGTGTGGTAAAATACACATAAAATTGACCATTTTAACCATTAATGTACAGTTCAGCAGCATTAATTATATTCACATTGTTGTTTAACCATTACCAACATCTCTCTCCCAGAACACTTTTCATCTTTCCAACTGCATACCCATTAAACAATAACTCCCCATTCTCCCCTCCTTACAGCCCTGGCAACCACCATTCTATTTCTGTCTCTAGGAATTTGACCACTCTAGGTTCCTCACATAAGTAGAATCATATAGCATTTATCATTTTATGACTGGCTTATTTCACTCAACATAATGTCCTCCAGGTTCATTCATATTGTAGCATATGAGAGAATTTCCTTCTTTTTAAAGCTGAATAATATTCCATTGTATGTATATACCACATTTTCTTCATCCAGTCATCCATCAGTGGACACTTGGGTTGCTTCCACATTTTGTCTGTTGTGAATAGTGCCGCTATGAACCTGGGTGTGCAGATATTTGTATACAAATTTGTGTATGAATATTTGGGTCCTTGCTTTCAGTTACGGGGTATCTACCCAGAAGTGGGATTGTTGGATCATATGGTGATATTTCTAATTTTTTGAGAAACCACCGTACTCTTCTCCATAGTGCCTGCCCCATTTTACATTTGCAACAGCAATGCACAAGGGTTTTGATTTATGCACATCCTTGCCGACTTAGTTGGTAAATGTATATGTGTAGACATTTTCTGCATTATTCCCTTGTTAACCTTCTGATGCCTGCAGGGTCTGTAATGATACAACTTGTTTCTTTCCTACTGTTAAAAAAATACTAGTTTTCTCCCTACCTTTCCTCTTCATTTTATTTTAGAATTTTTCTTTGTTCACTCCACTTTCTATTTCTCTGTTTACTTTCCTGTCCTACTATGGATTACTTGTACATTTTTTAAACACCATTTTGAGTAATATAAAGTGTTTTTAAGAGTACCTCATTATATAACTTTGTTATGATAGCTTTCTTATTATATATTCATAACTTATCACAGTTTGCTGGTATCATCGTTTTATCAGTTTGAGTCAAGTGCAGCATCCTTATCTCCCTTTATATAATTTTTAAAATATTTCCTCTGCATATATTTGGAACCATATCAGATAGTGTTATAATTTTTTCATCCAATATCAACCATAATTTAGAAAACTCAATAGGAGAAGAAAAGTCTATAGTATTTACCCATATGTTTGTGCACTGTATTCTTTCTTCCCTTCTTACGTTCCAGTATTCCTTCTTTTATAACATCCTTTCTGCTTAGAGAAATTTCTTTCACCTTTATTTTAGAGTAAGTCTCTTGGTAACAAATTCAACTAATTTTCCCTTGTCTCAGAATATCTGGGCTGCTTCTTCCTTTCTGAACAATATTTTCACTGGATATAGGACTCTAGGTTGACAGTTATTTCCTTTAAGCACTTAAAAAATATGCCACTTTCTTTGTGCCTCCATGGTTTCTAATGACAAATTCATTGTCATTATCGTTGCTTTTCCCCTCTAGGTAAGGTGTCATATCTCTGTAGATGCTTGCAAGACTTTTCCTTTATTTTCATTTTTCAGAAGTTTGACTCTGATCTGTGTTGGTATGGATTGCTTTGGATTTATCCTGCTTAGAATTTTATCAGCTTCTTCAATCTGCAGTCATTTGCCACATTTTGGGAGTTTTCCTCCATTATTTCTTCAAGTACCTTTTCAGCCCTATCTTTTTTCTCCTCTCATTCTGATGACATGAATATTAGATTTCTGTCCCTGAGGCTCTGTTCATTTTTTTTTTTTAATTCTCCTTTTCTCTGGTATTCAGATTAGAGTCAGTAGTCTTTTTTTCTGTCCCCTTCCTTGTACTGTTGGGCTCAAACAATGGGTTTTTAAAAATTCATTTATTGTATTTTTCACTTCTAAAATTTGATTCCTCCCTATATCATCCATTTCTTTGTTGAGACTTTCTATTTCTTTGCTGATATTCTCTGTTGTTTCAAACATGCTCATAATGCTTGTTCAAGCTTTTATTTTTTGGTGAAGATGGCTGCTTTAAAATCTTTGATCATTCTAACATCCCTGTCATCTCAGTGTTGGCATTTATTGATTGTCTTTTCTCATTCAAATAAAGATCTTCCTGGTTATTTTTATGAAGAAGGATTTTCATTTGAAACTTGTGCTTTTTGGGTATTATGTTACGAGAGCCTGAATCTTATTTCAACCTTCTGTTTCAGTTGATTTCATATGACAGCATTCCAGCAGGAAAAGGTAGGACACCAACTGTTTACTGCCAGATGAGAGCAGAAGTGTAGGTTTCCCACTCAACCTCCATCGACACTCAAGGGGTAGAAGACTTATTAACTGCTGGGCGGGGTGGGAGTTCCTCCTTTCCCCTCGGCTTCCCCTGATACCTCTCTGGCAGGAAGGGCTAGGAGTGCCTTGTTCCCGCTCCTCACATGGCCTCCAGTGACACCACAAGGAGGGTTTGTTTTTTTTTTAAGATTTTCTTTATTTATTTGACAGAGACAGAGATAGCAAGAGCAGGAACACAAGCCGGGGGAGTGGGAGAGGGAGAAGCAGGCTTCCCACAGAGCAGGGAGCCCGATGTGGGACTCGATCCCAGGACCCTGGGATCATGACCTGAGCCGAAGGCAGACGCTTAACGACTAAGCCACCCAGGCGCCCCACAAGGAGGGTTTTTGTCATCACAAGTGAGAGGTGGTGAAAGTCTTTCCTGTCACTCCAGTTGGGATGGGCATCTCATTACTGCAGAGTGTAGGGAGATGTCCAGGCCTTCCATGTGGCCTTCCCTGACAGTGTTGGGGGCAGAGTCTTATTACCACCTGACAGGGTAAATATGAAAGCCCTGCCCCCTACTCAGCCTTCTCTGATACCACTCCAGTGGGGAGTTGTGGCACTTTATTACAGTCTAGCAAGTGTGACTGTGAAAGTCTAGCCTCTGGGGCGCCCGGGTGGCTCAGAGAGTTGAGCGTCTGCCTTCAGCCCAGGTCCTGATCTCCAGGTCCTAGGATCGAGCCCTGTGTTGGGCTCTTGGCTCAGCCGAGAGTCTGCTTCTCCCTCTGCCTCTCCCCCATGCTCATGCTCTCTCTCTCTCTCTCTCAAATGAATAAATAAAATCTTTAACAAAAAGTCTATCCTCCATTTGGCCTTTATTGGTGAGTGCGAGTGTGAGGCCACAGGTTTTTCTATGGTTTTTGGCTAAAGTAAAGAAGTTATTGTCTAATTTCTCTGTCCGCTAGCCTGACCTTGTCCTAGTCCTTTCTTGAGTTCCAAGGTTGTCTTTAGCCAGTCTGCCTTCTTCTCTTCATCTTTCAGAGTTATATAGATAACATTATACATATTTAAGTTGTACTTATTGGGAGGACAAGGGATAAATACACTTACTCCATCTTCCCAGAAGAGGAGGTCTAACTTTATATGCATCTAATTAATTCAGAGAAAAAAAATAACATGGATGCTTTCAGTTTTCTCCAGCATGATTGTCATCCATTTATTTCAAAAGTCAAAAGGAGCTTGGTGCAATTAACCTCTCCACTCTATGGGAAGCTGACTTTGGGATTTTTCTACTCTCTGCTTCCATCTTGTCAATACCAAGAGAAATTCTAAAGTGTAGGAGCTTAAGGTTAAACACAATGTAGTCAAGATAAAGGGCACTCTGCTTTAGTGAGCCTCTGCAAGATTCCCCAGCATTCGAGACCAGGCCTCTCTTCATGTTTAGCAGTGCCCTGTCCCACAACACAGGCTTGGGAAACCCCAAAGAGCATCTCCTATCCCCCTTGTACAATAGCTCCAAGCACTTGTTACTGAAGTCATTGCTGTGAACTTTGAAAATATGTTAGCTTTACTGCTCTTTTAAAATCATTTCATCTTTTCTGATCATAAACTTACAAAAATGAAACAGCCAAATGCTTTGATTAAATGAAGCAAAGAATCAAGCATAAAGTCCATAATTCTATAAGAAAAATGACCTAATTTTGCCTCAGTATTTATTTGCCCCTTAGATATTCAATATTTGCATTTTTTGTGAAGTGCCTTCTTGCACTAAAATAAATGACTAAGGGATGTCTTATTGCTGACACAGATCACAGTTTGTTGCTAATGGAATGTTAACTACTTTTTAAGTAACTCTGAATAAACCTGCTGATCCATAAAAGATTCATCTAAAAGGAATCCAATTCATTTTCTGGCTCTACCACTTCCACTGATGTGAAAAATCTTCCTCCATATTCTACTTTGTTTCAGCCATTGCAGTGCTGAGAGTGGCACCTGGCTTATAAAAGGATATTTTAATTGGGAGAGGTAACACTTTTAATAATATGTCAAGGTTACCACTTAAGAAACCGACACTCCCCAAAAGAAGAATGATTCAAGCATACTCTCTGGTGTAAAAAATCATCTCCAGAGTATGAGGCTTTGCTCCATTTCAAAGATCAGAAAGGCAGTGCTGAAAAAACATTCTGAAATTTCCAAAGACGAAACTGTGACTTCAGCTTCATCCCTGTGTGATTTTACATCTGGGACAACCACTCACAGAGGACCGTGTAAAACTTTAGCAAAAGCAAAAGTCAACACCTCAGCAGAAGTCTCAGCGGCTTCAATTTTCTGAGTGTCTAGAGCACTTTCCTGCCTTTTGTGCCATTGTGGGATAGTCCAGCTCAGGTAGAAAATTGTCCCATCGAGAGTATGGTTTGGAAATGTAGGTCAGTGCTCGCTTCAGCAGCACATATACTAAAACCGCAAATGTGGGCTATACCTTTCTTCCAGGTCTGCATCTTGTTTTTCATTCTTTGAAACGGTGATATATTATATGTGAAAATAAGACATGTATATGAAAAAAATTAGGAAATAAGATATTTAGAAGACATTTCTTTTTATAAACCTCAAAAAAAATAAATATTTTATTAAGCAAAGCTCTTCAATTTATACCACAGTCCTGCAAGAATGCCTTGTCATTACTTAAACAGTAGCTTACAAGGAGTTGCTTAAGTTGTGCTGGTTACATAGATGTGTGCAGGCTATAAATTGTTTTTAAGCTTTCAACTTCTGTGCTTAAGAATAGAAAATGATGGGGTGCCTGGGTGGCTCAGTTGGTTAAGCGACTGCCTTCGGCTCAGGTCATGATCCTGGAGTCCCGGGATCGAGTCCCGCATCGGGCTCCCTGCTCGGCAGGGAGTCTGCTTCTCCCTCTGACCCTCCTCCCTCTCATGCTCTCTGTCTCTCATTCTCTCTGTCTCAAATAAATAAATAAAATGTTAAAAAAAAAAAAAAAGAATAGAAAATGATGAGCCATATGACTGAGTGGCATTTCATAATAGAGATGATACTAAATCTATATTTCAGCATCACTGGCTCCTAAACACAGCATTTAAATTATATTGCCCATGGAGAATCTCTGTAAATAAGGTCACTGTGGGACCAAGGCTGGGTGCTTGGAAATCAGCCAGCCCAGAAGTGTCACTTCAACAGGGCCTTTCTACAGTTCTGAAGATATAATCTTTTATCTATTTAAATAAAACTCAATGAATTTTTACATGTGTATACACCTATGATACCAGTACCCAGATCAAGATATGGAACATGACCAGTTCTCAGGAAAGCTCCGCTGTACTATCTCGTAGTTAACACTCCCCATCAGGTCACCACCATTTCAAATGCTGTCGATATGGAATAGTTGTGGCTGTTTTGCACTTCATATGCATGGAATCATATAGTTTGTCCTTATTTCTGTTTGGCTTTCTTTCACATAATATGTTGTCTATGGGGGCGCCTGGGTGACTCAGTTGGTTAAGCGACTGCCTTCGGCTCAGGTCATGATCCTGGAGTCCCGGGATCGAGTCCCGCATCGGGCTCCCTGCTCGGCAGGGAGTCTGCTTCTCCCTCTGACCCTCCTCCCTCTCATGCTCTCTGTCTCTCATTCTCTCTGTCTCAAATAAATAAATAAAATCTTTAAAAAAAAATATGTTGTCTATGGGATTCATCCACATGTTTGCTTCTATCAGGTTTTTTCTTTTTATTGCTGAATTATATCTCATTGTATGAACATACCACATTAGATGAAGATATCATATGTATTTACCCTTTCACCTATGGATGGACATTTGATCCCAGGTTTTGGTCATTATGTACAAAGCTGCTAAGAACATTCTTGCCCATGTTATTTCTTGCACAGGTATATACATTTCTATTGTGTATATAGCCAAGAGTGGAATTGCTGAATCCTAAGGTGTTTCTTTTATAACTTTACTGGTTGTGATCGCTTCTCGGCCTTTTGGCTAAGATCAAGTGTACTGGTTGTTATCAAAGAGTTTTCCAGTGTGGTTTTACCAGTTTACCTTCCAACCAACAATGTGTGAGAGTTTCGGTTACTTTATATCCTTGCCAACATGTGGTATTATCAGTCTTTTAAATTTTAATTCTTCTGGTGGTGGTCTACTGATACCTTGCTGAGGTTTGAACTTGCACTTCCTTATGGCTAATGACGTTGAGCACCTTTTCATATACTAATTAGCAATCTGAATTGGAAACAAGCTCTTTTAATATAAAAAAAGTATCATAATGCCCTGAAGGTCCATCCACACTGTCTTTTGAGGGCATTATGCTAAGTAAGATAAGTCAGACAAAGACAAATACTGTATATCACTCATATGTAGAATCTAAAAAAAACTGAACTTGCAAAAACATAGAATGATGGTTACCAGGGGCTGAGGGTAGGGGAATTGGGGACATGTTTAAGGGCACAGCCTTGCAGCTAGTAGATAAATAAAGTCTGATGATCTAATGCACAACATAGTGATTATAATCAATGATATTGTATTATAAACTTAAAAGTTGCCAAAAGACTACATCTTAACTGTTATTAACACAAAAAAGAATTGATAGTTATGTGATGTGATTAAGGTATTAGCTAATGCTACTGTAGTAATCATGTTGCAATATATAAATGTATCAAACCAACACATACACCTCAAACTTATGCAATGTTATATGCCAATTATATCTCAACAATAATGAATCCTAAATTGATATTTTCATTTTTCTTTATAGATCTTAGATGAAAACAACTGTTATTTCACAAGTTCCCTAAAACCATTCATTATTATTTCAATTTAATAAAGTTGAAGGAAAGAACCCAGAATCACATAACAAAGTCACAGGCCAGTGGCCAAGAAAGGACTGTAACTGCCAAGCTTTATCTCAGAGCTCTTTCAACCTTTCACTTTTTGTTCTGTGCTAGTAATAAAATGTCCAGAGCACAGTGTCCATCACAGATAATCAGAGAGGCATATGATAACACTGACTAAATCAGTTATGTCTGAAAGGTGATAACTATTAGAGCATTGCAAAGGTTAGGAGTTTAGGATGAGATTTCCTAAGACATGATTAGTGGTATTTTGATACACATATCTGTTTTATAATTTTCTCTGAGTACTGAGTCATAAATGCACATGTGTTGCTCATAATGTATATGTATATGAATATGTGTATACAACACAGAGAACTATTTAGAGACACGTGCTATTACAAATGAGCATTCATCTAAAAGCCTCTTAATAGTTCATTAAGCTTCACAAGTTGTCTGAGGCACATAAATGACAAAAACTATGCACATTTCTGAAAACAAGAGGCAAGAGTCCCAGGGAGACTCAGGTCCTGAATAAAGGAAGATTTCCATAGTCTGGTGTGAAGATTGAGTTGGGTGGTGGTATCTAAATCCTAATAGCAATTAATCACACTGGGAGTTTGATTGAAAATGCAGCCACCTCCACTCCACTGGGAGGTCTGAATCTTCCTGGGCCAACCAACCACAGAACACTTGGCCACGAGTGCTAAGGTGTGTCACAAGAGCTAGGCCATGACAGGCTACACATAGGAATAGAAGTACAGCCAGAATTGTGCTTTTGCCTTCAAAGCAGATGAGTTTTACTTGAACAATTGAATAATTATGCCTGTCAAGATGAGTTCTGGAGGACTGAGGCTGGAGCCAGACTTCAGTGTGAGTCCTGGGTGAGTTGCTTAATAATCATCTGAGCCTTCCATTTCCCTCATGATAACATGGAAGCTGGTAAACCACTGTCTCCACCTTTTCTTAGAGTTGCAGAAATAGTACACATTAGTTATCAGTGCAAACTGAAAATTAATAAAGAATAGAAAACATGATTTTCATTAGAATTTTAGAACTCATGAGAGTGCCTGTCTCCCAAGAGAACAAAATAAAGTGGCTTTTTTTCATTTTTTTGATTTAAATTCAACGAGCCAACATATAGAATATCATTAGTTTCAGACATAGAGTTCAATCATGTATCAGTTGCGTGTAACACCCTGCGCTCATCACATTAAAGCAGCTTTTTAAGAAGTCCTTTAGATTGCCCATAGATGGTTGTCAAATGCTCAACAGATTTGTAAGGATTCCTTATGCACTTCTGTCCATTTTTGTATATGTTCAAAATTCTCCAAAATAAAAAGTTAAAAAAAGAAATTCTTTAAAATTGAAATAGCATGTAAATATAAGATGAAACTACTTAGTGACGCTGTGGTTCTCAAAGAGCAGTCCCTGAGACCAGCAGCATCAGCAGCTATGTAGGATCTTATCTGAAATGCAAATTGCTGAGTTCCCATCTCAGGAAAACTGAATCCAAAACTCGGAGGGTGAAGCCCAGCAGTCTGTGTTTTAACATGCCCTCCAGGTGATTCTGATATACCTCTAAAATGCGAAAATCACTACCGCAGTGAAGATAGTGTTGGTCCATGTTGGAGGAGGTCATTGAGAGGACAGGACCGCTGGTTCACCGTGCAGCTGAACGTAGGCAGTCAGACACTCCTTACCCCTGCCCCCCAACCCCGTCCCAGGAGCTACTTCAAGGATGCAGCCTTGAGAGAGTAATGTGTTGTTGAGATCTGATGGCATACAGGCAACTGAATCTTGTTAAGGCCTCTATATAAATTCTTAAGATTGTGATGGGCAGGTGCAGAGTTTTTCTAGTCTTATGGCAGCTCAATACAAGCCCATGTAGAGGGGCCAGTTTCAAATTTCAGCCAGGGAACTCTTGGCGTTTCTAACCAATAGTCCAGTGAATTTTAGTCCAGGGCCAACTGGCTTTATAACCTTAGACAAGCCACTTACCTTTTCTGAACATCAGTTTTCTCATCTCCAAAAGAAGTCTGAATCTTATGGCTTCCTGGACCCTTTCTAGTTCGGCCTTCTGGAATGACTCTGATTCATACAACTTACGTAAGGTAATGCTCTTCAGAGCTTAGAAAATTATGAGGCTTAGTTGAATATGCAAACTGCTAATGAGTAATTGTCTTTAGTGGGTTCTTTGTGTATAGCTGGAAGAGGGTTCACTTTCATCTCTAAATACAGTTAGAAAATGTAAATATTGTTCCACAAATAGAAAGGATTTCATGGTTTTCATTACAATAGGTATTGGTGTTACTTTTAAGCATAGACCACTAGGGGTGATTTACTTGTGTTTTTATAGCCCTGCGTTCTATTTGATGCGGAGTAGGTACTTCTACTTTCTATAACACATTTAAGAAACTAACACTTTTGCTTTTAATTATAGCTATTTATAGATAAAAAGCTTATTGTGTAGCTAAAAGGTGTTTTTAAAGGATTTTTAAGCACCAAACTTTGTCAGGTGTTTGTGCAAGCCAGCCACATTACTCTGGTTCACAAAAAGATGTTAAGAATTCAATGGGCCACCTAAGTGGCTCAGTCAGTTACGCGTCTGACTCTTGGTTTCAGCTCGGGTCATGGACTCAGGGTGGCGGGATAGAGCCTTGCATTGGGCTCCAGGCTCAGCGTGGAGTTTGCTTGGGATTCTCTTTCCCTCTGCCCCTCCCCCCACTCGCTCACGTGCCCGCTTGTGCTTTCTCTCTCTCAAAAATCTTTTTAAAAAGATGTTAAAAATTCAAAGTATCATGAAATGTTGGCCATTCTGAGTTATCCTTAGGGAGGACAGAGAGTCCATAACTGGGGGTCAGGGGCTAAGAATAATTTCTATGAAGTTTCACCATTAATTGCCAGGATCTTACTGAGGTTGAGCATTTGAAAATAATAGCAGAGCAAGGAGGAATATAAGGCGTGTTGGACCTGGAAGGGTGTAAGCAAAGGCGACATTTGGAAGTAGAGAAGCCAGGAGCTCCTGTTCTTCTCAGATGTGATTGAGCTGCAGCGACGAAGGCCAGATCTTCCTTTGTTCATTGCCCGCTGCAACCCTCCAAATGGTGATAGTACTTCAGGGGCCTGGGAGCCACGAGGGTGGCTCTAACTGTTGCTGCTTACTCCCTTCAGTCACTATTAAAGAGCAAAGTAATGGGAGACCAGGAAAGTGTCAAGATGCTGGCACCTCTGGGTTTGGAGAATGCAAATAGCCAGTCCTGAGAAACAGGCTCCGTCCTCCATAACAATCCCCAGGAAGCACCTTCCATCCCATAGTGGCCTATTACGGACTGTAAGTGTCTTATGGATAAAGGAGACACTTAACTTAAAAAAAAAAAAAAAAACTTAATAACTGCAAATACTGACAGTAATAGGCTAGAATTAAGCCGCACAAGGCTGCAACTATGGGGATTTGAAACAAAGGCACAGAGGTGAGCCCCCATGGATGCACAAACGAGCGAAGAAGAAACAAGTCTAGGTGTGGAAGCTGGTCAGAGTCTCTAGGCAGGTATTCTTATTTAGAGAGTAAATTAAAAGAGAAAAGAACAGTCAAGTGGGGACTGAATCTGATGCTTATTTTATTCCCATTCGTGCTGAGGATATAGTGATATAAAGAGGAGGGTCACAAAAAAAGTAACCCTGACACATATCTCAGATAAGTTTATTTCATTTGATCCTTATAAATTGGAAAGGTTTTGGGTATTGCGGTCTGCCTGTACTTCTGCCTCGTGGTTCATACTTGCATTCAAAGAACAGAGCAGCAGACTTCCAGTTCCAGCCAAGATGGTGAGACCCCTTTCTTCCTCTAGGTCTTCTGTCTTATAACCAAAAGCCCTGAACCTAACACACCAAGGATAGGAAGACTCTGAAAAGCAGAAAGACAATGAAATGACTAATGACTTGGGGACTTTGAGGCATAACATGGCAGTGAGTTCGCTGGTGTCTTAGTCTACTTGGGTAGTCTAACTCGGCCACCATAACAAAATGCCACAGACTGGGGGACTTAAACAACAAATTTATTTTCTCACAGTTCTGGAGGCTGCAAGTCCAAGATCAGGGTGCCAGCAAGATTGGTTTCTTTTTATTAATATTACTGCAGTGTTAGAACGCTTAACGTGTAATGTAAGAACTTAACACTTAGCAAATCTTACTGTGCAATACAGTATTATACTCTGTAGGCACAATACTGTGTAGCAGATTTCTACAAGTTATTCATCTTGCCTAAATGAGATTTTATAACTGTGTTCTTTCATGAGTTTGGCTCTTTTGGATATCTCCTGTAAGGGAAATCATGCAATATTCGTCCTGCTGTGACTGGCTTATTTCACATAGCATAGGACTTTGTCCATGTTGCCTTATATTGCAGAATTTCCCTTTTTTTTTTTTTTTACACAGTTGAAGGATACGCTGTTGTATGTGTATACCACATTTTCTGTGCTTTATTTACCCATTAATCCGTTGATAGACACTTAGGTTATTTCCACTTTTTGGTTATTGTGAATAGTGCTACACTGGGAGTGCTGATACCTCTTTGAGACCCTGATTGCCATTTTTCATGGATAAATACCCAAAAGTGGGATGGCTAGACAATATTATTATTCTATTTTTAATTTTTTGAGGCACTTTTAGACTATTTTCAATAGTCACTGCACCATTTTGCATTCCCACCAACAGTGTAAAAGGGTTTCAACATATCCACAGCCTCAGCAACATCTACAATCTTGTGTTTTTGTTTGAGAATAGTTATCCTAACAAGTGTGAGGGGATACGTCATTGTGGTTTTGATTTGCATTTCCCTGATGAATGAGGTTGAGCATCTTTTCGTATAGGTGTTGGCCATTCGCATAATTTCTTTGGAAAAATGTCTGTTTAGGTCTTTGGCCCCCCCCTTTTTTTTAAAGATTTTATTTAATTTAGAGAACACAGGGTGAGACGGGGAGGGAGGGGCAGAGGAGGGGGGAGAGAGAAAAGGAGAGAATTTTTTTTTTAATTTTATTTTATTATGTTAGTCACCATACAATACATCATTAGTTTTTGATGTGGTGATCCACGATTCATTGTTTTCGTATAACACCCAGTGCTCCATGCAGTACGTGCCCTCCTTAATCCCCATCACCGGGCTAACCAATCCCCCCTCCCCCCTCCCCCCTCCCTTCTAAAACCCTCAGTTTGTTTCTCAGAGTTCATAGTCTCTCATGGTTCATCTCTTCCCTCCGATTTCCCCCCCTTCATTTTTCCCTTCCTTCTCCTAATGTCCTCCATGCTATTCCTTATGTTCCACAAATAAGTGAAACCATATGATAATTGACTTTCTCTGCTTGACTCATTTCACTTAGCATAATCTCCTCTAGTCCCACCCATGTTGATGTAAAAGTTGGGTATTCATCCTCTCTGGTGGCTGAGTAATATTCCATTGTATATATGGACCACATCTTCTTTATCCATTCATCTGTTGAAGGGCATCTCGGCTCTTTCCACAGTTTGGCTATTGTGGACATTGCTCCTATGAACATTGGGGTGCATATGGCCCTTCTTTTCACTACATCTGTGTCTTTGGGGTAAATACCCAGGAGTGCAATTGCTGGGTCATAGGGTAGCTCTATTTTTAACTGTTTGAGGCACCTCCACACTGTTTTCCAAAGTGGCTGTACCAACTTGCATTCCCACCAACAGTGTAAGAGGGTTCCCCTTTCTCCGCAACCTCTCCAACATTTGTTGTTTCTTGCCCTGTCCATTTTTGCCATTCTAACTGGTGTAAGGTGGTATCTCAATGTGGTTTTGATTTGGATTTCCCTGATGGCTAATGATAATGAACATTTTTTCATGAGTCTGTTAGCCATTTGTATGTCTTCTTCGGAGAAGTGTCTGTTCATGTCTTCTGCCCACTTTTTGACTTGATTATTTGTTTTTTGGGTGTTGAGTTTGAGAAGTTCTTTATAGATCTTGGATACCAGCCCTTTATCTGTAGTGTCATTTGCAAATATCTTTTCCCATTCTGTAGGTGGCCTCTTTGTTTTGTTGACTGTTTCCTTTGCTGTGCAGAAGCTTTTTATCTTGATGAAGTCCCAAAAGTTCCTTTTTGCTTTTGTTTCACTAGCTTTTGGAGATGTATCTTGAAAGAAGTTGCTGTGGGCGATGTCAAAGAGGTTACTGCTTATGTTCTTCTCTAGGATTTTGATGGATTCCTGTCTCACATTGAGGTCTTTCATCCATTTTGAGTTTATCTTTGTGAATGGTGTTAGACAATGGTCGAGTTTCACATTGCCTGATTTCAAGCTATATTACAAGGCAGTGATCACCAAGACAGCATGGTACTGGCACAAAATCAGACATATAGACCAATGGAACAGATTAGAGAGCCCAGATATGGACCCTCAACTCTATGGTCATAATCTTCGACAAAGTAGGAAAAAATATGCAATGGAAAAAAGACAGTCTCTTCAATAAATGGTGCTGGGAAAATTGGACAGCCACATGCAGAAGGGAGAGAATTTTAAGCTGATTCCGTGCTGAGCATGGAGCCTGATGCTGGGCTCCATCTCTTGACCCTAAGATCATAACCTGAGCCAAAACCAAGAGTCAGATGGTAACAGACTGAGCCACCCAGGTGCCCCAGGTCTTGAGCCCAATTTTAAATTAAGGTGATCTTTTTGCTAATAAGTCATAGGAGTTTCTTAAACATTTTGGAAATTAACCCTTTATCAGATAAGTTTCGCAAATATTTTCTCCAAGTCCTTAAGTTGCCTTTTTATTCTGTTGTTTGATTTGCTATGTAGAAGCTTTTTAGTTTGATGTCATCCAATTTGTCTTTTTGGTTTTTGCTGCCTGTGCTTAGTGAAAATCACTGAAGACCAATGTTATTAATATTGTCCCTTGTGTTTTCTTCTAAGAATCTTAAGTTTCACATCTTATATTTAAATAATCCATTTTGAGTAGATTCTTGTGTATGGTATAAGATAAGGATCCAATTTTATTCATTTGCATGTGGATATCCAATTTTCCTGTCACCATTTGTGGAAGATGAGTCTTTCCCCAGTGTGTATTTTTGGCACACTTGTCGAAGATCGGTTGATTATATATGCATGTGGATTTATTTCTGAGCTCTCTATTCTGTTCCATTGATCTATGTGTCTCTATCCCTGTACCATACCGGTTTTATTACTGTATCATTGTAATGTATGTAGAAATGAGGACTATAATGACTTGAGCTTGATTCATCTTTTTAAAGGTTATTTTAGCTCTTTGGGGTCCTTTGTGGTTTCATATGAATTCTAGAATTGTTCTATTTCTGGAAAAAAATGCAACTGGGCTATTAATAGGTATTACATTGAATCTGTAAATCAAATTGAGTAGTATGGATATTTTAATACTCTTTCAATCCATGAACACAGATGTCTTTCCATTTATGTGTTTTTAATTGCTTTCATTAATGCATTAATTTTTTTAGTGTTCACTGTACAAGTCCTTCATTTCCTTAGTTACTTTTATTACTAATTATTTTCTTTGATACTATTGTAAAATGGGATTGTTTTCCTATCCCATCACATGCCTTTTCAAATATTGTTATATTTGGAGCTTTCTTAGCAGATTTCAAGTATACAATACAGCATTATAACTATAGTCATGAATTCCCATTCAAATGTTAGTATTAGCCAGTGAAGACACCCAGTACTGGACTTGTTGTGATGGGAGGTTTTTTGAATACTGATTCAACCTCCATAACAATTACAGGTCAGTTTAGATTTTCCATTTCTTTGAGTCAGCCTAGGTAGGTTTTGTATTTCTGGAATTGATTCATTTCTTCCAGGTTGTCCAATTTGTTGGTGTATAATAGTAGTCTCTTATGCGCCTTTCTATTTCTGTGCTATTAGTGGTAGTATGTCTTCTTTCATTTCTACTGCCATTAATTTGAGTCTTCTCTCTCTCTCTTTCTCTCTCTCTCTTTTTTTTTTTTTTTTAGTCTAGCTAAAATTTCTTTCAGGAAATAATACCAGATACCATCTGATCCATCCCTTCATATTTTACAGTGGAAATATGTCCAGAGAGGTGGACTTGCCCAGTGCCAGACCCTGCAGGGGCATGTACTCTCACATCTTCACCTGGTCCTGGCTTTCCTACACCAGAACTGATATTCTGAAACAGCTCATCAGCAGTCACCAACAGACACAGATCTTTCTTCCTAAAGTGTTTCCCTCAGAACTTTGCATGGGAATTGACCTGTGGCAGTGTGAGTGGGTATGGAATTCTCTGTATATTTTGTTATGTCAACTATATATGACCATATGTTAAAAGTCCTTCAATTTGAGATTGGCACATAATTGGTGCTCAATATATGCTGTTCTCTTGCATGTGTGTGTTCAGGTTTATGCCACCAACTACTCAGCCTGAGACTGTGGATAATTATTCATACAGTTGATGACTGATAAAGGTGAATGCCTTTAGTTTGTACTCAATATACATTGTGTTGTAGCCCTATTTCTACTGCATTCACCAACCCCCATCCATCATCACGTACCTTTTGCTCTACAAGTACCCCACTACTTGTAGGTTTTTCAAACCCCCAGGCCTTCTTATGCCAGTATGATTTTGCAAATGCAGTTCCCTCTGCCAGAAATGCCCTTTATTCTTGTCTTCCTAATGATCTGGAACTTCTAGACTCAGCTCAAACTTCACCACCTCAATGAAAAGTTTTGATTATCCTTCCGCAGGAGAGTTAGCTTTCTCCCTCTATGTTCTTATTTACATCTTATTTTCCCATCTCCCTCAGTGCATTGTAAGATTATTGAGCTGAGACCTAACATCTCATTCATTCCTTCTTATATCCTGTGACTCTAATAATTCTCAATAGGTACATTTTTTAAAGAATTTCCTTTAACTGAACTAATCCCTTTCATTGAAAGTCAAATATATCTGATTGGGTGATTAGGAAAATCATGATATGGATACTTAGGATAGAAAAAAATCTACTGATGAAGAATTCAAGGATTTCACCAGGACCTCAATGGCTACAGTCAAAAAAGGTAAAATCTGAATAATTCTGAATATAGTGCTGTTCAAAGAAAGGCAAGGAGGTGAATATATCAGAGTTAAAATAATACTATTTTATAGCTAACTTTTAATCCTCAGAGAATTATGAGGGAGGTACCATTTTTATCTCCATCTTTTAGATAAAGGGACTGAGACTCAAAGTCACACTGCTAGAAAAGGACACAACCAAGATTTTAATCAAGATCTCTTTGACTCCAGAATAATATGCTAAAGTAATACACTGTTTCAGTCCGTTTAGATTTCTACAACAAAAATACCATAGACTGGGTGGCTTAAACAACAAGTTACTTCTCACAGTTTGGGAGGAAGTCCAAAAGATGAGGAGTCCAAGATTAAGGCACCAGCAAATTTAGTGTCAAGGGCTCCTTTATGGTTCATGAGTGGCCATCTTTTTGCTGTGTACTCTCATAGTGGATTTTGGGAGTACACAAACATTCAGTCCACAGTTAGCATACTAACTCCTAAAGAACTATGTCAAAAAGTACTAAAGCAGGATTACATGAAATGTACAGAAAAGCTAAGTTTGGTCAAAAAAATCTTTGATAAATTGAAAGTTATTCTGAGGGATCAGCTCACTTAGCTAAACACATGATTCTTAAGGATACAAATCTAATGATAACATTTATGAATCATTCATAATATCCTCACTTCTATCATTCAGAATTTTGCTGAAACATATAAGCAGTGGTCTGTCCACGAAAACTGTTTACTTCTAAATGTACTTCCTGCCACGAGTTTCTGTGTTAGGACTTGGATTGAACCATGAACTCCACGGGGTCTGCCCTGTCTCTGGGCAGTGCACCTCTTATTCCTACAAACACTACATCATGGTGTAATAAGGCCAGGAACAATGAGTGGCAAGGAACAGAGGGTGTCTCATTCTTGTCAGCAGTGATAAATCTTACAACTATTGTCTAAACTTGCACACTTGAAAATGGGAATTGGCTTGAGGACCCTATTGAAA
The DNA here is from genome assembly GCF_002201575.2 of Neomonachus schauinslandi. Classification (NCBI taxonomy): domain Eukaryota; kingdom Metazoa; phylum Chordata; class Mammalia; order Carnivora; family Phocidae; genus Neomonachus; species Neomonachus schauinslandi. The sequence continues at coordinate 94,983,255 of NC_058419.1, read as the reverse complement.
TCCCATTTGCTACTTAACTGTGTTGCCAAGAACTTGCTAAAGTAGTTTTGTTTCTGTAGTCCCTATATAGCTTTAAACCACTCACCTAATGTGTTCAATGTTATAATTAAAACCAGGAAATGTTATCACCAACATATAGACACCGGCACTACTCTCATTTGTTTGAAGTCACACTCTCCAAGGTGTCCTATTTATGGAAAGTTCTCCACAGGGTTCTTGTTAACCTCAGCAGCTGGTGCATTGATGCAGAACATTGAGTAAATCCCACTCACTGCTAGGAAATTCCCAACAAGCTCCTAATGCCCATTAACCATATGGCTTTGATGTCACTGATCTTTTGTGCTCTTAGCCAAAGACCCCACACTAGCCAGGGAACATCATTCCTTCCATTCTAAAAAATTCATAGCATAGAAATAAACAGTCTTCCTTTACAGATAAGGCTGGTATTAATAGAAGAAGTCAAGTTAGAGCATGCCAATGGCATGATCCCATGTTCTCTACTCCTGCTCTTGCCATCTGACGATAATGGTGGGTCACTTTTGTTTGGATGTATTAAGTGGTTTTCCATAAAATCTTTTCTCTAAACCAACATTGAAGAGTATGAGGTATAGGCTTGCAAACTCTTGAAGCAATAATAGAATCAACTAAGAGAACAAGATCATGCTACAACTGCTGGGATAACATCAGAATAGAGGGCTAACTTATTTGATTCATTATATTTACCCCAAATCTTAGGGAAATACCTAGGTTGCCCCTTTATAGCTTCTGTATCAGAAAAATACTCTTCTGACAACTGATTATTCCTTATAAGAAATGCTACAAAGATAATTTTTTTAAAGATTTTTATTTATTTATTTGACAGAGAGAGACAGCGAGAGCGGGAACACAAGCAGGGGGAGTGGGAGTGGGAGAAGCAGGCTTCCCGCTGAGCAGGGAGCCCAATGCAGGGCTCGATCCCAGGACCCTGGGATCATGACCTGAGCCAAAGGCAGACGCTTAACCAACTGAGCCACCCAGGCACCCTGATAATATTTTTAATAGATTCTGAAAACAATCCCTCACTTGAATATGTTGTAACATATCTAAGTTTCTGATGCTAGGTTCTTACATGATGCAGTTGAAATCTAAGAAGATGATTTAAACTTGATTGATTCAAGCCATCATTTTAGACTGAAGTATCTGCTTTGGTCTTAAGTTTGCAGATCATTTCTTCAATTTTATATTTCGCTATACATATTTACCTCAGCACAGAACATCTAGAGTGTAATTTTAAATGCACTGCGTTGTTTCAGGCATGTGTATCTTCTCTGTCTCTCTCTCTCTCTCTCTCTCCACTAGCCCCTTATCTGCTACTGTCACCTGAAGGTTGGTGGATCCTCAGTGTTATCTGTAACCAATATCTCTCTCATGAGTTGTGAAACTACAGAACTAGGTATGCAAGTTAAGTTTCACTCCATCTGGATGTCTGCACAGAAACCTCAAATTCCTCATATCCAAAATTAAACTCCTAAGTATGCATGAATACACACACACACAAATATTCTGAGAAAAGTACACTTTTTTTTTACAAGATTTCACACATGTAGGTTAATATCTAATCTTTTAGAGGAAGCAACTACAGGAGAGAATAAAGTGGGAGCACAATACACATACATGAAAAGGTAAAAATTAAATGCACAGGAGAGGTGCCATTTACAGATGGGGGAATGTCAGTGCATTTTAACACGAGGAGTCCAAACCACTCAACTTTCCATACCTGAGATCTGGCCTGGTGAAGAGTCAGTAAATACTCTCAATAAAATTGTTAGATATCTGACATTGCCTAGGATGACATGTATATCAATGGGGTTTTGTCATGGGTCCATAACTGACCTTGAAACCAAACTTGTGACCTCATAAGTTATGCAAGATAGAGTCTGGTCTTTGACAGAGAAATTGTTCAAAGCTCCCAGGTATTCTCTTGGTCTCTGTCCAGTCAAACCCAAACTATGTATATACTATTCTTCCAGAGAAGGTATGGATGCAATTTTCAATTAAGTTGAAATAAAACCATCAGCAATTACCAATTATGTGTTATTCAGGGTAAACTTAGTGGTGTGGATGCAGGGACTGTGCACTCACAGATGAATATCATGTCCATGCTGTCTGCCTTCTACCAGCTCAGAAGGTGCCTAAACAAATCTTGAACTTTGAGGAATCTTTGTCTCTTAACCTGGCCTGTTTTCAATTTTGTTGGGGAAACTGAGGCAGCTTACATGCCCATCCTCCATTAAAAATGTACCCAGAACTGAGAGTTTAAAAGAGATTTTCTTTCCATTGCATGTAATTATACCTTAGAGTTTTCTTATTTTTTTCTTCTTCTTAGTTTCTTAATTCATAGTATTAATGTGAAATACCTAAAGTACATTTAGGACCCAGTCATTGCTGTTAATATGTTCAGAGAGTCTTAGTTTTTAATGTTTTCTGTCTCAGTTGCTGCTTTCCTGTCAAACTTGACTACTCTTTGGTCTGTGTGGAAGTAATACTATGAATAAGACAGCTAGTTTAAATTGATTTTTTTTAAAGGGAATTGGACAACTTGTTTCTAGGATCTGAAGTTTTAGACTCAGTGAATCCGTTGTCCATTATTTGCTGTACTGTCTGAAATCAAATGTTTCTATTATGTTCCTTACATCTAGAGACATTTGGAGAAACTTCTTTCAAACAATGATGCAATAAGCCTATTGATACAAACCATATTTTCATGATAGAAGAGCTTCCAACTGTCACCTAAAGTAATTAGCCGTTGTTATTTCACATGAAGTTGAGGTGAATGAAGAGGACTCAGAAAGCTAAATAGTTAGCTTCCCATTCAAGAAATTTAGAACTGTACCACCACAAAAATAACAGAATATTAATGTTGTAGTGCCTATCTTTTGCACACAATTGTACTTATGAAAACCATACACATACATGATATATATACATATATATACACTATAGAAATATATATTTATTAAATCTGATTTTACTCATTTAACAACATACATATTTAGTATTTTATAATACCCTTAATTGGAAATATGATTTGTAAAAGCTGAAGACTAATTTGAAATTTAGATGCAGCAAGCATTATTTTAAACACAGGGTTGAATTGTGTCCACCCCCCCCCAAAAGTCCATAATTTGAAGTCCTAAACCCCAGTACCTCAGACTGTGACCTTATTTGGAAGTAGGGTTGCTGCAGATATAACGAGTTAAGATAAAATCCTATTGGAGTAAGGTGGGCTTTTAATCCAATATGGCAGTGTCCTTATACACAGAAAGCCATGTGAAGACAGATATGCCTGCATGTAGGAAGACTACAAGGGGAAGATTGGAGTTCTGTTGGCACAAGCCCAGGAAGTATCAAAAGTTAGAAGAAAAGCCAGAACTCTGAGACAAATTTCTTTTGTTGGAGCAACTGAGTTTGTGGTACTTTGTTACAGCTAATAGAACACATTTTTATTTTCCAACTTTATTGGTTTTGAAAGTGATGTTTAGATGAATATTTACCTAAAAGATTATTCTCCTCCAAGTATTTTATTTTAATAAAATAAACTTTATTAAAATAAAATTCACATATATATGCACCCATTTATGGAAACAGTATGAGCTTCAAAAAAATTTATATACCATTTTAACCAGTATTTTTAATCAAAATATTGTGCTATTCCATTACCCAAGAAAGCTTACCCATGTTCCATGTAGTCAACCCTTCCTACCTCCTGACTCAGATAATATCTTCTAATTCCTTTTTTCTTCACTTTTATTTTTTAAATTTTAATTAGTTAATATACAGTGTTATATTAGTTTCAGGCATACAATATAGAGATTCAACAATTCCACGCATCACCTGATGCTTAACCCGCTTTGGTTTCTTAATAAATTAAGTTCATCCTTTCTAAAGACATACACATGAAATTAGATAGTCTGGGTTTTTGTTTGTTGTTGGGGGGGGAATGTGTATGTGGCTTCTTTCAATAAACCTGTTTCTGAAATCCATCCATGTTCTTGTGCATATCAGTAGTTCATTGCTTTTTATGGCTGAGTAGTTTTTCATTATATGACTATAATCTAGTCCTTTTATCCATTTATCAGTTGATTGACATACAGACTGCTTCCAGATTTTGGACATTAAGAACCGGGATGCTAAGAATATTTATGTTAAAGATTTTATGTGGACATATGCTTTCATTTTTCTTGTATAAATAACTGGGAGTGGAATGGCTGGGTCATAGTATGTTTTTAATGTTCAAAGAAACTGCTAAATTGTTATCCAAAGTGGTTAGCTCTGGTAAAGTATGAGAATTCTAATTGCTCCACATCCATACCAATGATTGGTCTTCTGGGAGCTGTATATCAAATAGTGGTTTTAATTTGCATTTCCCTGATGACTAATGATGTTGATCATCACATGTGCTTATTGGCCATTCCTTTATGTTCTTTTTTGAAGTATTTCTTCAAATTTTTCCCCAATTTTCATTTGTCTTATTGAATTGTAAAGTACACATTGATATATTTAATTAAATGTATTTATATTGTTTATACTAGTCCTCTGTCATATGAGCACTTTGGGAATAATTTTCCCTAGGTTATGGTTTTATTAGTTTCCTTAAAACTTTCTGTTAATGAACTGAGGCTTTCAATTTTGATGCAGTTAATTAATTAATTTATTTAATTTTGAGTAAGCTCTTTGCCCTGTGTGGGGTTTGAACTTAAGACCCTGAGATCAAGAGTTGCACGCTCTTCTGACTGAGCCAGCCGGGCACCCCTATTGCAGTTTGCTTTCTATTTTATAGTTTGTGGTTCTTGTATTCTGTATATCTGGAGGTCACAAAAATAACCCAGGATCAGATTTTTTCCCTTTTTTTCCCCTGACAAATGTTAACAGTTTTAGTTTTTATGTTTAGGTCCAATCTACTAGGAATTTTTTTTTTTTTGGTATGGTATGATGAGTTAAGATTTATTTTTCCTCTTCTAGGTATCTAACTCTTCAAGCACCTTAGCACCATTTCCAATTGAAATAGATAACACATCTGTTGAAAATGAATTGAACGCATATGTGTGGGTGTATCTCTGGACTGTGTATTCTGTTGTATTGATCTCTGTGTCTATTTTATGCCAACACCACACTGTCATGTTACTCTAGATTTATACTAGCTCTTGAATCAGATACTATAGATATTTTTATTTTTTCCCTTGTTTTGCATAATTGTCAAGGCTATTCCAGTCTTTTACAATTCCATATTAATTTTAGAACAAGCTTGTACATTTCTATAATTAGACTGCTGGTATTTTTACTGCAGTTGTGTTGAATCTGTAGATGAATTTAGGGAGCCTGAACATCTTAGCAGTAGTGAATCTTCATGTTCTATTTCTTGCCCATATTTTCTTAATGTTATTTGTAATTTTTTGAAGATCTTTATATCCCAGGTGTTTGCCAGTTCATAGTAATATATTGGCCTTTTTATTTACTACATATCTTATGACTGCTGAATCCATCAGTTCTAATTATTTTTGTGATTCTCTTACAGTTCTTTAGGCAATTGTGTCAAATGCAGATAGATTATACTGTTTCTTGCCTTATTGTACCTGGTAGCACTTCTAGTATAATAATGAAAAGACATGGCAAGAATGGTCATCATTTGTTTCTTCCTGTGCTTAGTGAGAAAGCATACACTTTTTTCACCAATAAGAACATTGTCGATATAGATGGTTTTATTTTTTTTAAGATTTTATTTTTAAGTAATCTCTATAGCCAATGTGGGCCTCAAACTCACAACCCCAAGATCAAGAGTTGTATGTTCTTCCAACTGAGCCAGCCAGGCGCCCTATATATAGATTGTTTTATAGATGTATTTGATAACTTTGTGAAATTCCTGGTTTGCCAAAGCATTTTAGTGATTTTAATCTTTGATGGGTATTGAATTCTGTCAGCTTTTTCTATGTCTATTTTTTAAATTTATTTTTTATTTTATTATGTTATGTTAGTCACCGTACACTACATCATTAGTGTTTGATGTAGTGTTCCATGATTCACTGTTTGCATATAACACCCAGTGCTCCTTGCAATACGTGCCATCCTGAATACCCATCACCAGGCTAACCCACACCCCACCCCCCTCCCCTCTAAAACCCTGTTTGTTTCTCAGAGTCCATAGTCTCTCATGGTTCATCTCTCCCTCCGATTTCCCCCCCTTTATTTTTCCCTTCCTTCTCCTAATGTCCTCCATGTTCTTTCTTATGTTCCACAAATAAGTGAAACCATATGATAATTGACTTTCTCTGCTTGACTTAGTTCACTTAGCATAATCTCCTCCAGTCCCACCCGTGTTGATGCAAAAGTTGGGTATTCATCCTCTCTGGTGGCTGAGTAATATTCCATTGTATATATGGACCACATCTTCTTTATCCATTCATCTGTTGAAGGGCATCTCGGCTCTTTCCACAGTTTGGCTATTGCGGACATTGCTCCTATGAACATTGGGGTGCATATGGCCCTTCTTTTCACTACATCTGTGTCTTTGGGGTAAATACCCAGGAGTGCAATTGCTGGGTCATAGGGTAGCTCTATTTTTAACTGTTTGAGGCACCTCCACACTGTTTTCCAAAGTGGCTGTACCAACTTGCATTCCCACCAACAGTGTAAGAGGGTTCCCCTTTCTCCACAACCTCTCCAACATTTGTTGTTTCTTGCTTTGTCAATTTTTGCCATTCTAACTGGTGTAAGGTCATATCTCAATGTGGTGTTGATGTGAATTTCCCTGATGGCAAATGATGATGAACATTTTTTCATGTGTCTGTCAGCCATTTGTAGGTCATCTTCAGAGAAGTGTCTGTTCATGTCTTCTGCCCATTTTTTGACTTGATTATTTGTTTTTGTTTTTTTAAGATTTTTTTATTTATTTGATAGAGACACAGCGAGAGAGGGAACACAAGCAGGGGAGAGTGGGAGAGGGAGAAGCAGGCTTCCCACTGAGCAGGGAGCCTGATGCGGGGCTCTATCCCAGGACCCTGGGATCATGATCTGGGCCGAAGGCAGAAGCTTAACAACTGAGCCACCCAGGTGCCCAGATTATTTATTTTTTGAGTGTTGAGTTTGAGAAGTTCTTTATAGATCTTGGATATCAGTCCTTTGTCTCTAGTGCCATTTGCAAATATCTTCTCCCATTCCATGGGTTGCCTTATTGTTTTGTTGACTGTTTCCTTTGCTGTGCAAAACTTTTATCTTGAAGTCCCAACAGTTCATTTTTGCTTTTGTTTCACTAGCCTTTAGAGATGTATCTTGAAAGAAGTTGCTGCGGCTGAGGTTACTGCCTATGTTCTCGTCTATGATTTTGATGGATTCCTGTCTCACATTGAGGTCTTTCATCCATTTTGAGTTTATCTTTTGTATGGTGTTAGAGAATGATCGAGTTTCATTCCTCTGTATATATCTGTCCAATTTTCCCAGCACCATTTATTGAAGAGACTGTCTTTTTTCCATTGCATATTTTTTCCTGCTTTGTCGAAGGTTATTTGACCGTAGAGTTGAGGGTCCATATCTGGGCTCTCTATTCTGTTCCATTGGTCTATATGTCTGTTTTTGTGCCAGTACCATGCTGTCTTGGTGATCACAGCTTTGTAATATAGCTTGAAATTAGGCAGAGTGATACCCCCAGCTTTGTTTTTCTTTTTCAACATTTCCTTGGCGATTTGGGGTCTTTTCTGATTCCATACAAATTTTAGGATTGTTTGTTCCAGCACTCTGAAAAATGTCATTGGAATTTTGATTGGGATGACATTGAAGGTATAGATTGCTCTGGGTAGCATAGACATTTTAACAATGTTTATTCTTTGGATCCATGAGCATGGAATATTTTTCCATCTTTTTGTGGCATCTTCAATTTCTTTCATGAGTGTTTTGTAGTTCCTAGAGTATAGATCCTTTACCTCTTTGGTTAGGTTTATTCTGAGATATCTTATGGCTTTTGGTGCTATTGTAAATGGAATTGATTCTCTAATTTCTCTTTCTACAGTTGCATTGTTAGTGTATAAGAAAGCAACTGATTTCTGTGCATTGATTTTGTATCCTGCCACATTACTGAATTGCTGGATGAGTTCTAGTAACTTGGGGGTGGAGTCTTTTGGGTTTTCCACATAAAGTATCCTGTCATCTGCAAAGAGAGAGAGTTTGACTTCTTCTTTGCCAATTTGAATACCTTTTATTTCTTTTTGTTGTCTGATTGCTGTTGCTAGGCCTTCTAGTACTATGTTGAACAATAGTGGTGAGAGTGGGCATCCTTGTCGTGTTCCTGATCTTAAGGGAAAGGCTCTCATCTTTTCCCCATTGAGGATGATATTTGCTGTGAGTTTTTTATAGATGGATTTTATGAACTTGAGGAATGTTCCCTCTATCCCTATACTCTGAAGAGTTTTAATTAGGAAAGGATGCTATATTTTGTCAAATGCTTTTTCTGCATCAATTGAGAGGACCATATGGTTCTCTCTCCTCTTATTAATGTGTTCTATCACATTGATTGCTTTGTGAATGTTGAACCACCCTTGCATCCCGGGGATAAATCCCACTTGGTCGTGGTGGATGATCCTTTTAATGTATTGTTGGATCCTATTAGCTAGGATTTTGTTGAGAATTTTGGAATCCATATTCATCAGGGATATCGGTCTGAAATTCTCCTTTCTGATGGGGTCTTTGCCTGGTTTGGGGATTAAGGTAATGCTGGCCTCATAGAATGAGTTTGGAAGATTTCCTTCTGTTTCTATTTTTTGACACAGCTTCAGTAGAATAGGTATTATTTCTTCTTTGAATGTTTGGTAGAATTTCCCAGGGAATCCATCAGGTCCTGCACTCTTGTTTTTTGGGAGGTTTTTGATCACTGCTTCAGTCTCGTTACCGGTTATTGGCCTATTCAGGTTGTCAATTTCTTCCTGTTTCAGTCTTGGTAGTTTATAGGTTTCCAGGAAGGCATCCACTTCCTCCAGGTTGCTCAATATAGTTGTTGATAATAATTTCTAATAATTGTTTCTATTTCCTTGGTGTTAGTCATGATCTCTCCTCTTTCATTCATAGTTTTATTAATTTGGGTCCTTTCCCTTTTCTTTTGGATAAGTCTGGCCAGTGGTTTATCGACCTTATTCTTTCAAAGAACCAGCTTCTAGTTTCGTTGATCTGATCTGTGTTTCTGGTTTCTAATTCATTGATCTCTGCTCTAATCTTAATTATTTCTCTTCTAATGTTTGGCTTAGGCATTGTTTGTTGCTTTTTCTCCAGTTCTTTAAGGTGTAAAGTTAGTTGGTTAATTAGGGATTTTTCTATTTTTTTTTTTTGAGTGAGGCTTGGATGGCTATGTATTTCCCCCTTAGGACCGCCTTTGCAGTATCCCATAGGTTTTGGACCGATGTGTTTTTGTTCTCATTGGTTTCCGTGAATTAAGTTCTTCTTTGATTTCCTGGTTGACCCAACATTCTTGAGGAGAGTGGTCTTTAGCTTCCAAGTGTTTGAATTTCTGCCAAATTTTTTCTTGTGATTGAGTTCCAGTTTTAAAGCATTATGGTCTGAGAATATGCAGGGAATAATCTCAGTCTTTTGTTATCAGTTGAGACCTGATTTTTGACCCAGTATGTGGTCTATTCTGGAGAAATTTCCATGTGTGCTCGAGAAGAATGAGTACTCTGTTGTTTTAGGGTGGAATGTTCTGTAAATATCTATGAGGTCCATCCAGTGCAGTGTGTCATTCAAAGCTCTTGTTTCTTTGTTGATTTTCTGCTTAGATGATCTGTCTATTGCTGAGAGTGGAGTATTGAGGTCTCCCTACAATTAACATATTGTTATTAATATGACTATTTATTTTGGTTAACAGTTGGCTTATGTAGATGTCTGCTCCCATGTTGGGGGCATAGATATTTACAATTGTTAGATCTTCTTGTTGGATAGACCCTTTAAGAATGATATAGTGTCCTTCTGTGTCTCTAACTACAGTCTTTAGCTTAAAATCTAATTTGTCTGATATAAAAATTGCTACCTCACCTTTCTTTTGAGGTCTGTTGGCATGGAAGATGGATCGCCATCCCTTCACTTTCAATCTGGATGTATCTTAGGTTCAAAATGAGTCTCTTGTAGACAGCATATGGATGGGTCCTGTCTTTTTATCCAGTCTGCAACCCTGTGCCATTTTATGGGAGTATTTAGGCCGTTCACGTTGAGAGTGATTATTGAAAGATATGAATTTATTGTCATCATGTTTCCTGTGAAGTCCTTGTTTCTATAGATTGTCTCTGTAAATTTCTGTTCTGTATCACTCTTGGGGTCTTTCTCCTTTTATAGAACCCCCTTTAATATTTCTTGTAGGGCTGGCTTAGTGGTCACATATTCTTTCAGTTTCTGCCGGTCTTGGAAGCTCTGCATCTCTCCATCCATTCTAAATGACAGCCTTGCCAGATAAAGTATTTTTGGCTGCATGTTCTTCTCATTTAGTACCCTGAATATGTCTTGCCAGGCCTTTCTGGCTTGCCAGGTCTCTGTGGATAGGTCTGACATTATTCTGACGTTCCTCCCTCTGTACGTAAGGAATCTCTTCCCCCTAAATGCCTTTAATATGGTTTCCTTGGTTCTAAGATTTGTGGAGTTTTACTATTACATGCCAGGGTGTTGGCCTGTTTTCCTTGATCTTGGGAGGGGTCCTCTCTCCCTCTAGGACACGAATGTTTGTTTCATTCCCCTGATTAGGGAAGTTCTCAGCTACGATTTGCTCAAATATATCTTTTAGTCCTCACTCTCTCTCCACCCCCTCAGGGATCCCAATAATTCTGACATTGGGATGTTTCATGGTGTCACTTATTTCTCTAATTCTGTTTTCATGGATTTTGAGCTGTTTCTCCCAGGCCTCCTCTTTTTCCTTCTTTTCTATAAATTGGTCTTCTAGATCACTAATTCGTTCTTCAATATCTGTATTAGATTGGATCTCATTGATAGCATTTTTAAGTTCTGCCAGTTCAGCTTTCATCTCTGCCCTTAGAGACTCTATGTTGCCATTAATCAGTTTCTCCATTCTAGATATCATCTTCATAACCGTTACCCTGAATTCCATTTCCGACATCTTGGTTACATCTGTATCCATTTGTAAATGTGTGGCAGAAGTCAATCTCTGAGTCTTTCCAATTTTGGGGTTTCCTCCTCCTAGTCATTCTGTTGAGGGGTGGTTGAGGGAATGTACAGAGTCCAAATTATTGACCACAACCCAAGCAAGATGCACCTGTTTTATAGGGACCTTAGGTTGTTGGCCTCTTGTTCTTCCAGCATGTCTTCTTGGGGAGGGGCCTGTCATGCTGTTACTCAGGCAACCCTGTTTGGGCAGAGTTGCCCTGCCCCTGGGGGGCAGGGATGGGCTCAGTGAAAACCAGTTTTGGGGGGCTTTCCTTCTCTGGCGGCTTTCCCTGGCAGCTTTCTGCATCTCTTCAGAGAGTCAGAGCAGAAGACACCATTTCCAACCCTCTGCCTCAGAAACGAGAGATCACAGTCTGTTCTTCAGTGAGCTCTCCAGGCCACACTATCTCTCTTTCTGTCTGTGCTGCTAAAAACTGCAGCATCCTGGGTTGTGGTCCCCTCAGCGGCACTGCCAGTCCTTGCCTCTGGGTCGGGGCATGTCTCTGCCCTTTGTGCTTTTAAAACCACCAGCCACCCCCAGTTCGCACACATGGCCCCGCTGCTCCGGGTTTCAGTCCCGGGGGCTGCCCTAAAGTCCTTTTCCCACCACTAACGGTCTGCGAGTCTATGCTCCATCCCCAGTGCGGGAGGCTTTTGCTCACTGGTGGTGCAGGATCCCCATGGTTCCCTCCCCTTTCCGTTTATCTTCTGATATCTGCCTGTGGAATCACGGCTCCCAGCTGCATACCTCGAAACCAAACACCTGCGATATTCTGTTTGTAGAGATCCAGATATATCTTCTCACATCTCAGGCTGATTTCGTGGGTGTTCAGAGTGGTCTGGTAGATATCCAGCTCAATTCAGGGGACCAGTTGGAATAGAGTTCCCTACTCCTCCATCATCTTTTCCTCCTCCCCTTTTTAAATGTCTATTGAAGTGATTTATGATTTTTTTATCCTGCTTTCATACTGAATTACTTTGGTTTTAAATGTTGCATTATTTATTTAAAACCTTCTTGATTGTGATTTTTTTAAAACACTATTTAAAACACATATTCAGTTCTCTGGTATATTATTGAGGGTATTTTATCTGTATTTATGAGGGATATTGGTCTGCAGTTATTTTATAAAGCCTTTGTCAGGTTTTGGCATCAAGGATTTTCTGGCTTCATAATAGGGTCTGATAACACTTCCTCTAGGTTTTCACATTTCCTCCTTTCTATGCTAAATGATAGTGCAACTAGATCTTCCAATAATTATATGGGTATTACCAAATTCAATTAGTCATAAATTATGACAGGCACAAAAATTAACCATTGTATACAGGGTTAGAAACAGACTGAAGTAGGCCCAAAGGTAAAAGTAGACTATATGAACATAGGGCCAAGACTACCATATCACCTAATTCTATTGCACTGTCTTCTCTTCTAAACTTACTCCTATGACCTCATGAGGAATTCAGCACAATCAAGTGATGAATAAAAAAGGACTTCAGCCTTGCTTCACAGATGCATCAACATGAAACTAGACTGCTGCTTTACTGGAGTCCTATTCAGGGATAATCCTAAGGATAGTCCTAAAATGTAGTAGTGAATGCAGTTCTTCCAAGTGGTAGATCTGTGAATAGTTCACTTGCTCATTTACTTCATATGAGATGAGAGGTGGCCTTAGGAATGGATGAACATGGACTCCTGGACAGTGGGAAATGCCCTGACTGGTTGGTCAGAGTTAGGGAAGGGACAAGATTGGACTACTGGGAGAAGAGTTCTGGGAAAGGCATCTGTATGTGCCTACATGAATAGGCACAATGTTTTCAGATTATTCTATTTCACTTTAATGCTCATCAGAGGGCCTTCATATTACAGGATACTCTCAATAACCATACGGAGAGGGTGAATGATGCTGTGTAGAGATCAGAAAGCTTCTCCTTGAATACTCCAGTGCTGCTGCAGTGGGCCTAATAAGAGAGAGTACATTCTGGCAGAGAAGGAAACTACTTCACGGGCCCAAAACAAGGCTGGTCTAGATAATGCCAATGCTTGATATCTATACTTCTCTTTATTGTGCTCAAAATAAAGGCAAGTGAAAAATAATTTATTTACATCCAGATATTATCATACTATGTGTTTGGAGGACTTAAGTGGAACACAGAATATTTTAGGAGTTTACAAGTCTAGCAGTATGCCTATTACTGCAATAGGGGGATTTCTTCATGTATGAAGAGAGAATTATCAGAAAAAAAAAAAACACTTACTTCTATTCTTCTGGTGATAATTTGTACCAAACATAGTGTCTTGCCCTTGATGACTAAATATTTTCAATGTAATACCGAAATCATGTTAGTACTTATAATCATGAAACTGAGCTTTCCCCAGTAAACCAAAAAAGTGATTGAATGTGCCTTATTCTCACCCTTGTTTGGATCAAGATCTAAAATTCTCAGTTCTGTATATAATTATAAACAATCATGTGCTTTACAATACTATAAAAAGGGTGGAATTTCTAGAATGATGGCGTGAGGAACTCCATAAATCCATTCCCCCATAAAAACATTGGAACATTGGCCAAAAAAAATGTCAAAATCATCTTTTTCATAACTGGAAATTAACCAAAGTTTGGAAAAATCTATGTAGCATTTATTCAAGAAAAACTGGAATCTTGGTAAGAACAGCAGGTTTTGTTAAGCATCACTCAGTTAAGTGTCTGACTTCAGCTTGGGTCATGATCCCAGGGTCCTGGAATCAACCCCCACATCAGGCTCCCTGCTCAGTGGGGTGCCTACTTCTCCCTTTCCTGCTCCCTCTGCTTGTGCTCTTGCTCTCTCTCTCTCTCTGTCAAAATAAATAAATAAATCTTTTAAAAAAGAAGCTATCACAAGTAGAAAAACCTACAGATCAATATCCTTTGTGAATGTAGCCTTTAAAATCTTCAATAAAATACTAGCACATGCATTCAGCCTTAAACATAAGGGATTATATACCATGACCTGGGGGTGGGGGTTATCTCAGGAATGCAAATTTGTTTAACATCTGAAAATCAAGCAATGTAATATACCATACTAAGAGAATAAGTAACAAAATACACATGGTCCTTTTGATAGATGGAGAAAAATTATTTGAATAAATCTAACACACTTTCATGATAATAAAGGGTGAACAAACTAGGAATAGAAGGGACATTCTCTTAACCACATAAAAAGAATCTATAAAACCCACAGCTAACATCATACTCTATTATGAAAGACTTAATGATTTCTCCTCTATGCTCAGGAACAAAACAAGGGTTTCCACTCTGTCCACTTTCATTAAGCAATGTATTGGAGGTTCAATCAGGGCAATTAAAGAAGAAAAAAATTTTCAAAAGGCATCCATGTTGAAAAGAAGGAAAAACTATTCAGATAATAAGATCTTGTATGTAGAAAATCCTAAAGAAGCCATCAATAACAATTAGAACTAATAAAGTAGTTTAGAAAGGATAAAGGATACAATATCAATATACAAAAGTCACTCGCAATTTTATATACTAGTAATGAAGAATCCAAATATAAGCATATATTTTAATGTAAAAATCACATCAAAAATAATAGGGATTTTTTTTTTAAGTACAAGTCTTGGATACTGAGAACTGCAAAACGTTGAAAAACCTAAAGTAGATCTAAAAAATGGTTCTCATTATGATCAGAAGATTAACATTGTTAAGATAGCAATATTCGCCAAGGTGATCAATAGTTCATTATCATCCCTATCAAGATCCCACATAAATTCTTATTGAAATTGACAAGCTGATCCTCAAGTTAATATGGAAATGCAAAGGCTTGTCAGAATAGCAAAAATCATTGGGGCAAGGGGAATTGAAGGAGTCACACTTTTATGATTTTAGAACTCACTACAAAGCTACATTAATCAAGATAGTGTGGTACTGGCATAATGACAAATGCATAGAACAATGGAATCAGATTGAGAATGCAGAAATAAAACTTTACATCATTACAATTGTAGTTAATTGATTTTGAAGAGTGCCAGGACAACTCACTGGGGAGATCATTTTATTTTCAAAAAATGGTGCTGGGACAACTGGATATCTATACACGAAAGAGTAAAGTTAGATCCCAGGCCCATGCAAAAATTAACTCAAAATGGATCATATACCTAAATATATGAGAAATTAGGACACTCATAAACTGAGAGTGGAATTATAAAATGGTGCAGCTGCTTTAGAAAAGAGTCTGAACATTCCTCAAGATGTTAAATATAGTTACCATGTGACCCAGCAGTTGCACTCCTACACTTACACCCAAGAGAAATGAAAACCTATCCCTACATACATGCCTATATATTCAAATGTTCATAACATTACTCATAATTACTTTCAAAGTGAAAGCAGTCTCAATGTCCATCAACAGATGAATGGAGAAACAAAATGTGGTATATCCAAGCAAGGGTATATTATTTGGCAAAAATAAAGAGGTAGTGATCATGTTATAATATGGGTGAATTTTGAAAACCTTCCACTAAGTGAAAGAAGTCAGTCACAGGAACCACATACTGCAAAATTCTATTTATATGCAGTGTCCAGAATAGGCATATCCATAGAAATAGAATATCACAGCATGGACAGAGAGGGTAATTGTGAATGATTGCTACAGGGTGTTCTTCTGGGGTAAAGAAAATATTTTAAAATTGATTATCATAAGTGTACAACTCTGAATATACTAAAGACCACTGAATTTTACAAATTTAAATAGATGAATTTTATGATCTGTGAATTACATTTCTTTAGTTGTTGAATAAAAGATAGAAAAACTGAGAAAATAATAATCCCATTCTCACTGAAAAGAAACGTGAAAATTTTCCTTCTATGGGGAAAAAATAAGACTATATGCCTCTCCACACAAAATTTATGGCAATAAAAAACATTTGGTGGTGATAAATGAGGGAGACTCTGGGAGAAAAATGCAGCATTAAAAACATGAGATTTGGGGCGCCTGGTTGGTTCAGTCATTAAGTTTCTGCCTTCGGCTCAGGTCATGATCCCAGGGTCCTGGGATCGAGCCCCGCATCGGGCTCCCTGCTCTGCAGGGAGCCTGCTTCTCCCTCTCCCACTCCCCCTGCTTGTGTTCCCTCTCTTGCTGTGTCTCTCTGTGTCAAATAAATAAATAAAATCTTTAAAAACAAATGAGATTTAACATCAAGTGATTAGCAGAATTTCATAGAGGTAGAATTGGATGCTTGAGAATTGAAGTTAGGAATTTGGTATAATTGATGAAAGGAACACAATATCAGTAATTACAGAACAGTCAGTGCATATTTAAAAACAGGAAACACTGAGTCGTATTGAGGGCCTGGCTGGAGTTGGAGGCATTGTTTTGATTTGGAGCCAGTTTACTTTTGTAACTTCCCTCATCGACGCATAGTGATGTGAATGCAATCGTAGATAAAATGTATTATGAGGGTGAGCTAAAATTAGAGACTTGTGAGCAGAAATTCTACTGAGTGAGGGATTCTTAGGTTGTAGTCCCATTGAGATGGATGAACTTGGTGTCGAAGTTTATTTTTATCGTCATCCACCAGAAGATTTGGAGAACAAGGTGAGGAAAGAGAATAATTTGATAGATGCTGTATTAGTTTGCTAGACCTGCCGTAACAAAATATCACAAACTGGGTGGCTTAAAACAACAGAAAGTTATCCCCTCAAGGTTATGGAGTCTTGAAGCCCAAAACCAGGATGTTGGCAGGGCCATGCTCCCTCTGAACGCTCTAGGGAAGAATCCTTTCTTGACTCTTCCTAGCTTCTTGTGGTGGCTGGCAGCAAGTCCTTGGTGTGTTTCTTGGCTTGTATACTGTAACTTTGTATGACTGTAACCTCTGCCTCCATTATCACATGGTCGTCTTGTGCCTTTGACTTCTTGTGAGGACAGCAAGATAAGGATTTAAGGCCCACCCTAATCTAGTATAACCTCTTCTTCCCTGGATTACAATTGGAAAGATGCTATTTCCAAATAACGTCACATTCTCAGATAGTGGCGGTTAGGATTTGAATATATTTTGGAAGGGAGACACAATTCGACCTGAAATAGATGCAAGAAAAATAGGAAATTTTAGTTAGATTTATAGAGCAGAAAAGAAAGAATAGGCAAATGAGATAAGAGAATTGTGTTACATTTTACGTAAATTAAAGGAGGAACTTGGATCAAATCTCTAGGGTGAATGTTTCACATTAGGTGTTTAGGAAGGCTTAAACCGGCTCCCCAGCTTATGCCATCTGAACTTGTGAAAGTTCTTTCTGACTTAGGTGTGATATTTTTTACCTTTTACACATCAGTCACATTTTCTTCTCAATAATTTTTAAAATGTCATTGTTCACTGTGACTGTCTCCACAATTAAATGCCAGTATTCTTCCTTTGAATATTAATTGTTTGTAGGTGGCTTGTTGGCTGTGACCATTTTGTTCTTTATACTAATTGTGCTGATATTTAAAGAGCTAGTGCAGCTGTTATGTTCACCAAAGAAGTATGACTCCTCGCCTGCCTCAGAGAAGAAGAGGAGGGTTTGATCTGGGGTTATAGAGTCACCAAAGCACCCCAGGATAATTCTGTTCCATGCCCTTATTAAAGTATTATTTAGATTTTGCTCTGAAAGTATGGATCCATCTACATTCCCAATATTGTTTCCTTCTGACCATCCACCAGTGCAGATTGCTATAAATAATGTTAGACCAATGTTCCCAATTAATATTGCTGGCATGGTCTTTATGTTGTAAATATCTGTAGGCAGAGACGGAATGTACTGATAAAAGTGGGGATGTATTTCTCAGGTCTTTCCTCCCTGTCTCAACCTGCCGTATATCCAAATGTTAAGACTAAATGACTCCACAGCAGCAGTGAGAAAGCCAATAGCGATCCTACGTATTTAGCAAACACTCATTTGGCTTCTATTCTATCAATTCTCCCTCCAATTTAATATACCAAGTTGAACCAACACTTGGTACCAATAAACTTATTAACCAGGCTTACTTTGGTGATCAGTAATGTTTCTGTGTTTTTATTCCATCTTCACTAATTTAATTTTCTCAAACCTGTTTAGATATCTGGACCCAGAGATTAGGTTAAAAAATGTAAAAGCTTTAAGATACCATAGAACTGCATGATGTTTTTAAGTGAGGGAATAAATTGACACAGGAAAATAGACAAAGCCTTTGGATATACACTGTATAAGACTATATCTGATTAACTGATTAATAAGGAGCTTCAACATTGCTAAAATGAAATCCAAGGTTTTTTGTTAGTTTTGTTTTGTTTTGGAAGCTCTAATGATGATCAAAACAGGCTATCCATGTCTAAATGCAAAAGTTTTTGTTAATGTTTAATTTAGAATAATGTCATAAAATATAACTTAATTCAACATCTTTTAAGCATGACAGTTTTTAGACCATGTACTGATTTTTCTCCTAGAGAAATTTATCATCAAACTAGGAGGTAGATTAATGATGAAAATTCAAAAAGTGTTTACGAAAAAAGCGTTATTTGTGGGTTGAGTGTGAGACATAGAGCGTAAGAGGATGGAAGCATGCACTTTGAAGGCAAAATGCTTGAACTTGAATCCCCACTGGGCCAGACTGGAACTGTGTAAACTTTGACAAGTAACTTAGGCACCTTGCCTTAGTTTCTTTATCTGTAAAATGGGTGTGACTTAGTACTACCTCTTGAGAATATTATGAAGATTAAATGAGTCATTGCATGGAAATAATTCACAGTGGTTTTAGTACCTTGGAATTTTTATTATTTATTACATTATTTTGGCATTATCAATATTGTATCCATTAAAATTCAAATCTCTTGAGACAAGTTTCCAGCTTTTGATATGAAAAAAGCATGTGATCTAGCCATTTGAGATGGTGTAGAATAATCTGGCTACACAATCTTTTTTTTTTTTTATTCTTATGTTAATCCCCATACATTACATCATTAGTTTTAGATGAAGTGTTCCATGATTCATTGTTTGTGCATAACACCCAGTGCTCCATGCAGAATGTGCCCTCCTCAATACCCACCACCAGGCTAACCCATCCTCCCACCCCCCTCCCCTCTAGAACCCTCAGTTTGTTTTTCAGAGTCCATCGTGTCTCATGGTTCGGCTACCCCTCCGATTTCCCCCGCTTCATTCTTCCCCTCCTGCTACCTTCTTCTTCTTCTTCTTCTTTTTTTCTTAACATATATTGCATTATTTGTTTCAGAGGTACAGATCTGTGATTCAACAGTCTCACACAATTCACAGCACTCACCATAGCACATACCCTCCCCAGTGTCTTTCACCCAGTCACTCCATCCCTCCCACCCCACCCCCCACTCCAGCAACCCTCAGTTTGTTTCCTGCGATTAAGAATTCCTCATATCAGTGAGGTCATATGATACATGTCTTTCTCTGTTTGACTTATTTCACTCAACATAATACCCTCCAGTTCCATCCACGTCGTTGCAAATGGCAAGATCTCATTCCTTTTGATGGCTGCATAATATTCCATTGTATATATATACCACCTCTTCTTTATCCATTCATCTGTCGATGGACATCTGGGCTCTTTCCACAGTTTAGCTATTGTGGACATTGCTGCTATAAACATCGGGGTGCATGTACCCTTTCGGATCCCTACTTTTGTATCTTTGGGGTAAATACCCAGTAGTGCAATTGCTGGATCATATAGTAGCTCTATTTTCAACTTTTTGAGGAACCTCCATACTGTTTTCCAGAGTGGCTGCACCAGCTTGCATTCCCACCAACAGTGTAGGAGGGTTCCCCTTTCTCCGCATCCCCGCCAACATCTGTCGTTTCCTGACTTGTTAATTTTAGCCATTCTGACTGGTGTGAGGTGGTATCTCATTGAGGTTTTGATTTGGATTTCCCTGATGCCGAGCGATGTTGAGCACTTTTTCATGTGTCTGTTGGCCATTTGGATGTCTTCTTTGGAAAAATGTCTGTTCATGTCTTCTGCCCATTTCTTGATTGGATTCTTTGTTCTTTGGGTGTTGAGTTTGAGGAGTTCTTTATAGATTTTGGATACTAGCCCTTTATCTGATATGTCATTTGCAAATATCTTCTCCCATTCTGTCGGTTGTCTTTTGGTTTTGTTGACTGTTTCCTTTGCTTTGCAAAAGCTTTTTATCTTGATGAAGTCCCAATAGTTCATTTTTGCCCTTGCTTCCCTTGCCTTTGGCGATGTTTCTAGGAAGAAGTTGCTTCGGCTGAGGTCAAAGAGGTTGCTGCCTGTGTTCTCCTTTAGGATTTGGATGGACTCCTGTCTCACATTGAGGTCTTTCAACCATTTGGAGTCTATTTTTGTGTGTGGTGTAAGGAAATGGTCCAGTTTCATTCTTCTGCATGTGGCTATCCAATTTTCCCAACACCATTTGTTGAAGAGACTGTCTTTTTTCCATTGGACATTCTTTCCTGCTTTGTCAAAGATGAGTTGACCATAGAGTTGAGGGTCCATTTCTGGGCTCTCGATTCTGTTCCATTGATCTATGTGTCTGTTTTTGTGCCAGTACCATGCTGTCTTGCTGATGACAGCTTTGTAATAGAGCTGGAAGTCCGGAATTGTGAAGCCGCTGGCTTTGCTTTTCTTTTTCAATATTCCTCTGGCTATGCGGGGTCTTTTCTGGTTCCATACAAATTTTAGGATTATTTGTTCCATTTCTTCGAAAAAAGTGGATGGTATTTTGATGGGGATTGCATTGAATGTGTAGATTGCTCTAGGTAGCATTGACATCTTCACAATATTTGTTCTTCCAATCCATGAGCATGGAACATTTTTCCATTTCTTTGTGTCTTCCTCAATTTCTTTCATGAGTATTTTATAGTTTTCTGAGTACAGATCCTTTGTCTCTTTGGTTAGATTTATTCCTAGGTATCTTATGGTTTGGGGTGCAATTGTAAATGGGATCGACTCCTTAATTTCTCTTTCTTCTGTCTTGTTGTTGGTGTATAGGAATGCCACTGACTTCTGTGCATTGATTTTATATCCTGCCACTTTACTGAATTCCTGTATGAGTTCTAGCAGTTTTGGGGTGGAGTCTTTGGGGTTTTCCACATAAAGTATCATATCATCTGCAAAGAGTGAGAGTTTGACTTCTTCTTTGCCGATTTGGATGCCTTTTATTTCTTTTTGTTGTCTGATTGCTGTAGCTAGGACTTCCAATACTATGTTGAATAGCAGTGGTGATACTGGACATCCCTGCCGCGTTCCTGACCTTAGGGGGAAAGCTCTCAGTTTTTCCCCATTGAGAATGATATTCGCTGTAGGTTTTTCATAGATGGCTTTTATGATATTGAGGTATGTACCCTCTATCCCTATACTCTGAAGAGTTTTGATCAAGAAAGGATGCTGTACTTTGTCAAAAGCTTTTTCTGCATCTATTGAGAGGATCATATGATTCTTGTTCTTTCTTTTGTTAATGTATTGTATCACATTGATTGATTTGCGGATGTTGAACCAACCTTGCAGCCCAGGGATAAATCCCACTTGGTCGTGGTGAATAATCCTTTTAATGTACTGTTGGATCCTATTGGCTAGTATTTTGGTGAGAATTTTTGCCTCCATGTTCATCAGGGATATTGGTCTGTAATTCTCCTTTTTGATGGGGTCTTTGTCTGGTTTTGGGATCAAGGTAATGCTGGCCTCATAAAATGAGTTTGGAAGCTTTCCTTCCATTTCTATTTTTTGGAACAGTTTCAGAAGAATAGGTATTAATTCTTCTTGAAATGTTTGGTAGAATTCCCCTGGGAAGCCATCTGGCCCTGGGCTTTTGTTTGTTGGGAGATTTTTGATGACTGCTTCAATTTCCTTAGTGGTTCTAGGTCTGTTCAGGTTTTCTGTTTCTTCCTGGTTCAGTTTTGGTAGTTGATACATCTCTAGGAATGCATCCATTTCTTCCAGGTTATCTAATTAGCTGGCATAGAGTTGCTCATAATATGTTCTTATAATTGTTTGTATTTCTTTGGTGTTGGTTGTGATCTCTCCTCTTTCATTCATGATTTTGTTGATTTGGGTCATTTCTCTTTTGTTTTTGATAAGTCTGGCCAGGGGTTTATCAATCTTGTTAATTCTTTCAAAGAACCAGCTCCTAGTTTCGTTGATCTGTTCTACTGTTCTTTTAGTTTCTATTTCATTGATTTCTGCTCTGATCTTTATGATTTCTCTTCTCCTGCTGGGTTTAGGCTTTATTTGCTGTTCTTTCTCCAGCTCCTTTAGGTGTAGGGTTAGGTTGTGTACTTGAGACCTTTCTTGTTTCTTGAGAAAGGCTTGTATTGCTATATACTTTCCTCTTAGGACTGCCTTTGCTGCATCCCAAAGATTTGAATAGTTATGTTTTCATTTTCATTGGTTTCCATGTATTTTTTTAATTCTTCTTTAATTTCCTGGTTGACCCATTCATTCTTCAGTAGGATGCTCTTTAGCCTCCATGTATTTGAGTTCTTTCCAACTTTCCTCTTGTGATTGAGTTCTAGTTTCAAAGCATTGTGGTCTGAAAATAGGCAGGGAATGATCCCAATCTTTTGGTACCGGTTGAGACCTGATTTATTACCTAGGATTTGATCTATTCTGGAGAATGTTCCATGGGCACTAGAGAAGAATGTGTATTCCGTTGCTTTGGGATGGAATGTTCTGAATATGTCTGTGAAGTCCATTTGGTCCAGTGTGTCATTTAAAGTATTTCCTTGTTGATCTTTTGCTTAGACGATCTGTCCATTTCAGTGAGGAGGGTGTTAAAGTCCCCCACTATTATTGTATTGTTGTCGATGTGTTTCTTTGCTTTTGTTATTAATTGCCTTATATAATTGGCTGCTCCCATGTTAGGGGCATAGATATTTACAATTGTTAGATCTTCCTGTTGGATAGATCTTTAAGTAGGATATAATGTCCTTCCTTATCTCTTATTACAGTCTTTGGTTTAAAAATCTAGTTTGTCTGATATAAGGATTGCCACCCCAGCTTTCTTTTGGTGTCCATTA
The DNA here is from genome assembly GCF_002201575.2 of Neomonachus schauinslandi. Taxonomy (NCBI): domain Eukaryota; kingdom Metazoa; phylum Chordata; class Mammalia; order Carnivora; family Phocidae; genus Neomonachus; species Neomonachus schauinslandi. The sequence continues at coordinate 94,960,087 of NC_058419.1, read as the reverse complement.
GCATGGTAAATGGTTTTCCACCCCCTCACTTTCAATCTGGGGGTGTCTTTGGGTCTAAAATGAGTCTCTTGCAGACAGCATATCGATGGGTCTTGTTTTTTAATCCAATCTGATAGCCTGTGTCTTTTGATTGGGGCATTTAGCCCATTTACATTCAGGGTAACTATTGAAAGATAGGAATTTAGTGCCATTGTATTGCCTGTAAGGTGACTGTTACCGTATATTGTCTGTGTTCCTTTCTGGTCTATGTTGCTTTTAGGCTCTGTCTTTGCTTAGAGGACCCCTTTCAAGATTTCCTGTAGGGCTGGTTTTGTGTTTGCAAATTCCTTTAGTTTTTGTTTGTCCTGGAAGCTTTTTATCTCTCCTTCAATTTTCAATGACAGCCTAGCTGGATAGAGTATTCTTGGCTGCATATTTTTCTCATTTAGTGCTCTGAATATATCCTGCCAGTCCTTTCTGGCCTGCCACGTCTCTGTGGATAGGTCTGTTGCCAATCTAATGTTTCTACCCTTGTAGGTTACATGTCTCTTCTCCCGAGCTGCTTTCAGGATTTTCTCTTTGTCTATGAGACTCGTAAGTTTTACTATTAGATGTCGGGGTGTTGACCTATTTTTATTGATTTTGAGAGGGGTTCTCTGTGCTTCCTGGATTTTGATGCCTGTTTCCTTTCCCAAATTAGGGAAGTTCTCTGCTATAATTTGCTCCAATATACCTTCTGTCCCTCTCTCTCTTTCTTCTTCTTCTGGGATCCCAATTATTCTAATGTTGTTTCGTCTTATGGTATCGCTTATGTCTTGAATTCTGCCTTCGTGATCCAGTAGTTGTTTATCTCTCTTTTTCTCAGCTTCTTTATTTTCCATCATTTGGTCTTCTATATTACTGATTCTCTCTTCTGCCTCATTTATTCTAGCAGTTAGCGCCCCCATTTTTGATTGCACCTCATTAATAGCCTTTTTGATTTCTACTTGGTTAGATTTTAGTTCTTTTACTTCTCCAGAAAGGGTTTCTCTAATAACTTCCATATTTTTTTCAAGCCCAGCTAGTATCTTTAAAGTGATGATTCTGAACTCTAGATCTGACATCATACTAATGTCCGTATTGAGTAGGTCCTTGGCAGTCGGTACTACCTCTTGTTCTTTTTGTTGAGGTGATTTTTTCCGTCTTGTCATTTTGTGCAGAAGAGAATAGATTAATGAGAGAACAAAATGCTAGTAGAGTAACAATGTCCCCAGAAAATATACTCTAAACAAATCAGAAAAGACCTGAAGCAGTGGAAAAAGAAATGGAAAGAGAGAAAAAAGAAAAAGAAAAAAAAGAAAAAGATAAAGATAAAAACAAACAAAACAAAACAACAACAAAAAAACAGAATGTGATCAAATATGATCAGGCTGGTATATAGATCAGTGCCACCCACTAGATTTGGGGTGTATTTTGGTCTTATAGAAGAAAGTGCCTCCTAAAATTTTAAAGAAAGAAAAACTTATATACGTACAAAAATAAGGGTTGATATGATGAAGGGATGGAATATGACTGTAAAGATGGAAATTATAAAAAATTTTATAAAAGGAATTGATAAGAAGTTGTTTGAAAAAAGAAAAGAGGATTTAAAAAAAGAAAAAAGAAAAAAAAAGGGAGAGAATGTGATCAGGCAGGGGAATAGAAAACACCATATACTAGAGATTTAGGGTATATTTTAATCTGTTAGAAGAAACTATCTCAAAATTTTAAAGAGAGAACAACTTATATATATATGCCAAAAATATGGGTAACTACTATGAAGGGATAGAATAGGACTCTAAAAATGAAAAATAAAAATGTTTTTTTAAAAAAAGGGATTGATAAGATGTTGGTTGAAAAAGGGAAAAAGAAAAATTCAAAAAGAAAAAAAAGAAAAAAAGACAGTTAAAAAAAAATTAACTTTGAAAGACTAAAGAATCATGGTAAAAAAGCCATGAATTCTATGTGCAGTAGTCCCCTAGCGCTGGAGTTCTGCCATTCTCATTGATCGGTAAACTTGGTCTCGGCTGGCTGTTCTCGCTGATCTTCTGGGGAGGGGCCTGTTGCCGTGGTTTCCAAATGTCTCTGCCGGAGGCGGAATTGCCCCGCCCTTGCCCCGTCCCGGCTAAGTAATCTGCTCTGGTTTGCTCTCTGGGGCTTTTGTTCCCTGAGAGCTTTCCGTACAACTTTGGAGGCGGAGAGTGAAAATGGTGGCCTCCCAATCTCCGCCCCGGAGGGGCCGAGAACTCGGGGCCCCGCTCCTCAGTGAGCCCCAGAGAAAAGCCGTCATTCACTCCCGTCTCCCCGGTCTCCGGCCGCACTCTGCGCTCACCTGGCCTGTGACCACGCGTTTCTATCTCTGGCACCCGACCCCGGGTGGAGTCTCCAAACCCAGCAGATCCCTGCGGTGCACTCCCGCGCGGCTCCTCCCGGGGGAGGAAGGTGAGTCTCCCCGGATCTGCCGCTTGTTGGGTCCCTGCTGGAGGAGCAGGGGCCCGACTGTGCCGCCGATCACGGTTTATGGCAACCCCGAGCTGAGAGCCCGCGCCTGGGCTCCGCCTCTGCAGCGGGCTTCCCTGCTCCGTTCACTGGGAGCTCTGCCACACTCAGGCACCCCCGGTCTTTCTGTGACCCCGTGGGTCCTGAGACCACACTGTCCCGGAGGGTTCCACCCCCCGCTTAGCCACCAGAGTGACGTCCCTCAGTGGAGCAGACTTTTAAAAGTTCCGATTTTGTGCTCCGCGGCTCTATCACTTGCCAGAAGCGGCCGCCGGAGGCCCCTCCCCCGCCATCTATCCTCCCGAATATCGCCTTGGATTCACTTCTCCGCACATCCTACCTTCCAGAAAGTGGTCGCTTTTCTGATGAGAGAGTTGTTGCTCTTCTTTTCTTCGATCTCCTGTTGAGTTTGTAGGTGTTCAGAATGGTTTGATCTCTATCCAGCTGAATTCCTGAGACCAGACGAAATCCAGGTCTCCTACCCCTCCGCCATCTTGCTCCCCTGGCTACACAATCTTAAAGAGGATTTTTTACTCCAGATTCCTTGGAGCCAATGAGGTATAAATGGGAAAGAAAATACATTAATTCATAGATTTTTTTTTTAATCCAATTGGGACAAAACCTTAAATACATGATGTGAACGATAATTTAGGATTGATAGTACCTAAGGATGAGGAAAAAAGGCTTGCCATGATTTTCCCTTTACCTTAAGCAAGTCACCATTTCTTAGGTTTCCTACTGATTGCTCACGCTGTCGAGTGACGAAACTGCCAATAGCAAAGACAAATGCTGAGAACTCAAAATGGCGTCATCGTGAGGGAAATGATTTACCTACCAGGTGGCAGATTGATTACAATTAATCCCGTACATCCTTGAGAGCTCTGCTGCTTTAGAGGATTAGTTCCACCAGAGCCATAATTCTCCCAGTAATGTGAAAACTGAAATTGCCAAATGACCCATTTAGGATTCAGCATGCCAGTTAATTAACAGGCAAAATGTTACTGTATTTCCTGTGCTAATTGACCCTGATTATTAAGATAAAGTAGGGTTGTTGCATCACAGTGGGTCAAAGTGAATATGTGTTGAGTATGGAATTCAAGTGATTCTCTGGGGGACTTTTTTTGTGCTTCTGTGTCTAATGTTAAACACTGATGGAATGTATAGCAACCTAAGGCAGACAGGATCTTTAAGGACTCACGTCTTTTAGGAATGAAGATAAACCAGGATCAGCTCTGAGCAAAGGAAAACTTTGGTAATGGAAGAAGGCAGTTATGAATACCTACATTGTGACCAACTGTAAAAAATCAAGATGTTAGATTTTTAAGCTCTTTTTTTCATTCTTGCTTTGTCATATACTCATCTACATTAACCAATTTATGGCCCCATCTTCTCTTGAAGTGCTATTTTTTATAATGTGTATCCAAGGTCATTAACCTTAAATTTTAATAGTAAGATTACAGAACATCAAAAAAAGAATTGTGACTGAAACAGAAGAATGAATATCACAGAATAATAAGGGGATAATGGGAGTTTAGGGTTTCATATTGGGGTAGAAAGTGAGTGTGTCTTATTTATATTGGAGATAGCCACATGATGTTGGGTACAAGCAGGATTTTGTTGCCATTTTTGTCCTTTGAAAGTTAACTATGATATGTATAGATGCTGACTTGTCAAAGGGGTAGAAGGTGCCACATTGTGTCAAATCAACATGATCCAGACCCTGATTTACACTTGCTTCTGTATCACAGTGGAGAAGCTTCAAAATTACATTTTTAAGACTCCACTGCCAGCAGACTTCTGGGTTAAATTTTGCCCATAAGAAGCATCTATAACAGATTTGAAAGGCAGAAGAGAAATAGAAGCTGTTATCACCCGGCGGCATTATAAAGAAACTCTTGGGAAGTTGCAGATGAGTTTGCAGAAGGCTTGGAGTGAGCTCTTGTGGGTCACTTGCTTTTGTCCTGCAGACAGCTGAGATCATCATCGGCACAAATTCCGACACTTCCAGATTTCCTGAAAGTCTAGTGTTATTTCTCTGACTTTTGCTTCTGTAGTGATTTCAATGATTAATATTTTAATTCCCTATATTAAAATCCCTTTCTACTTGAGATGCTTAGGGTAGCATCTGTCATGCAGACTGATTTCTGATGGATAATCATGGATCCATATCTCATGCCGAGCAAGAAGCATTTGGAGAGTTAGGAACAAAAGTCATTACGTTAAGTCAAAATCATACTTGAAAATTACTTAGGAAGTGACATATTAGGGGCTTAAAAATTTACCTAAAGAATCCAACACATGACCTGTTTCCTAAGCATGGGAGTAGGTTGCTGTCCTCTAGCACCAAATGAAGTGACCGGCTGGCTTTTAGGAGCCATGTTCTATGAAAATCACACAAATTTAGGAACACCTGGGTGGCTCAGTTGTTTAAGCGTCTGCCTTCGGCTCAGGTCATGATCCCAGGGTCCTGGGACTGAGCTCCACTGGACTCCCTGCTGAGGAGGAAAGCCTGCTTCTCCCTCTTTCTCCCTCCCCACTTTTGCTCTATTTGTCTCTCTCAAGTAAATTAACAAATTTTTTAAAAAGCACACAAATTTAAACACTAGAACCACACTCAAACAGCTGCACACTTTGAGAGGCATGCTTGCACTGGTACCAGCCAAAGCAACAGTATATTCATGCTTCTCACCTTATTTTTCCTCTAGGATATGTTTACAGGAAGGGTAGACTGAATTGCTCACATCAGCTGAACTTTCTCAAACTCCACTCCCTCCATCCCCAATGTTTGTCACTCTTACTATCACTCTCCTAAAAACATAAAATTGAATTTCCCTCAATTAAATGGGCATATAATTTGCATATACCAAATTTCCTTAACTGCCCTTTTGTCTCCTTGAATTATTTCTAGTTAACAATATGAACATATTATAAATCTCAACTCAAGTTTTCTCAGGAAATTTTTTGTGTGACCTAAACTTGTCCCTTATTCTCAGCTTCATGATTTAGTTCAGGTAACAGAAAATTTTACACCGTCATAAGTAAATCTCTAGTAGAATTATGTCTAATATATAGGTCTTGAGTTCTTGGTGAGTAATCAATTTTTGTAAACCACAGCAAAATACCCTAAGGTGGAAACCTTAGATCACTAATATGCTTCTGTTTGAGCTTGGGGCTCGAGTTTCTACCTAGGCTATGTCAACAACTATGAAAGGTCTCAGAATTTACACTACTTGCGGACTAGTAAATTAGTCTGCTTCAAAGATATTATCATAAAACACAAGACTCCTGTGTCAGAGATACATTATTATTCACAGCAAGCAGCATGTGTGTCAGAATATTTGCATCAGTTGCCTTTGCCCCAAGTGCTATAGGGCCAACAAATGGGTCTGTATAGATGTCCACACAAACAGTGGGTTGCATTTCAGAAGAACAGCCCTGAGATCAAAGACTCTCCACCATTTTATAATGGGCAATAAGCATGACTTCCCTTTGATCTGGAGGGAAATACTGTGTTAATTACAGGGCAGAAAGTGAACCTGCCCTTTGTTCCAGAGACACTAACTCTATCTTCCAAGATTGTTCATTATACAAACATCCTTGGAAAGATAGTCTAGAACAAAGTCACCTAGAGTCTCCGTTAATAAGATGTGTGGAAGTACATGAGACCCATGGAGAATTGGGTCCTAGAAGACTTCATTTGCAGTCTGAGCTTGCTCTCTTCTTTGTGATTTCTTTTCCACCCTTGAAATGTGTGTTATCAATATATTGCTACCTGGAATGGTGTAATCATGTCTCATCAGAGACCTATAAGAAAAGGGACCTCATTGTTTTCAATAATGCAAACTCTCATAAACAAATACACTACGAGAGCAGTTGATCTGACATTCACTTCCCTGATGCAAAACCAAAGTGGAGGGAAAAAGAGTTTAGTCAAACTCACTTTGTCTCTATATGACATCTGGTCAAATACTCGTCATCAATTTAGAACAGGTGTGCCTGAAAAAAAAACCTACCTTCATGTGCTCTTCCCACCCTTACCTTTTAGGAATCCAGTCTAGGTCCCCTTTCCCTTGACTTCTCTTGGGGCTGATTCCTTGAGTGCACACATTCAGGATACCTCCTATCCTTACTTCCGAGGAATCAGGTTTAGGATCCCATTCAACCAGCCTTTCTTGAATTTTTGTTTTCAGAGAGCACACATGCAGACCCCTCCCTGCCCTTTCCACTTAGAAATTCTGTGTAGGACTCCCCTTCAGTTGTCTTTCTTTCGGGGCTAATTCCTGAGTGCACACATGCAGGCCTCTTCCTACCCTTTTCTCTTAGGAATCAACCTTAGGACTCACTTTCATTTGACCTTCTCTTGGAACTGATTCACTGAGTGCACATTTATAGGACACTTCTCATCCTTACTTCTGAGGCACCTAAGTTAGGGACCAAGTGAAAGCACTTGGCCTTTTCTCAGGCCTTTTTCCTGAGAGCACACATGCTGATACTCTGCTTCCCTTTTGTTTTAGTAATCCAGCATAGACTTTCTTTCACTTGGGCTTCTCTCTGGTCTGATACCTGAGTGCAAACACGCAGGCGCCTTTCCCTCCTTCAGTTTTAGGGATCCTGCAGCAGATGCCCCTTTGCCATGCCTTATCTTGTTTATGATTCCTTGAATGCACGTAAGTGGGCCACTTCCTGTATGTTCCTCTTAGGAAACCAGCATAGGACTCCCTCTCACTTGGCCCTAATTTGAGGCTCATTCCCTGAAAGCGTATATGTAGAACCCATCCCGACTTTCTTCTTAGGAACCTTGTGTAGGACTCTTTCACTTGGCCTTCTCTACAACCTGATTCAAGGAGTGCACATATGTTGCTGAGCCTCATCTCCATGGCATATGTGTTAAGACAGAACCTGGAGTACAATCAGTGCCTTCTTGTTTTACCATACACTAGAATTCTTTAGATGGTATATCTTGGTGGCTTTTGGCATAGGGTGTAGTCCCAGTGTTGCTTTTTTTTTCTTTCTTGCATTCCTGATATTTGCTTGGATTTGTGATTAAACTGTGTTCATTCCTAAAAGAAGCTTATTTTACCCAAGAGGCCCTGGAGGTCAGACTGTGGGGAACCTATTATTTAAATGTAGCACCCATTGGGATCTCATCTTGAAAATTTGAGATCTGGATCTCCCTTGCTTGGTTAATATCTGCCTAGTTCCTCTCTCTGTCTTAGAGATATTTCCAAAATACAATGCAAAAGTCAAATCCTAGATGCCAAATCTTAATTCTACATGATTTACAACATTTAGTAATGCCAAGTCTCAGAGGTCAGAAATAAGGAATAGTTTATTATAGTAAGTCAGTGCAGTCTCTTGAGAATCTATGGACTAGTGAGCAATATGGTTTGGTGTTATGGGGACAGAGTATATCCTGCTCAAAGTCAAGAATTAACAGCTTGGTCTAGAATACAAAGTGTGCAACTGAGGGCAGCCTTTTCTCCGGGTGCACGGAGCACAAATAGGACACCTTGTAATCAGTGTGAAAAAACACAAGTAAGAAATCTGAGAAAAATGAAAAGCGGGATATGAGTGAAATGAAAGGAAAACTGACCCTGGCCATATTTATTCCAGGAGACCATTGGCTCACCACTCTTCTAGCACGTTTGCCCTGGCAACCTTGTGAGATAATCAAAAGAAAAAGGATTGGCGTGAAAACGTGCCTCCAGCGTTCAGGGTATACACCATGCTATTCCTGAACTCAAACCTTCTTGGTTCAGGGCATTTTTAACCTTTTTTTTTTTTTCCTCTTCTACAACAGATATTTTTGGAGCAAACAGATAGCTTATTTTGACAGGAAATGGGATCATTACATTTCCAGCTTACAGCAATGTTCCAGGTCAGTTTCTTTCTGAGTAAAGGAAAGTCCTCCCGTGCAGATATCTATGTGCTGCTCCAGAGGACTCACAGCTTATGGGGCAATGAAAGCTATGCCAAGTAGACATGCAAACTGTGGAAGTACACAGCTCTATCACTCTGGTGGTAAAATATGGATATATTTTATGGTGATCAATTTCATTCTGTCCATAACAAGCAGCCATGAAATTTTTCCAATTCTAACTGTAACTGATAGAGCCCTTTCATATGCTTGGGGTGCAAGTGCAGTCACAGTGATTTTAGTAAAGTCAGCATTTCTACGAGGCCTTCCTATATGTGCATTGCAAGACTATCCACCTCTCCTCGCATAGGCTCATCACCAGCATCATCCCACTCCCAGAAGATGGGTCGGAGACCACTTTCTGGAATATTATATTCTGTGGACCTACCTCATGTCTGCATTTGAAACACAAATATAAGTTGAGCAATTCTGTACCCACTACTGGAAGCAGGTGACAAGTAGCCCACAGTGAAGCTGAAAACTAACGCTCATGCCGAGAAATCTGGGGAGACTGTTCCCAAACTTCTGTTGCTTTTGCCAAGGTGACTCACTGTAAGCAAAATCCACAGAGCCAGATTTGACTCCACACTACCCCTACCTGACCGTGTCATTTCACAGGTGGTTTCAACAGTCCTGTGTCATTCCTGCATACTGATACAGCAATACCTTTGCAGGTGCAGGTTTTCTTTTGGTTCCTGTTGTCATCTGGGGGTTCAGAGGTGAGGAGGGGATGAGAGAGTGGAGATAAAATGCTCTCTCTGCTCCCATTGTCACAGTCAGCTGTGGCTGCCACATACCATCATAGGTCATTGTAAACTATGTTAGAAACAACATTACAACCTCTTCTTTTACCGTTAATATGCAGCCATTAATCTCCAAGCCATCCCATAGTGTTCGAGTTACTTACTCACGGGAGGATTTCAGGTTCAGCCTGTGATGCTTATAACCCCATGCATCACAGACACTGGATGGTTGTTTACCAAACCCATTTCCTTTTATTCATACGCACCCTCTCTGACCTTCCTTGCAGCAGATGGGGCCATGTGGATGGAAGTGATGGACACCATTTGCAGGTCCAACACAATAAAATATCTCTTAAACTATCCTCCACTCTCTTTTGGCAGACAGAAAAAGAAAAATCAACAGGAGACCTTGAAGTCCTATGAGGTAGTAGTGCTACAAGGAGGAGGAAACTGATTTCTGCATCCTTCCACTGAAGACCACCCACCAAACACCCATGTGGAACCATGAGCTAGGACTACTTTTGAATTATGTTGAGCCATTAAGATTTGGGTGTTGATAGTTACAGTGGTTAACTTACCCAGTCTAATACCTCATCGTAGTTTGAGATCTGATTTAGACCTTAGTTATCACTCCAAATTCCTTCCTACTGCTCTCTGACCTGGTTCATTTATAAAAGGTTTTCGAAGAATGTGGGATCACCAGATGGAAAGTAGTCAGATCCCATATAGATCCTTTTTTTCTGGAAAATATTTGGCCCCTTTGCTAATTTGTCTATTATGTTTTTTCTGACACATTGCCTCTTCCTTCAAAAGTATGGGAACTAGAATTCTCACAGCCTCCATGGCTGAACACATCACCAATTAGCAGAAGTAAAAGAAATGATCTCTGGAAGATTTTACTTTAAACTTCAAAAATGACTTCAATTTAAATTCTGTGATAAATATCACAATAAAACACACACAGACAAACACACACAAAGTATCGTGAGAGAATGTTGACAAAAAGATTCACAAAGTCCATAGATATTGACATTTGCAGACAGAGTGGCATTATTTTTAAAGAAAAAGAGTTACAAAACTATAACTCTAATAAATTATACTATTTTTCAGTAAGTAGTTATCTACCTAAGATACTTATCTCTAAGTAAGTAGCTAGCTACCACCCGTATCTCCTTAACTTCCCCATGTGGCTTGCTTTGGCCAATAGAATGGTTTAAAGTGACAGTTTGCCAGTTCCAAACCTAGGCATGTGTGTCTCCACCCACCCCTCTGGAAAATTTAGATTTCTGCCATGGGAAGAATAATGCCCTAGGTAGTAGCTACTGCCCTTTGAGCCTGTGTTTCAGAAGGAGACCTATGGGAATCCCTGACTGTTTTTCCCAGCTTTGAGTTATAATCAACATATAACATTGCATGTGTGCAAAGTGTTGATTTGATACATTTGTATACTGCAAAATGATTACCACCATAGCATTAGCTGATACTCTTATCACATAATTACCATTTCATTTTTTTAGTGGTGTGAACATTTAAGATCTCTTAGCAACTTTCAAGTATATAATACAATATTATTAGCTATAATCACCATTCTGTACATTAGATCCCCAGAACTTGGTAATCATTTACCTAGAAATTTTTATCTTTTGACCAACATCTCCCCATTATTCCCCAGCCCCCCAGTCCCTGGTAATCACCATTCTACTGTTTCTCTGAGTTTGGATTTTTTAGATTCCACATACAAATGAGATCATATAGTATTTGTCTTTCTCTGATTCATTTCATGTAGCATAATGCCTTCAAGTTTCATCCATGTCGTTGCAAATGACAGGATTTCCTTCTTTTTTGTGGTCGAATAATATTCCAGTGCATATATACTACATCTTCTTTATCCACTCATCCATTGATGGATAGGTTGTTTCCATATCATGGCTATTGTGAGTAATGCTGTAACAGATACGGGAGGTGCAGATATCACTACAAGATTCTGATTTCAATTCCTTTGGATAACTACCTAGAAGTGGGATTACCAGATCATATGGTAGTTCTATTTTTAAGGAGTTCTTTTGTTTGGGTTTTGTTTTGAGGAACCTCCATATTGTTCTCCATAGTAGCTGCACGAATTTACGTTACCACCAACAGAGCACAAGAGTCCTCCTATCTCCACATCCTCACCAATATTTGTTATTTCTTGTCTTGCTGATAATAGTCATTCTAACATGTGTGAGATGATACCTTATCCTGGTTTTGATTTGCATTTCCCTGATGATTAGTGATGTTGAGAATCCTTTTCATGTACCTGTTGGCCACATAGAGATATAGATATATCAGTCTCTTTTATGCTAATTACAATTTAACGTCACATACAAAAACTCTATGATTTTGCTCCCCTATCTTGTTTATGATGTCACCATTTACATTTTTTTATATTTTGTATCTATTAACAAATTAAATTGTCATTATTTTAAATATTTTTGTTCTTTAAACTTTATACTACAGTTAAAAAAGTAAAACACAAAAACCTTTATATTGGAGTTAGTTAACACACTACCACATTACAGTATTAAGGTTTTCTGAATCTGACTATTTATTTACCTTTACCAGTGTGTTGTATATTTTCATATGTTTTTATTTTACTATTTGTTGACCTTTTGCTTCAGCTTGGAGAACTATTTTTGGCATTTCTTGTAAGGCAAATTTAGTAGTGATGAATTCCCTCTGTTTATTAGGGAGTCTTTATTTGGCTTTGGGTTCTGATAGGTAACTTTGGGTAAAGTACTCTTGGCTAGCAGTATCTTTCTTTCAGCATTTAGAATATAGCAACCCATTCTTTTCTGGCCTGCAAAGTCTCTGCTGAAAATTTTTCTGATAGCTTTTTTGGGGTTCCCTTCTATGAGAGATTTTTTTTTCCTCTTGCTGCTTTTAAAATTCTCTCTTTGTCTTTGGCTTTAGATAGTTTTATTATTGTATCTTGGAGAAGATCACTTTGGATAGAATTTTGAAGTGACTTGTTACCCTCATGAACTTGGATATCCAAATCTCTCCCCAGATTTGGGAATTTCTGAGCCATTATTTTTTAAAGGAAGCTTTCTACCCCTTTCTCCCTCTCTTTTGGAACTGTAATGATGCAGTCATTATTTATTTTGCTGATGTCCCATAAGTTCCATAGGTTTTCATCATTTCTTTTCATTGTTTTTCCTTTTTTCATCTCTGATTGTGAAATTCAATTGATCTGTCTTGTAACTCACTGATTCTCCCTTTGCTTATTTAAGTCTGCTGTTGAAGCTCTATATTGAATTCTACAGTTCAATCATTATATTCTTCAGCTCCAAAATTTCTGTTTAGTTCTTTTTTTATGTTTTCTATTTCTTTGTGGAACTTCTCATTTTGTTCTTGCATTGTTTTCTGATATCAATAAGTTGTTTATGCATATTCTCTTGCAGCTCTCTGAGCATCCATAGAATAATTATTTTGATTTCCTTATTGGGTAATTCCTGAATCTCCATTTCTTTGGGGCTAATTGCTGGAGGTTTGCCATTTACCTTTGATGGAGACATATTTCCCATTGTGATTCTTCATAATCTCTGTAGCCTTGGGTAGGTGACTGCACACTTGAAGAAGTAATCACCACTTCCAGACTTAATGGACTGACTTCAGTAAGGGAGGCCTTTCACCTGTGGATGAGAACATGGTGGCTTGTTGTGTGACCCTGGGTTTAGTGGTGTAGAGTGCTAAGTATGGAGGCACATCGTGTCACCAGGTCAAAGAGGAGTAAGGCCTCTTCAGCTAAAGTCACTGCAGTTCATGGCTTTGACAACTCTGTGGTCCTAGGTGAGCCCTGTCAGAGGAGGATTATAATGGCTGCAAGGGTTGTTGGGGTCCTAATATGTGTCTTAAGGCTGGTATCTAGGGAGCAGGACAGGCAATGGTGGTGGCCAGAGCCAGTGGCTTGCACATACTCAGCTGTGGGGGGCAACTGCAGCTGCCTGTGTAGTGGCAGAAGCCATTTGCAGACACGTTCGTAGAGATGCGGTAGCAAGGGCCAGGGCCCACTATGGGCTCACTGGCAGCTGTGGAGGCCCTAGGTGTTGGCATGCTTTCCTATGGATGCACAGTATCCCACTGGGCATGCACACTGCCATGGAGTCCAGTTACAAAGTTTTGGCTGGGGGTGTGCACGTGCACAGCTGGAGGGTCTAACTCTACATAAGCACATTGACGTCGACCAGTGATACAAAGAAGCACCTGATCTCAGCCCACAAGCAGCTGCCAGGACCCTGGTTGTTAATGTGCTCTCCTGTGGCTATACACTCTCCGCCCCCCCAGACATTCACCCTGGAGGCTAATGGCTGGCATCAGGCAGGTGGCATGCAGGTACACAGCTGGATGTGCTAGCCTTGAGCACAGACCCAATGGGAGGGTTCAGCCAGAGGGTCCTAGGCTGGTGTCTTCAGCATCATAGCAGCAGAAGCCAGATTTGGCTATAAATGTGACTCCCAAGCTCCAGTAGGAATGGGGAGGGACTCAGGCGCCTGGCATCAGCAAATGTGAAAACCTGTTGGGTGAGAGCTAGAGAGAGCTTCAGGGATCTGCAATGGCTACACTGGCCCTTAGCTTCATAAGTGGTGAATTCTGCTGAATTTGAAGAGCAGGTTTGTGCAAATCATAATTGCTCCTGTTGTATGCTAATAACAGTCTCTGCTTTCCTTCCTTGTTCCTAGCTGTCTCAATACTATCTCAAAGAACTCAAAATAACATAAAGATGCTCACTGAATCAGGAGGGCAATGCAGAAACTGTGTGTGTGTGTGTGTGTGTGTGTGTGTAACTCTTACCAAGGACTCTGATTTTTAGTTAAGATTAACAAATGTTGCATTAGTGTTTTCACAATCTCAGCAGTGTAATATATTCAGTAATAAGGAAGGTCAGACATTGATACTGTGGTAATTAAGTGCCAAGCCATGTTCTTTACTTGTATTTACTTATGCAATGATCACAACCCAGTTAGGTGAATTCTGTTATTCTCATTTTACATATAAGGAAACTAAGTCACACCATTATTAATTTTTCTAGCATAACAGAACTAATAAGGTGTGTGTGGGCTTAAATGCAACATTCTACTCCTTCACCCAGCTACACAAGCAACTAATGGGTATGTAGTATTTGTGATGTGGTGGTCCTCAGCTATAAATGCTTTTCTTTCGGTGTGGAAGACCACTTACTTCATGTCTTATCATAGTAGTTTTAACAGCATGTAGGTGGAAGTGTATTGGCTTTTGGATTTCATGTTCATATGCTTTCTAGGAAAACTCCAGCTTGTGTACTAAGAAACAGCTCTGTATGCTTTAGTTTCATTTTTTCATTTGCTGTTAGAACTTGTTCTTCATGAGTTCAGGAACCATGTCTTCTATTTCCTCTCAATCTTCTAGAATCATGGCATGGTGCTGGGCTCGTAAGAAGGGAATAACAAATGTTGGTTTATTCATTGCCACTTTTTTATCCACAAACCACAACTGACAGTTATCTGTAATTTGCATAAAGAACACATTCCTTCAAACAGGATTTATTGAGAGTCCATTTTGTGATAGGGACATAAGAAGAATAAAACATAGTTCTGCTGCCATTGAAGCGCTTCTGGAATAATAGGAAGAAACATATGTAAATAAATTGTGTAATGCTGTTATGTAGAGCAATTCTTAGGATTCAATAAACGTGTGATGAGTAAGTGAGCTTCACTGGGGATGAAGAAATCTAATCCTGATTTTGGTAAGAAATATTGGACAGGTGCACTATTAGAACTGAAAGAAAATTATAGGGATTATTTCATCTAATCCCTCATTTTATAGGTAAGAACCTAGAGTACTGGGATGTTGACTGGGATTTTCCCTGTTAGTCCAAACTTGACTGTGAAGAAAAACTGTTGGTTTAAAAAAAAAGAAAAGAAAAAAGACCCTGTGGATCCATTTAATCTCAAGAGGGCCTTTCTATGAGCACCATCTACTCAAAGGCATTTAGAGGCGCAACAGAATCAGCTCTGCTGCTGTCATGCACCTTCTCATCCCAGAATCAGCCAAGACATAGAAATGGGAGAAAGGAGAGTCCTCATGCTTGACAGTTTGGGGAGCATGAAAAGTGCCCAAACAAAGACTCCTCCTTTCCCTCACCAAGATTCTCCTCCTAAATCCAAGCAGTCATAATGATGGGTTTGTTCTAAGAGAATCCCTCATAAATTGTGGCTGAGTCTTCAAGAAGGGGAAACTGGGTTCTTTTTTCCTACTTTCTCATCTGGATGCTCTGGTACCACAGTCTAAGGGGGAGTGATCAGAGTCTTGGGAGTAGTTTGACAGGTATTCTGTGGAAATTCATGGCATCATGAAGAGAAGGATCAATGCCACTTTCTTATCTAGACATTTCTGAAGATGGGGATCCCACTGAAGTAGTTTAGACCAGTAAGACTTTAGAGATTATGGTGTAGAAGGGCTTGGAAAAAATACAGAGGTATCTTCATCCCATCCCAATTTTCTACGGGGACAACAGTGGCTCCTGTAGGTCGGGGAGGAGCTCCAGCATTTCTCAAGCCACTGGCTGGCTAAACATTGGGATATTCAAATCAGAGAGGTAATGGAAATATGGAGTATTGGCAGGGGGCCAAAGGGAGATAACACATTACTGTTCTGTAGGGGTCCTTGGTGCTGGAGTGTTGCCAAGTAAGGCTGATGTCCACCACACCACCTACATAGCAGTAGCCCCAGGCAGAATTAGACCAAATTAAAGTGAGACATCAGGCTCCAAAAGGCAACACTTATATATGAGCATTTCTATGCCCTTGATTTTCTTCCCTTTTCCCAAACATTCGGGAGCTACATGTGTAAGAGCAATGTAGAAGAAATATCCCTAACCCCACCAACACATACACCACACATAAAGCACTACATTGAGAGAAGTATAAGTGAGAAGAGGAACAGACTACAACTTGTATCTCTCCAGTTCCCTTGACATACAAACTCAGTGTTAACTGTAAGATCTTTAAAATAATAAATGGGATATAAGAATCTAAATAGGACAAAAACTTAATATCCCAAAAGAAAAGATGTACCAAATTTTATAATTAACTTGAAAGGGGAAAATTTGAGATTTCATAGGGAAAAATAGTTAGACTAGTTCACATTTATAATTTAACCACTTGATAGTGGTGTACCAAGGTGGGAGGTGGGAGGCGTGGGAGCATTCCACCCTGACAGGGAAAACTATTTTGTCACTGATATTTTAAAATATCACTTGTCACATACTGATAATAAATGCATACAAACCTTTAGTAGACTTTATTATTCTCTATAGACATTGCTGTCCCTGTACTTAGAGCAAACCTCCTTCTTGTTACACAATTGCCACTTGAGAATCACCCCAAAAGACGTTTATACTGGCTTAGTGGTGTGCCCAAAGAAACAAAATTTCTTTTCACAGGGAAAGAAAATTTATTAGGGGCAGGTAGAGAATTTTGCAGACATTTTACAATCTCTGACCTTGATATAAAATTATATTTTTCTTTAAATTAGTTACAGGTGGGGCACCTGAGTGGCTCAGTCTATTAAGTGTCTGCCTTCAGCTCAGGTCATGATCCCAGGGTCCTGGGATCAAGCCCCGCATCATGTTCCCTGCTCAGTGGAGATCCTGCTTCTCCCCCTCCCCCCTCCCCCATTTGTGCACTCTCTCTCTCTCTCAAATAAATAAATAAATATCTTTAAAAATAAATAAACAAATTAGTTACAAGTGTAGGCAAACACAATGAGTCATTGGGGTCTGTTGGGAAGCCGACATGGAGACAATTATTAGCGCAAGAAGATTATTGTGGAATAGTGCTAGAGAAAGATAAAGGGGGAGGGAGCAGAATTGGGCAGAGAGAACCTCTTTCCATGATGCATACCGGACAAAGTCTCAGACAGCTGAAGGATCTGGGGAACAAGAATTGCTTGTTCGATTTTCCTTGTGTTGGTCAGGAGTGGCCAGGTCTTAATAATCCCTCTCTGCACAGCCATTGACTAAGGGCTGCTAGAAAGAGCACGACATCAGCTGGAAAGATGTCCTGGTCAGTTTGGGTTGCTAACAAATACACAATAGACTGAATGGTTTTAAAAACACACACTTATTTCTCATGGTTCTGGATGCTGGGAAGTTCAAGATAATGATGGTGGCAGATTTGGTGCGTGGTGAGGTCCCTCGTCCTCATTTGAAAATGGTGATCTTACTATATTCTCATATGGTAGACAGCAGAGAGAGAGAGGAAGTAATCTCTCTTGTCTCTTCTTATCAGGGCACTAATTCCATTCATAAGGGCTCCTCCCTCATGACTAATTACTTCCCAAAGGCCCCACCTACTAATACCATCACATTGAAGGCTAGGATTTCAACATATGAATTTTAGGACACAAACATTTGGTCTGTAACACCCGAGGTAGATCCTGAAGGTGAGGCAGCTGGAGGCTGTCAGCCAACTGCACGTCTTACAGCTAAACAAGTTCTTACATGACAGGATATACATCCCACACCTGACGACCTATTAAATTCCTTTTTTTTTTTTTTAATTTAAATTTTAGCTAGTGAACATACAGTGCAATATTGGCTTCTGGAATAGAATTCAGTGATTCATCACTGACATACAACACCCAGTGCCCATCACAACAAGTGCCCTCTTTAATACCCATCACCCATCTAGCCCATCCCGGCACCCACCTCCCTCCATCAACCCTCAGTTTGTTCTCTATTGTTAAGAGTCTCCTATGGTTTGTTTCCCTCTTTCCTTTTTTTCTTTTCCTCCTTCTCGTATGTTCATCTGTTTTCTTTCTTAAATTCCACATATGAGTGAGATCATATGGTATTTGTCTTTCTCTGACTTATTTTGTTTAGCATAATACACTCTAGCTCTATCCACATCATTGCAAATAGCAAGATTTCATTTTTTGATGGCTGAATAATATTCCATTGTATGTATATACCACATCTTCTTTACCCATTCCTCAGTCAGTGGACATTTGGGCTCTCTCCATAGTTTGGCTATTGTTGATAAAGCTGCTATAAACATTGGGGTGCATGTACCCATTTGAATCTGTATTTTTGTATCCTTTGGGTAAATACCTAGTAATGGAATTGCTGGATCATAGGATACGTTCATTTTTAACTTTTTAAGGAACCTCCATACTGTTCTCCAGAGTGGCTACACCAGTTTGCATTCCCACCAACAGTGCAAGAGGGTTCCCCTTTCTCTGCATCCTCACCAACACCTGTTGTTTCTTGTGTTATTAGCATTAGCAGTTCTGACCAGTGTGAGGTGGTACCTCATTGTGGTTTTGATGTGCATTTCCCTGATGAGGAGTGATGCTGAGCATCTTTTCATGTGTCTGTTAGCCATCTGGATGTCTTCTTTGGAAAAGTGTCTATCCGTGTCTTCTGTCCATTTCTTAACTAGATTATTTGTTTTGGGGATGTTGAGTTTGATAAGTTCTTTGTAGATTTTGGATACTAGCCCTTTATCAGATATGTCATTTGCAAATATCTTCTTCCATTCCATAGATTGCCTTTTAGTTTTGTTGATTGTTTCCTTCTCTGTGAAGATGGTTTTTATCTTGATGAAGTCCCAATAGTTCATTTTTGCTTTTGTTTCCCTTGCCTCTGGCAATGTGTCTAGTGAGAAGTTGCTATAGCCGAGGTCAAAAATGTTTCTGCCTGTGTTTTCCTCTAGGATTTTGATGATTTCCTGTCTCACATTTAGGTCTTTCATCCATTTTGAATCTATTTTTGTGTATGGTGTAAGTAAATGGTCCAGCTTCATTTTTCTGCATGTTGCTGTCCAGTCTTCCCAACACCATTTGTTGAAGAGACTGTCTTTTTTCCATTGGATATTCTTCCTGTTTTGTCAAAGATTAGTTGACCCTAGAGTTATGGGTCCATTTCTGGGTTCTCTATTCTGTTCCACTGATCTGTCTGTTTTTGTGCCAGGACCATACTGTCTTGATGATTACAGCTTTGTAATATAGTTTGAAATCTGAAATTGTGATGCCTCCAGTTTTGTTTCTCTTTTTCAGAATTGCTTTGACTATTTGGGGTCTTTTGTGGTTCGATCCAAATTTTAGGATTGTTTGTGCTAGCTCTGTGAAAAATGCTGTTGGTATTTTGATCGGGATTGCTTTTAATGTGTAGATTACTTTGGGCAGTATGGACATTTTAATCATGTTTGTTCTTCCAATCCATGGGCATGGAATGCTTTCCATTTCTTTGTGTCTTCTTCAATTTCTTTTATAAGTGATCCATAGTTTTCAGAGTACAGATCTTTTACCTCTTTAGTTAGGTTTATTCCTAGGTATCTTATTGTTTTTGGTGCAATTGAAAATGGGATTGATTCCTTAATTTCTTTTTCTGCTGCTTTGCTAGTGGTGTGAAGAAATGGAACAGATTTCTGCACATTGATCTTATATCCTGCAAATTTGCTGAATTCATGTATGAGTTCTAGCAATTTTTGGTGGGATCTTTTGGGTTTTCTGCATAGAGTATCATGTCATCTGCAAATAGTGAAAGTTTGACTTCTTCCTTGCCAATTTGGATGCCTTTCTTTCTTTTTGTTGTCTGATTGCTGAGGCTAAGACCTCCAGTACTATGTTAAATGGTAATGGTGAGAGTGGACATCCTTGTCTTGTTCCTGACCTTAGGGGAAAAGCTCTCAGTTTTTCCCCATTGAGGATGATATTAGCTGTGGGTCTTTCATATATGGCCTTTATGATGTTGAGGTATGTTCCATGTATTCCTGCTTTCCTGAGGGTTTTTATCAAGAAAGGATGTTGTACTCTGTCAAATGCTTTTTCTGCACCTATTGACATGGTTCTTGTCCTTTCTTTTGTTAATGTGGTGTATCACATTGATTTGCAAATATTGAACCACCCCTGTAGCCCAGGAATAGATCCCACTTGATTCTGGTAAATAATTCTTTTAATGTACTGTTGGATTTGATTTGCTAGTATTGAGAATTTTTGCATCCATGTTCATCAGGGATATTGGTTTGTCATTCTCCTTTTTAGTGGGGTCTTTGTCTGGTTTTGAAATTAATGTAATGCTGGCTTCATAGAATGAGTTTGGAAGTTTGCCTTCCATTTCTATTTTTTGGAATAGTTTGAGAAGTGTAGGTATTAACTCTTCTTTAAATGTCTGGTAGAATTCCCCTGGGAAGCCATCTGGCCCAGGACTCTTGTTTGTTGGGAGATTTTTGATTACTGATTCAATTTCTTTGCTGGCTATGGCTCTGTCCAAATTTTCCATTTCTTCCTGTTTCAGTTTTGGTAGTTTGTAGGTTTCTAGGAATCTGTCCATTTCTTCCAGATTGCCCAGTTTGTTGGCATATAATTTTTCATAGTATTCTCTCATAATTATTTGTATTTCTGTGGTGTTGGTTGTGATCTCTCCTCTTTCATTTGTGATTTTTTTCTATTTGGGTCCTTTCTCTTTTCTTTTTGATAAGTCTGGCTAGGGGTTTATCAATTTTATTAATTCTTTTGAAGAACCAGCTCTTAATTTCGTTAATCCATTCTATGTTTTTTTGTTTCTATATTGTTTATTTCTGCTCTTATCTTTATCATTTCCCTTCTTCTGTTGGTTTTAGGCTTTATTTGCTGTTCATTTTCTAGCTCCTTTAGGTGTAAGTTTAGGTTGTGTATTTGAGACTTATCTTGCTTCTTGAGGAAGAAGGTCTGTACTGCAATATACTTCCCTCTTAGGACTGCCTTTGCTGCATCCCAAAGGTTTTAGACTGGCGTGTTTTCATTTTCATTTGCTTCTGTGTATTTTTTTTTTATTCTTTAATTTCCTGGCTAACCCACTCATTCTTTAGTAGGATGGTCTTTAACCTCCACATATTTGAGGTCTTTCCAAATTTTTTCTTGTGGTTGAATTTAAGTTTCATAGTGTTGTGGTCTGAAAATAGGCATAGTATATCTCTGTCTTTTTGTACCGGTTGAAGGCTGATTTGTGCCAATATGTGATCTATTCTGGAGAATGTTTTGTGTGTACTCAAAACGAACATGTATTTGATTGTTTCCTTGTTGATTTTCTGCTTAGATGATCTGTCCATTGTTGTGAGTGGGGTGTTAAAGTCCCCTACTATGATTATATTATTATCAGTGAGTTTCTTTATATTTATTATTAATTGATTTATATATTTGGGTGCTCCCAAGTTGGGGGCATAAATATTTACAATTCTAAGAGCTTCCTGATGGATAGACCTCTTACTTATGATAATTATGACATGTAATTATGATCCCTTCTTCATCTCTTGTTACAGTCTTTGTTTTAAAAATCTAGTTTGCCTAAGTTGCTCCCGGGTGGCTCAGTTGGTTGAATGTCTGACTCTTGATTTTGGCCCAGGTTGTAATCTCAGGGTTGTGAGATTGAGCCCCACATGCTGAGTGTGGCGTCTGTTTGTCCTTCTCCCTCTGTTTCTCCCCCCACTCGCATTCCTGCTTGCTCTCTCTCTCTCCTTCTAGTAAATAAGTAAATAAAATCTTTTCAAAAATAAAAATAAATAAAAAATTAAAAAAATAAAATCAGGGCACCTGGGTGGCTCAGTCGGTTAAGTGGCTGCCTTTGGCTCAGGTCATGATCCCAGGATCCTGGGATCAAGTCCCACATCAGGCTCCCCGTACAGCGGGGAGTCTGCTGCTTCCTCTGCCCCTCCCCCTGCTCATGCGCACGCACTCTCTCTCTCTCTCTTGCAAAAATAAATAAAATCTTTAAAAATAAAATAAAATCTAGTTTGCCTGATATAAGTATGCGTACTCTGGCTTTCTTTTGACATCCATTGGCATGATAGATGGTTCTCCATCCCCTCACTTTCAATCTGCAGGTGTCTTTAGGTCTAAAATGAGTCTCTTGTAAATAGCATATAGATGGATCTTGTTTTTTTTTTAATCCATTCTGATACCCTATGTCTTTTGATTGAAGCATTTAATCCATTTACATTCAGTGTGGTTATTGGAAAGATAAGAATTTAGTGCCATTGTGTTCCCTTTAGGGTTGGTGTTTCTGGTGATGTTCTCTGGTCTTTTAGTCTTTGTTGCTTTTGGTCTTTCTTTTCTCCACTCAAAGAGTCCCCCTTAAAATTTCTTGCAGGGTTGGTTTAATGGTCACAAACTCCTTTAGTTTTTGTTTGTCTGGGAAACTTTATTTCTCCTTCTATTCTGAATGACAGCCTCACTGGATAAAGAATTCTTGGCTGCATATTTTTCCCATTTAGCTCATTGAATATTGCCTGCCACTGTCTTCTGGCCTGCCATGTTTCTGTGGACAGATCTGCTGCAAACCTGATCTGTCTTCATTATAGGATAAGGACTTTTCTTCTTTGCTGCTTTCAAGATTCTTTCCTCATCTGTGTGTTTTGTAAATTTAACTATGATATGCCTTGACGATGGTCGGCTTTTGTTGAATTTAATGGGAGTTCTCTGTGCTTCTTGGATTTTGATGACTGTCCTTCCCCAGATTAGGGAAATTTTCAGTTATAATTTGTTCAAATAAACCTTCTGCCCCTTTTTCTCTCTCTTGATCTTTTCGGACTTCTATGATATGAATGTTATTACATTTTTATTTAAGTCACTGATTTCCCTAAGTCAACCTTCGTTGTCCATTACCTTTCTTTCCCTATTTAGCTTCATTATTTTTGATAATTTTATCTTCTGTATCACTGATTTGCTACTCTGATTCATCCATCCTCATTTTTATTGCCTCCATTTGGGATTGCATCTCAGTTTTAGCATTTTTAATTTTGGCCTGACTAGATTTCAGTTCTTTTATCTCAGCAGTAAGGGATTCTCTAGTGTCTTCTATGCTTTTTTCAACCTCAGCTAGAATCCTTATAATCATTGTTTTAAATTCTAGTTCAGACATCTTAGTTATATCTGTATTGATTGAATCTCTGGTCATGAGTTCTACTTCCTATTTGTTCTTTTGGGGTGAATTTCTCTGTGTCATTTTATCCAGAAAAGAAAAAAAGAAAACAAAGACAAAAACTCCCCAAAAACAAAAAAGCTAGATCTTGGGTATGTTTTGGTCTGCTTGTTAAAGACGTCTAGATCCCAAAATAAAAATTAAAGAAAAAAAACTGAAAATAAAAAATATATGTATGTATATAAATACATATATATAATTTTAAAATTAATAAAAAACAAAAAGGAATTGAAAAAAATAAGAAAGTAAGTGGCCTGCTGTGCTGATTCTCGGGCTGATGTGTTTCAGTGGAAATGGGCCTCCAGGGAGCAGTTGGGAGTGGTGCTTGGTGTAAATGGCTCTGACTTCCACTAGGTGGCAGTGTTTTGCTCCCTGAAGGCTTTCAGCTCTGTTGGGCGCAATGAATATGGTGGTGCCCTGCTCTCTGGCCCCAGAGTTGAAAGTTCATGCCCCTCACTCTTCAGTGAACCCTCACCAAGGAGCAATCATTCATCCCACTTGTGTTCCTGGTGTCCATCTGAACTCTGCGTTCATACTGCCTGTGTCCGAGTGGTTTTTTTTTTTTATCTCAAACACACGACTGAGTTTCACAACTCCAAATTTTAGGGACTCCTGCAGTGTGGACCTGTGCTTTTACTCCAGGGTAGGGTCTTGCTGTGCTTTTTGCCATTTGCCAGCCAGTTCCAGGAAAGTGGTTGCACGATCACATGGCAGTTCACAGTTTCCAGTTCTTCTTGTGACACCGGGGATCCTCAGACCACATTGTGACTCCTGAGATTCTGCCCTGCTTCGCCACCTGTGCACCTTTAAGCCAGGCACATCCTCTATGGTAGTGGACTTCCAGAAGTTCAGATTTTGCACTCCACTGCTTCTAATACTTTGCGGTTGCCTCTGTAAGTAGGCTCCTTCCCCACCACCATATCCACAGCTCTGTCTTCCCCAATTCAACTCTCTGTACCTCCTACTCTCCAAAAGGTGGTTGCTGTTCTACTTGTAGACTTGCAGGTTTTTTTTCTATCAGACATCTGATGGATTTCTTGAATGTTTATAATGATTTGATAACTATCTAGCTGTGTACTAGACAAGCTTAGGGTCCCCCTACTCCTCTGCCATCTTAACTCCTCCCCACATTAAATTTCTGTAACCCAAGCTTTTCTGTTTATTTTACAAGTGTAATAAATGCTTTGTGATGCCTCATTAGATACTTATCAACCACTTCTATGCCGTCAAAAAATGTTTGGCTATCCAGCATGTTCAGCTATTAAGAAGACTCAATTTGGTAAAGATGGAACTGGAGTCACTGTGTAACTTGACTCAGTTCTGTGTCACAGTTCAGCTTCCATTTGATCAAATAAAGTGTGGATTCCAGTGACAAAAAGGAATATCTTCTATTCATATTTATATTTCCTCATTCCTTTATCACCCCACCCCCTCCACACACACAAAAATACAGAACCTGGCAGGGCACCTACTTCCCAGGAGGATCACAGTAAATGTTGTGTTTAATAGAGTGACTGACTGTAGAATGTTGTACCTTCTTCCCTTCACTTCATTGTCAGTGCAAATAGTCTTTGTGTCTGGGCGCCTGGGTGGCTCAGTTGGTTAAGCGACTGCCTTCGGCTCAGGTCATGATCCTGGAGTCCCGGGATCGAGTCCCGCATCGGGCTCCCTGCTCAGCAGGGGGTCTGCTTCTCCCTCTGCCCTCTTCCCTCTCGTGCTCTCTGTCTCTCATTCTCTCTCTCTCAAATAAATAAATAAAATCTTTAAAAAAAAATAGTCTTTGTGTCGCTTGCTATTACTGGTGGTTCTGATTCTGGTTTTGCAATCAATTCATTTTGTCTATTTTCTTCTTTATGAAAGGAATACAATCCCCAATAGTAAGATATAATAAAAGAAATACTGAGAAGAAAAAATGTAGTATTTTTACAAATTGAACTATTTTCTGGGAACTGCCAGGGACATCTCCAGAAAGGTAATCTTGCCAGCACACCACAGTAATGGCTGGGAGCAAGATAAGTTACAGACAGATCCAAGCATTCACATGTCAACACAAATTTAGAAAGGAAAGAGGAAAGGGTGGGGGAGAAGAAGGGAGAAAAGGAAGAAGGTTATAGAAAGTAATTGTTCACCAAATTTTGAAGGTTGGGAGGCTTCTCTGAGCAAATTTACTAACAACTTTCATTTTGTCAGTGGACTAAGGATAATTTTATGATTGTGGGAGGCTTACTTCCAGGATCAGGACACCTAAACACAATAGTGAGGTCCAGCTGATAGCTGGGATGAAACTTGAATGTCAGGAACACTTAGTAACTGTCAAGGAAGGACCTTGCTTTCTAAGCTTTGGAAAAGGGAGCAAGTGATCACTGTCAGTTTGTAGCATCCCCTGGTGGCCATTCACAGGGTAAGACTGGCAGGTCAGAAGGCTGCCATTAAGCCTAAATAAGTAAATCAAAATCAGTTGTGTCACAGGATATGGCTTCATTTGCAAAGTTCTGCCTGATGGATGCCTTTCCCAGGTAGGAGACAACCACTGACTCCTGATTTCCTGAAGGTACCTGGGGAGAGCTGCAAATGGGGAAGCTAAAACAGAGCCAAATGGGGGCTTCCTGAAGGCTCTTTGATGCAACTGATTATGATGTTCTGTTGGATAATTTGCTTGTTTCAAATGCATGATTAATGGAATTATTATTCATAATTAGGAAATGCCCAGAGAGCAAAGAAAACAAACAAGGTTCTGACTAGCTATCAGTAATTGTCAGGCTCATGCTAATAATGCCCAGGAAATGAAGACGCTGGCATTTTTCTTTAATTTTATTAAGAATGCCAATTCCTAATATGAACTAGTGCTGTGGGCAGTGTATATTCTGCAGATTATGTTACCTCAAAGCACCATTCCTCATGGCATTCCCTGCAAAGTACACAGATGAGGCCTGTCAGACACTATTGCTTAATTAATTAGGGCCTTTCTAGTAGGAACCTTTGAAAACAATATCCCCCCTTCCTCCTCTCTTCCTCCTCTCTTCCTCAAATCACATGTACTGCTGGTCCCTTAAGGAGACACTATATTGGAGGAACAGAATTGATGAGCTACCACTTTGGCCTCTAATGAGAAAGCTTTATAGGGCCAATCAACTCAGTTTTATTAAAACGGCTTCTCTTCTTACAGTAGGGAGAAAAAAAATCTTAGCAGTTTTCCTGCTGTATAAACTCCATCATTTTTTGGTCTTCTTTGCTACAACTAATCAAAATACTGTTGGGGTGCCTGGGTGGCTCAGTGGTTAAGTATCTGCCTTCGGCTCAGGTCATGATCCCAGCGTCCTGGGATCGAGCCCTGCATCAGGCTCCTTGTTCAGCCGGGAGCCTGCTTCTCCCTCTCCCACTCACCCTGCTTGTGTTCCCTCTCTAGCTGTCTCTCTCTCTGTCATATAAATAAAATCTTTAAAAAATATATATTGTCATACTCACCATTGCAGAGTATTGCAAACGGCAATGAGCCATAGAAAGACTCTCTTCTGAGTGAAGAACCATTTGTAGAGACAGTTGCCAGCTTCTCCAGTGGAATATCTTTTGGGCTATAGCAATAAGAAAAGCCTGGGTTCCCCTGGGCAAGTGCTCACAGAAATTAAAGAGGGATGAAAAGGCACCTGGGTAACTCAGTCGTTTAAATGACCAACTAATGATTTCAGCTCAGTCATGATCTCAGGGTCATGAGATCTGAGCCCCATATTGGGCTCCATGCTCAACATGGAGTCTGCTTGAGATTCCCTCTGCACCCGCCCCCATAGTGTGTGCATTCTCTCTCTCTCGCTGAAATAAATAAAATCTTTTTTTTTAAAGATTTTATTTATTTATTTGACAGAGAGACACAGCGAGAGAGGGAACATAAGCAGGGGGAGTGGGGGAGGGAGAAGCAGGCTTCCCGCCGAGCAGGGAGCCCGATGTGGGACTCGATCCCAGGATCCTGGGATCATGACCTGAGCCGAAGGCAGACGCTTAATGACTGAGCCACCCAGGCGCCCTGAAATAAATAAAATCTTAAAAAAAAAAAAAAAGGGACAAGAAGAAGACAGACAGTAGGCCTCAAATACTTTTCACAGTTTGCTTCTCCTTTTGTGTGTGCTCTATAGGATTTTCAAAAGAATGTGTGGCTGCCATGCTGGATGCAAGTATTTGAGTTCTTTTCAGGTCTGGGAGCAGGAAATGGAGGAGGAAGAGAGTGCATTGGTATGGATCAACTCAAAGTAAGCAAAATGCCAAAAGGTAAATGTGGTACTTCAGCCTGTAGGAAAAGATAGCCCAACTTTGTGCAAAACTCACAAAAAATGATTAGACCTGGTTCTTTCTCAGAGAACCTAAAACTGTAGTTGAACTCCACAATTTTATCCCAAAGTTGGTCACTTGTGCTCATGCCAAAACACAAAATGAAAAGTGATAAAGTTTAAGGTAAATTGTTCTTACCAGGGCTTTGAGCAGAATAAATTAGTCCCTTCAGGGCATCTAACCCCTCACTACTCAGTGTGGTACATCACCTGGGAACTTGTTAGGAGTGCAGAATCTTGGGTCCCACAACAGAATCACTAAATCAGAATCTGCATGTTACCAAGATAGCCAGGGGATTTCTATGCACATTGCAGTTTGGAAAGCCCTGGTCTAGGGCACTTGCTGAAGTTACTTCTGCAGTTTAGAAGGGATAAAGATACATATTGGGCTACATAAAAAGTGAGAATAAATTGATTTACTGTCTTATTTAACCTTCCTTCTATAGAGAATTACTTTCTTTTAAAAACAACTTAATTCCCAAACTTTTAAAAAGACAGGTTGAAATGTTCTCTGAGAATGTCAGATTTTTTTCATAGCTATGTAATATTTTTAGTGAGCAATAGACTGTTTGCAGAGCAAATGTTCTATTATTAGCCCAAAAGTTACATAAAGTATTATAAATAGTAGGATTCCTTTTTCTTTTGGGGGCAGCAAACAGACAAATTCATGGGTGCTGCCCACTTTATCTGACAGGACTCTGAACACTATTTTGATCAAATTAAGGAAAAATGGTCATTAACATGAAGCAGGTTCTCTTTTAAACGAAGGGTATGTTGTGCAGGGTAGTATAAACAGTCTCCAGGGGCCAAATATTAAGGATAAAATATTAAAGCACAATTCATCCACCAGCAGTTGACTATCCTTTCTTCTCAAAGACACCTAGAATATTCCCCAGGGTATATCATATGTGAAGTCACAAAACAAGTCTTAACAAATGTAAGAAGATTGAAATTTCACCAACTACCTTTTCTGACCACAGTGGTATGGAACTAAATTCAATAACAAGAGGAAAACAGGAAAATTCACAAATATGTGGAAAAACACTCCTGAACAACCAATGTGTCAAAGAAGAAATCAGAAGAGAAATCAAGAGACACCTGCGTGGCTCAGTTGGTTAAGCGTCCAACTCTTAATCTAAGCTCAGGTCTTGATCACCGGGTCATGAGTTAAAACCTAGCATTGGGCTCTATGCTGGGTGTGGAGCCTACTTAAAAAAAAAAAAAAAAAAAAAAAGATCAAAATGTGGAGGAAAGATATCTTTCATAAGATAACAAACATAACAAACTTTAAGAGATGTTGCAAAAGCAGTTCTAGAGGGAAGTTTATAGAAATAAATGGCTAATGATAAAGATCTCAAACAACCTAAATCTATACCTGAAAGAACTAAAAAAAATCCCAAAGTTAGCAGAAAGAAGGAAATACAAATCAAAACAGAAATAAGAGACCATAAAAAACAATAGAAAGGATCAATACAACTAAGAGCTGTTTTTTTTTAAAGATGAACAAAATCAATGAACCTGTAGTGAGATAAACTAAAAAAAGACAAGACTCAAAATTAGAAATGAGAATAGATACTACAACTGATACTGCAGAAATACAAAGAATCATAGAGACTACTATGAACAATTCTTCACCAACAAATTATATAAGCTAGAGGAAATGGATAAATTCCTAGAAACATACAACCTAATAAGACTGAATCCTGAAAATAGAAAATTGAGTAGTTTCATAACTAATAAAGAGATTTAATCAGTAATCAAAACTTTCCAAGAAATAAAAGTCCAGGACCAGATGACTTCATTGGTGAATTCTACCAAATATTTAAAGAAGAATTAACAACAGTCCTTCTCAAACTCTTCCAAAAATTTGAAGAGAGAACACTTCCAACCTCATTTAGCAAGGCCAGTGTTACCCTGATACCAAATCCAGGTGAGGATAACAGGAGAGAAGAAAATTAAAGGCCAATATCCCTGATGAACATAAATGCAAAAATCTTCAATAATATATACTAGCAAACCTAATTAAACAGCATGTTAAAAGGATCGTACACCACGATCAAGTGGGATTTATCCCTAAGGTACAAGAATGGGTCAATAAATGCAATTTAAATGTGGAACACCACATTAACAGAATGCAGGATAAAAATCATCATCTCAATAGATGTAGGTAAAGGATTTGACAAAATACAGCATGTTTTCATGATAAAAACTCTCAAAAATCAGGGATAGCAGGAATGTACCTGAACAAAATAGAGGCCATGTAGGACAAGTCCACAGATAACCTTATACCTCAAGATGAAAAGATAAAAGCTTTTTCTCTAAGCTAAACAAAAAAAGGATGACCATTCTCTCTACTTTCCTTCAACATAGTAACTGGAAGTCCTAACCAAAGAAGTTAGGCAAGAAAAGAAAGAAAAGTCATACAAATTGGAAATGAAGACGTAAAATTGTCTCTGTTTGCAGATAATAGGATTTTATACATAAAAAACCCTCAAGGCTCCACCAAAACATTGTTGGAACTGATAAAGAAATGTAGTAAGGGCGCCTGGGTGGCTCAGTCGTTAAGCGTCTGCCTTCGGCTCAGGTCACGATCTCAGGGTCCTGGGATCGAGCCCCGCATCGGGCTCCTGCTTGGCGGGAAGTCTGCTTCTCCCTCTCCCACTCCCCCTGGTTGTGCCCCCTCTCTCGCTGTGTCTCTCTCTGTCAAATAAAGAAATAAAAATATTAAAAAAAAAAAAAGAAATGTAGTAAACTTGCATGATACAAAATTAACATGTAAAAATCCACCGAAATTCTATACAGTAACAACAAACTATCTGCAAGAGAAATTAAGAAAGCAATCTCAATGACAATAGCATCAAATACAGTAAAATACTTAGGAATGAATTTAACCAAGTTGATGAAAGACCTGTACATTGAAAGCTAACACACTGATAAAAGAAATTGAAGGAGACAGAAATAAATGGGAAAGATATCTTGTATTCTTGGATCAGAAGAATCAATATTATTAAAATGATCATACTACCTAAAGCGATCTACAGATTCGATGCAATCCCAATCAAAATTCCTGTGGCATTTTTTACAGAAATATAAAAATCCTTAAAAAAAAAAAAACCCCAAATTTGATTTGTGTTTTTTTCAACAGGAATGAACCCTGAACAAACTTATGCCACTGTTATTCATTTTTTTTACCATTATTGATTTTTAAATGTTTATCTTTACATTAACTATTAGGAAAGCACCTTCATACACTAATACAACTGTAACTAGCATTATTTAAAAAGAATAATGTGCTCTCATAGTCTAATATGTTAGAAAGAATATCAAGTAATAACCTTACATGCTACACAATTGCAAGGAAGAGAACAGATCTTTCCTACTGCTAGCTTTTACCTCTGCCTCTAAATTTTTACCTTAAATTGAGTAGAGATTAAGGGAGCATCAAGCCTCATATGGTAGAAATGGGGTCAAAGCAGCCCTCTGTTTTCAATAAAATGGTGTGGGATGGGCATGCATTACTAGGCTTTCCTACATGCTTTCCCTGAAGACCTACTGACCCCGTTTAGTCCTCTCCTTTAAAGGGCCAGGCTGACTTCACACTAAGCTTTTTATTGCTCAGGAAAGCAACATTTGAACCCTCAAATAAAATTAGTTTTAAAAGACCATGACGAATCAGGTTGCAAATTTTAAAGAAATTACTATCCTCACCACATTTTTTATTTCCATCAGTTCAGTGAATACACACTGAACCAATGTAGCTTGCCATGTAGTCAGATTAATAGTGATTCTTTGAACCAAAATTACAGATGGAATGTTTCTACTTAAGGTCCATGAAAAATAAGTTCTATGGAGAAATGGCTGTGGGAAATACAAGAGATGCCTGATAAACAGGCAATTGTGAGTTAATCCTAAGTAGCAGATTCCCCACTTCTAGAGTCATTACTCACCTACTTACTTGTGTTCAAAATATCATTAATGAGATACAAAACTTTCCATTACATAATTAAGGAGAATTCAAAGAATTAAGAACTTTGCATTACATAATTAAGGAGAATTCTCATAATTAAGAGAATTCTCTTAGGAGAGCTAGTGCAACTAATTTATAAGTAATTGAATTGAAGTCAAGATACCTCCTGACACTGGGTCCAAATAAAGATAAAGTAGGAAAGAAAGATGGAGCTTGATTGAGGGGATCATGAATTGTCAAAGAAAAAGAGGTCACGGGCTCCAGCACATACTTTTTCTGTTTTAGAATTTTGTCTGGGACTGCCTGGCCACCAAGAAGTGCTAGAGACATATTTATCAGAATGATAAAGGCATGACTTTGAACAAAGCCCCCATGGGATTTTTTTCTGCAAAGCACCGATGCAAATCTAAAAGGCTTAAAATTCATCAATGGCAATAATGTTAGGTGGAGAGGAAGAAGTATGTCAGCAAAACCTGAGGAATCTAAACATTGGGAATGTTGCCTTTGCTAATTCTCTCCCACAAATTTGTATTCATTCCTTTGCTCTTGGCTCACACCTCTTCCCTGAATATGCTACTACCAACTTCTCAAGGAAAGCCATTCAACGGTTTTCCCAAGGCTTCAGAAATGTTGACTGGTAAAGAGCTTGTCTTATCTGAGTATATATTAATGAATCCAGTGAAGAAATTATTCAAGGAGTACAAAGGCAAAGGCCAAGAAAATGAAAAAAATTGTTCCTACAAGTGGTACTTAAAATACTGGGGTTCACCTATAAAAATATATATTGCATCTAATAAGAGATGAACTCCATCCTGCTAGCAAGCCAAAGCAGGTAGAATTTCAGCCTTTCAAAAATCTTTTTTTTTTAAAGATTTTATTTATTTGACAGAGAGAGACACAGTGAGAGAGGGAACACAAGCAGGGGGAGTGGGAGAGGGAGAAGCAGGCCTCCACGAAGCAGGGAGCCCGATGCGGCGCTCGATCCCAGGACCCTGGGATCACGACCCGAGCCGAAGGCAGACGCTCAAGGACTGAGCCACCCAGGCGCCCCAGCCTTTCAAAAATCTTTTAAGCTGCATACTTGTTTTGTGAGATTCTTAAGGGACATAATTCATGTTTACTAAAAAAATAATTTCATCCATAAAAAGTTATATATGGTTTACTGAGCTTAATGGCCTAGAGGGATATTTATTCCCATCTAAAGAACTTCAAAAAGTTTTCATTGGAAGTGTGTTTGTGTGGGGTTCCCTAAAAGGCAAAACCTGAGACAGATATTTTATTCGCAAGTTAATCTTTGGAAACTCTTCAGGAGATAGAAAAGTGAGACAAGAAAGGGAAGGAGGCATAAATGGTGCATTAGGAAGGTAGCTACTACTGCAAACAAGTAGAGCTTAGACCCCCTGGAGACCTCTGGCCTGCCCATCATTGCTTGAGAACTGCTTCTTGGGGTCCTAACTCTCCTGGGCACTTTGGTCTGCCCACTACAGAGACTGATCTAGCTTCAAACAAAACCCTGAGGCAGAGAGTAGAAAGTGTTTGCAGGAGGCAACCTTTCATATGTTGGGGTAAATGCCAAAAGTAGAGAGATAGAGCACTAACAGCAACAGATAAAGGGTCCAAATCAGTTGAAAAAAACATTAACTTGCATTTCCTATGCAGAACAATCTAGATTGTCATGATAGAAATCTTTGAAAGCCTCTCTTCTTCTGCAAGGCCATTCAGCATGCCAATTGTTTCCATGTGGCAGATATCACATAGAATGAAGATGGAGGCCAGATACAATGTTGTGCAGAATGTATGGGCATTTTTACATGCCATGACAGTTGCACATCCATTTAGGAAATTTGCAGTTCATTAAGTATCCTAGTGACATCTCATGGGCTTGCTGGGGATTTCCAGTGCATGACATTTCCTGAGTGGTGTGTTTACTACATAGTAGAAGGGTATTGTTCTATATCATGGTCCACTGCTTAATGCAGTCTGTCAACAGCCAGAAGGATGGTTTTCTCCCCTACTGAGTCTCTCAGATGAGAAACTTTCTCATTGTATTATTGTTATTGTCTCTGTAAGTTCATTTTCCATCAGAGTTAGAACTTTGGGGAAAATAGGTTCTAGCTTCCCCCCCCCCCAAATGAATCTCAGTGGTGATATTAACACATTCAACTCAAATAAAAAACACTCTGTTCTTACTGCTGCAGATAGGGGCCATTTGCAATATATGTGAACATTTTCTCTGCAGTTTGAAGGTTCTTTTTTGAATCTACAGACATTTTTATAACTCGTTTACTAACAATTCAGTTGCTAAAAATGTGAGTTTTATTTCAGCGTTGTTTTATGAAGGGAGAACAGTTAATTATGTCATGACAGGAGCACTAGCCTTCCTTTATTATTTGTGAGTCTTATGAAAGGCTGAACTCTGGTGATGATTTTTGCTGATTTATGATCATTTTGAAACTTTTGAATTATGGCATTCAGTATGACTTATGAAAATGAAATCTCCCATTGTTCACGTCCTGCCTGAATTTACTAAGAATAAGGACATTTGATTCTATGACTGTAATGCAGTTATTGACTTCACATCAGAAAACGGAGACATAAAAATCTGAGTTGTTCAAGGTCACAACTTTTCTTATCTGTAAAAAGAGGATGACAATGGAGCTTTATAAGTTTGTTATAAACTTAAATGTGTAATACTTACAAAGCACTGATAAAGTTTTATATAGTTGTTTTTTAAAAATACCTAAATCAGCTTCTTTTCTCTCTCTCTCTCTCTTTTTTTTGGCTTTCTATTCATGTTAGATGCAAAAAGGAGCTATGAAGTTTTCTACAAAGATATTGTATAAATTAAAGGACATTAATTTTTGCCTAAGGTGTATACTTTATGACATCATTAGAACCTTCCTTGATAACAGTCTTGAGGTACTGGCTGGTGTGTTAAGATGAGTTTGAGTACTGCCCTATTTCAATAGCTGGTTCTATGAAATGCAGCTTTCCAGATTCTCATTCACATTGTCTGTCTTTAAATGCAACCAAGTGCTTAAATGGAAAGAATACTAGATGATGACCTTGAGTTAGTCCTGTTCAGTCATTATTGGCCTTGGGACATCAGGAATTCTGTCTTTCTCTCAGTTTCTGTAGTCTCTGCGGAACTCTGCAAGTTACCTATAAAATGAACTGATAAATTCACAAAGATCCCTTCTAGCTCTAGCATTTGATGTTTTGTACCTGTGAGTTTTTGTGTTTTGGTTTGGTTTCTGTGTTAGTCGACTCAGGCTGTGATAACAAAATGCCATAGACTACTTAAACAACAGAAATTTATTTCTCCTAGTTGTGGAGTCTGGGGGAGGCCAAAGGTCAGGGTACTGGCAAGGTAGAGTCGATTTGAGACCTCTTCTCTTGGCCTGAAGGCAACTGCCATCTCGCTACATGCTCATATGACCTATTCTTTGTGCACACAGAGTGAGAGAGAGCAAGCTTTCTGCTGTCAGTTCTTATAAAGGCACTAATCAGGTCATGAGGGACCCATCATCTAACTTTAATTACCTCCCAAAGGCCCCATGTCCAAGTACCATTACATTTTGGGTTAGGGCTTCAACATATGAATTTTAGGGTGACATAAATTTTCAGTCCGTAACAATCTCTTATATGATTGATTCTGTACCCAGTTTATAAGCCTCCCTGGCCTTTTTAAAAATCGGTTTCAATTTACACCTCAATGGATTTGATAACATGTAATTAATGATGAGCAGCTCAGGTCTCTTGGCCACTTTGTATCTAGGTGCTCAGTCTTTACAGGGGTCTAGTAGCACACCAGGAGCTCACTTGTGGGGGGGGGGGTTATTTTAGAGAAATAGTTCTTTGCTATATAGAATATAGTGTATTTTCAGAACTCTAGGGCTCTGCTCTGCAACTTTCCTATGGTGGGTTGCCAGAGATTTGACACAGTATCATTATCCATACTGAATACCTCTAGCATCATCAGATCCAAGTCATATGACCCAAGTGTTAATGCAGCTTGTTCTTCACACTGAACTTGCTGAAAAGCCCTCTCTCAAAATGGACCCCACTCAAAACAGATGAGTCATCACATATATGGATAGCAGCAATGTCCCCAAGTCATGTATGTGCTGAAGCAACAACATACAGTGCTTTGTCCTCCGTAGCTAGAATACATAGAAAGTAGCATTGGCCTGTTTCATCATCACTTTCACTGACCTACTTGCGAAATCTTTAACTCTGCCAGATTAGACTCTCCTAGTTTCCAGAGGGGGAATAAACTAACAGGGACATCATGAAGGAGGGGAATTGCCAGATTTAAGCATTAAGCTTCCCTTGAGGTTTTTCTTAGGGACACTGAAGGGTAATGAATTTGAAATATGAAACGAAGTGTCTTGTTGACAGAGAACAAATTTGAATTCTCAGAAGAGAGCAGCCTGTCAGGAATCTGTCTTCCTTTTTGTCCTTGAAGATCTTTAGGAAAAGAATTCTGTGCAGATATTTATATTACCGTCAACACTGTTACATGTTGAGATAAAACAGAGGTATGGCTTAGCTATTGTGAAGTGACCAAGAAGCAAAAAATATCAAGGAAATCAAAGAGTATTAAAAGCATTGTGCGAATGGCCTTGTGATCTTGACTCTTTTAAGGGTTTTCTCTACAAGTCTGGATCCTGGTTTAGGGACAAGAAATAAACTAATTTCCAAAGTTTTTTTCAGGGCCAAATCAAGTTGAAACATTCTCTGGGGCCAGAGAGCAAATATAAATGTCTATTATCTTCTGTGTCATTTATTCTCAAACTTTAGTATGTATCTAAATCATGGATCTATTAAAATATAGGTTGCTGGATCCCACATCCAGAGTTTCTAATTCAGTAGTTCTAAGGTGATGCTGAGAATTTGAAATTCTAAAATGTTTCTAGGAGATACTTATGTTGCCAAACTGGGAGCCAAACAATGGAGGGGTAATATTTTATCTGAATCTAAGACATCATTTTAAGATCTATGATTAAAAGGAAAAAAGTAAGGAATTCTCTTACTGAATATCCATGGGAGACTGTCAGAAGAACAAATGCGAAGTTTAGAACCAAGACTGTTCTAGAAAGATTTACAGTGGAGTGCTAGAATAATTTCCCACTTAGTTTCTTTGAACATTTGAAAATTAAATTTTTAAATGGGTGTTTCATAAATAGCTAGCAGTTGCATTATGAATCTCTATAAAAGGTCCATCCTACAGCAATTTTTTTTCTGCTACGCAGGCATAAAGTAAATCTTTCTGTAAAACTATCTGGGTGGATTAGCTGAAATATTTTTTTAAACAGCTTTATTGAGTATAATTGGTATACAAAACTACACATTTAATGTTTATGACTTGATAAGTTTGGAGCTGTGCATATACCATGAAATCATCACCACAATCTAAGTAATAGACATATCTATCTTTTGGCTTCCCTCTGTTCCATGGAGGGGGGAAAGGACGCTAAAGCATGTATGTACCTTTTTTTTTTCATAAGACAAATCTGATTCCCTCAAGCATTTCTCTGAATATCTGTTGTGAGAAATCAAAGAGGCATTGAAAAATTGCTGTTTGGAATTATCAAAGCAATAGCAGCTGTATTGTAGGATTGGATTTGTCTTAAAATATAGACTACATATGAGGCAAATAGTTATTTACTTCTATGATTCAAGGGTGTTAGGTGAAAATGGACTAAGCCAATGGTGTGTATCTTGACTGCATATTAGGGCTTTTAAAAACTCCAAAATCCTGGCCCCATTCCAAATCAATTAAATCAGTCTGGGGATGAGACCCAGGCATCAGTGTTTTTAAAGACCCCCAGTGATTCCTATGAGCAGACAGACTGAGAATCGTTTATCTAAAAAGAAAACAGGTCAGTCTGTTTCTGGGGCACCTGGGTGGCTCAGTCTGTTAAGTGGTTGCCTTCGGCTCAGGTCATGATCCCAGAGTCCTGGGATCAATAGAACCCCACATTGGGCTCCTGCTCAGGAGGGAGTCTGTTTCTCCCTCTCGCTCTCCCTCTGCCCCTCCCCCTCATGCTCTCTCTCTCTCTCTCTCTCTCTCTCCTCTCTCTCTCTCTGTCTCTCAAATAAACGAATAAAAATGGTAAAAAAAAAAAAAAAAGTCTGCTTCAGGACCAGAGTGTCATTTTGCATGAAGACAAACTTTGACTTTCTAAAGAGAAAATGTTTGTTTCCTTAAATTAAAACAGCTTCACTAAATTTGTTGAAACACTTGAAAAACGCTGAGAATATATTTTCATAATGACCCATGGGGAGTGGAAAGATGTGTAAGAACTAGGAACTGGGAAGTGGTGAGGCTCTATGTTCAGGCTTGTAGGACTTCCTCAGGATTGGGGAATAAAATAAGTAATAAAAAGAAAAGTCATGATAAAGAGATCAGTGGAGCTTTGGAGAACAGGTAGGCCCTTGAACGACTGTCTAGTTAGGAGTGAATGGCCACAATATTGAGGCATTGTTAAATTGCACAGGAACCCTGTTGAAACTGGGTCCTCAGCACCCCCTGCCAAGCCCCTAATTTCAAGGTACCTTAAATTTTGGGGGCCCTGGGGCTGAACAAGCACCTGAGGAGGACTCCTTTTCATCATAGCTGTCACTTCACCTAAAGACCTCTAGTAGAAGTGATGCATGTTTATGCTCTTAGTCTTCTTGTGGTCCACATCCAAATTCCCTGCTATGGATACTCCCATTGAAACCTCTCGGAAATCTATTTCCTAGAACAAGAAAATGGGTCTTTTGTTTAACCGACAGGTTGTCATGATGGGAGAGAGAGCCCAGCACCCATACTTCAAGCCACCTATGAGGTAGGGAGGTAGTGTGAGAATCCCCTAAACCAGGTAAAATCAAAGTACAGTCATTCTCTGTCCTTTGCAAGCCCTCTGCTTTCCAAAGAAGAAAGATCTGAAGTGAATTATTGGCTGGGTGGTATATGGGAGAGTTCCTGAGTGAAAGGATAGAAATTCAAGGATCTTAAGCCAAAAGTTAGACTCAAATGAAATATAAAAACGAAAAAATGAAGGAGGGGAGGGGAAAGCTGATGTTGGGAGTTCCAGGATGGTGCATGGCTGGGGCCAGGGTTGAAAGGGGAGGCTGCATAGAGGGAACCGTGGGGCCCTGGGCTTGGTGATGTGGCCGGCTTCCAAAAAGGAATGTTGTGTCAGAAAAAAGATGTTTATGGGTATAAAGGACATTGTTTCCTGGGTGCCCTGCCATTTTAAGCAGTGTTGTTCTCTCCCTTCTTTTTCTTCATAGCAGAACCTGATTTCATAAAGGACTTTATCAGTCGTTAATATTGGGTGGGGATTTAATCTCAGAATGTTGGCTCTGTGAAGATTATATGCATGGCCACTCCTATCTTAAAATTATGGAAGGAAATCTTCATCAGTTTTAAAGCAATTTTAATTGCCAATACACACTAGAAATGAATTTTGAGAGGAAAAGAGAAAATTTCCCAAATATCCATTACATTTCTCATCAGTTAAGAGGTTGTATGGATTAATTTTTTAAAATTATTTTTACAAGGGCGCCTGGGTGGCTCAGTTGGTTAAGCGTCTGACTCTTGGTTTCAGCTCAGGTCAGGATCTCAGGGTCCTGGGATCAAGCCCTGTGTCAGGCTCCACGTTCAGGGGGGAGTCTGCTTGTCCCTCTCCCTCCCCCTCATCCTCACCCTCTGCCCCTCCCTCTTAGCCCCCCCCCACACACTCACTCTGTAGAATAAATAAAATCTTAAAAAAAATTATTCTTATATATAAATAAAACTCATAATCTTAGGATTATATGTAGAAAATAGAGCCAATAGAAAAGAGTG
Source organism: Neomonachus schauinslandi (assembly GCF_002201575.2). NCBI lineage: Eukaryota > Metazoa > Chordata > Mammalia > Carnivora > Phocidae > Neomonachus > Neomonachus schauinslandi. Next base: position 94,920,830 of record NC_058419.1, on the reverse strand, counting down.
CAACCATAAGAATAGCATCAGGTCAATTAAAATCTATAATACATGAAGGCTTGAGAAAGAAATGTGAAGGACAAGAGTAACTCACTTGTGAATTATATTTGCAGTAAGTAGAATAAGGAAAAAGATGGGCTGATGTTATGATAATAGATTACAGAAAGGAAACACCTCATCTCATGTTCCTTATGGGTTTTTTTCCCCATCAAGTAGAGTGATTATTAAAAAGAAAATTAAAGAACAAACACATGAATTAAAAAGAAACTCTAGGCTGCAAGTTGGTGAAGTGTTTCAAGGAGAACAGTTCCCAGTTAAGGAGGAATATGCTTTTAGAGTGCTTGATGGATCTTTCCACATATAGGTTCTTTGATGCAAAGTGAAATCTGGGTGGACAGCCTGCCTGTTCCTCTCCCAGTGTTCCCCTGCCAAGTTGTCAGATTAATAAATAAATAAAATCTTAAAAAAATATTTACAAAAAAAATGCACCTACAGACTTGAAAGTATGAGAACTGTTTGAAAAACCAAATTTATTTTTAAAAGATTTTGCTCTATAGAGGAATAATATATAATGAGGTTATCAAAGAAGTTTTAATGTTCTTCCAAGAGTCAGAAAGATGTGGAAATTTGCCAGAAGGTTAGATATGTACACATGCATTTCTAGTTTTCAGTTTGGGAAAGCAAAAAAGTGATATGATCTACAGTCTTGTTAGAGTGATATCATTAGAGAGTCAGCCATTATTACAGATAAATAATAGGATTTTTAAATACTGTCATTTTTTTTTAAATATACTTTTTAAAGTCTGCCCTAATCACTTAGGGCTCTTAGATTCACTAAGAATAAATTATAAAAAGTCAAATTTATTTTTTGGAAGAACAACTAGATTAATGAAATGCAGAATATGTAATATATCTGATTTCGAGAAAGTCTTAGAATATACTATTATTCTCTTAGGGAAGAAAGAACAGTAAAACTAAAGCTGAATAATCATATATTTAGGTGATTTTGTATCTGGTTAGTTTATCATGGCTTAAATGCTGCTTATAAATGATTTGGGGCATTTCCACAGACTACTGTCTTCAGCACTACCCTCTTTCATCTCAGTACTTTGGTTGAAATCGTAAAAGGTTTCTTACTTCCGTGTACCCAGCACAATAATTGGTATGAAATAGACTATGTTCAATGGCAGAATGGAAATATAAGAAAATTCTTTGTAGTTGGAAAGGTGAAATGGATCCACATATGCTCATATTTTTGTTTTTGTTTTTAAGTAAACTCTATGCCAACTGTGGGGCTTGAACTCACGATCCCGAGATCAAGAGTCGCATGTTCCACTTCCTGAGCCAGCCAGGTGCCCTTCATATTTTTGTTTTTTAATGCTACAGAGAAATAGTTTACACTTGAGGTCAGAACTGATTAAGGGTAGAATGAATTGCCCAAAGAGGTAGTGAGCTCTCTGGCATTGGCTGAAGTGTAGTTTGATTAAATCCAGATAGTGGTTATAAGAAAAATCAAGAAGTAACAACATGGCTTAATTAGCAGGCTTTAAGGCCCCTTCCACTTTTGAGAATGTTAAGTATTTCTGAAGTGCCTACCATGAATGGGTCATTATTTCCATAGTAGGTGGATTCAAACTAGCATAGAGCCTTGGCCTTTAAATATCTCACAATTAAGCTGTTCCACCAGCGTACCCTTCAGAAGATATCCAGCATTTGAGCACTGCTCAGCACGTCCACCTTCACCAGCCTGGTCCAAGCTCCTCTCTGGTCTGAATTCCTGTCCCTGAACAGAGCTCTCCACTTCTTCCTTGTCCCCTTTAGTCTGATCTCAAGAAGGCAGCTTCCTTACTGTTCCTCCCAGCTCAGGACCTTTGCTTTTGCTGTTTGCTTTACCTGAAATGTTCTGCCAGATACCCGCATGGCTCCGTCATTTCTTCCTTCATGTCTTGACCAAAAGTCCCATCTTAGGGGTGCCTGGGTGGCTCAGTTGGTTAAGCGACTGCCTTCGGCTCAGGTCATGATCCTGGAGTCCCGGGATCGAGTCCCGCATCGGGCTCCCTGCTCGGCAGGGAGTCTGCTTCTCCCTCTGACCCTCCTCCCTCTCATGCTCTCTGTCTCTCATTCTCTCTCTTGAAAATAAATAAAATCTTAAAAAAAAAAAAGTCCCATCTTAGTGAAACCTTCCCTGGCCACCTGAACTCTCCATACTGACACTTAATACCCCCTCTTTTATTTTTCTCTTTAACAGTTAACACTACTTAATATACTACATATATTAATTTAAAATCCTACCTGTGTACATCCCCACCAGCATGTAAGTGCCATAATTTTTTATCTGTTTAGTTTTCTGCTCTATTCCATGTTTAAAACAGTGCCCGGCAGAGGTGGCAATCAATACATATTTGTCAAAGGAACAGAAGAAGGGATAAAAGTCCATAATGGGAACAGCCATGTTTATTAAGCACTCATTAGGGGCCTGGCACAGAGCTAAGCACTTTGTATGCTAATGTGGCCCCGAGTCCTCATGACAACTGAGCCACAGGTAACAGGGAAGAAAACCAAGGTTCAGAGAAGTCAGGTAACTTGTTCAAGGTCACACAGCTGGTCAGGGCTAGGCTAAGATAATGTTCAAGGGTCCACAGCCCCATCATTGTCCAGCTCCCACAATCAAAACATGTCTCACCTTATGCTTCTCCTCATCCTCAACTTAGAGGGGTGAGGCACGTGTCTTCTAGAGAGAACAGGCTATTGACCTTGATTCTTTTACAGGGGAAGATTGAAGGAATTTTCCAGCATGGATTTAGTAGATTTTACTTGGTGCTACATCTCAGGGAGGTGAAGACCTTTGGGTTGCCATGGTAACGGAGAGCAGGTGCTTGTAAACTCATTTCCTGTGGAATGATGATCCCTTCTCCTTAGTTTTAGCTGGGAACAAATCTGGTAATTTATGATGTGTCTGTCGCCGGTGCTGCTGGTTTTGTGTAGACCTATGTCTGATTTTTTTCCTTTCTCTTTTTTATTTTGAAAGTTAATTAACCACATGACAGAAAATTTGGAAAAAAATAAGAGAAAATTCGTAATCCCTCAACCCAACACCACCTCATCATCATTCCTTCTTCCTTTTATTATTGAAATATAATTCATAGGTCATAAAATTCATCATTTTAAAGTATAGAAATGAGCAACGTTTCTTATATTCAGTGTATTTCTACAAGGTTCTGCAGAACATTTTCACCATCCCAGTGAGAAACTCTGTACTCACTAGCAGTCACTCCCCAGTCCCCCCTTCTCGAAGCCCCTGGCAGCCATGAATCTATTCTCTGTGTCTATAGATTTGTCTATTCTGGACATTTCACATAGATGGAATCCTACACCATGTGGTATTTTGTGACTAGCTTCCTTAGCATCATGTTTTAAGGGTTCATTTATGTTGTAGCTTGCGTCAGTACTTCATTCCTTTCAATTGTCAAATACTCCATTATATGGATAGACCACACTTGTTAACCGTTCCTCAGTTGATGGACATTTGGGTTCTGTCATTCATTCTGATGTTCATTTTTTAGAGAGCAATGCTGACTCCGCCATCTATTAGCACTTTTGCATTGGGAAAATGTCTTCATGTTTATGAGACAAAATAAATCTCTTCAACTCTTAATGATACTAATCCTGGTTTCATAAGATTTTTGTTTAACTTTATTTTTTTTTTATTTCTGAGGATTAAATGAAACGAAGTATGCAAACAGTTCGGTGTGCAGTGGATTCCTAGGAATATTTATGCCCCCCCCATACATCGTCTTCTTTTCCATTAGTTTGTTCTCTGCCCTGCCACCCAACAAATACCACTGTTCCTAGTGAGCTCTCTTAGAGATACGTTTGAATTTTTAAATTTTCACAAGGTAGGATGTGATCAATAGACGGGCAGCACTGGTATACAAAAGCTGAATCTCTCCCCATGACCTTGGCTTCCCCAAATGCCATTCTCTTATAAAACCTCTGTCTCTCTGCCTTGTTAGTGCTGAGGGCACAGGGCATCTCTGTGTCTCAGAGCCAAAGCACCATCTGAAGCTCATGGGCCCATCTTGCCTACCTACACTAAATTTATCACTATTCTCTAGAACTCATTTACATATACAATTCCTCATGTCCTCTACTCTGTTCAGTCTCTTCAAAAGCTCTGAAAGCTAGCATCTCAGCTCTGTCCCTTATTAGCTGTATGAACTTCAATCTCTCTTTTTCCTCATCTGTAAAATATAGATAACAGATGTAAGTTCATAGCTGTTGTTAGGATTAAATGAGATAATGCACAAAAGTGCTCCACAGCAGGATGCCTGGGTGGCTCAGTCAGCTGGGCATCTGCCTTCAGCTCAGGTCATGATCCCGGGGTCCTGGGATCGAGCCCCACATCGGGCTCCTGGCTCAGCAGGGAGCCTGCTTCTGCCTCTGCCTGCCACTCCCCCTGCTTGTGCTCTCTCTCTCTGACAAATAAATAAATAAAATCTTTAAAAAAAAAAAAGGTGCTCCACAGCATAGTTGACAAACTATGCAAGGAATGAACACCTGAAGCCTCAAGAGAGAATAGAAGGAAAATCTTAATTGTCTTCTCTCACTATTCACCCTTGTTTTCCTTCACTTACAGACTATTTTGCCTGCTTCTATTCTTCTTTATACTTCTTTACAGAGAGGGAAGCCCTTAGACCATTCTCCAATTTTTAGTCTCTAGTCATTTCCTGTATTCTATCATACACTCATATGCACACACACCCTATCTGGCATCTTATTTTATACTATTTGATAATTTCCCGTAAGTCTGGTTTTGTATTAAGAAAATCTGTTCCTTGGAGCACCTAGGTGGCTCAGTCAGTTAAGCGTCCGACTCTTGATTTCAGCTCAGGTCATGATCTCAGGGTCGTGAGACCAAGCCCCACATCAGGCTCCACACTCAGCGGGGAGTCTACTTGAGATTCTCTCTCCCCCTCTGCCCCTCCCCCCACTCACACGCTTGCTCTCTCTCTCTAAAACAAATAAATAAATATTAAAAAAAAAAAAAACTATTCCTGGGCGCCTGGGTGGCTCAGTTGGTTAAGTGACTGCCTTTGGCTCAGGTCATGATCCTGGAGTCCCGGGATCGAGTCCCGCATCAGGCTCCCTGCTCAGCAGGGAGTCTGCTTCTCCCTCGGACCCTCACCCCTCTCATTCTCTCTCTGTCATTCTCTCTCTCTCAAAAATAAATAAAATTTAAAAAAATATATTAAAAAAAAACTATTCCTATTCATTCTTATTTAGCCAGTCACCTTTTGTTGAATAGTTTGATTGTTTTACCTTCATAAATGTTATTATGATGAACAACCTTGTAGCTAAAGTTTGTGCACATTCATAATTATCTACTGAGACTAAATTGTCAGATTCTAAATTTCTTAAAGGGCACATATATTTTTTTAAGTCTTTTGATAGTGCACTGAATTGCCTTTCAGAGAAATTGTACCAATGATCAAAAATTAGAGATTGTAACATCTGTCCCGTTCATCACCCACCAAAAGGGAGCAATGAAGTATTTGCTGTTTTTATAGGCAAATGTAATTAAATTTTGATATTATTCTATGCTTCATAATTAAGACTGAACATATCTTCATATGCTGATTGGGCATTTGCATTTATTCTGTCAGGAATTGCCCATCATTTTTAAACCCATTTTTCGATTGGGATATTTTCTCTATCCCTTTTTTTCCTAATAGATGTTAAAGATACTGAATACTGAACTCTTTGTTGGATATCATGCTGGCTTCTCTAGAAGTATCAGTGAATCAATATGCTGAGGATTGACTGGCTGCCTTCATTCTAGGGATTGTAAATAAGTTGTTCACAGGACAGGGTAGGGTATGTGTGAAGCACTTGCTGGTCAATAATTTTAGATCTGGAAAGAAAATGCTTTTAACAACACAAAGATAACATATAATTTCAAGCAAATTTTTTATATGAGTGAATTTTGACTTCATTTCCTTATACCAAAAATACTACACACCTTGTAGGTTACCAAACACAGCTCTTGGCACTGGTTGTCTTCAAGAACATCAGTCAAGCTCCCTCCATTTTTTGAAGCTTAATTCTAGTAGAGGCTCATAGTCCTCAGTGCTCACATACTTCCTGCTCTGTATCCTGCCCCAGTTTACTGATATCCCTCTCTTGGGTCACATCTTCATAGGATTTTTCTTTTCTTTTAAGATTTTATTTATTTATTTGAGATAGAGATAGAGAGCATGAGTAGGGGGAGGAGCAGAAACAGAGGGAGAGGTTGAAACAGGCTCCCTGCTCAGCAGGGAGCCCGAAGCGGGGCTTGATCTCAGGACCCCGAGATCATGACCTGAGCCGAAGGCAGAGGCTTAACCGACTGAGCCACCTAGGTGCCCCAGCATTTTTCTTTATGATCTTGAATTCAACACTGAATCCAAACTATAACATGCCTAAGAGTGTTGCCATTTCAAAAACAATTGATTCAGCAAATATTTATTGGGTCCCTGCTGTTTTCCAGTCTCTATATTATCATCTCTTTGTACCATGTATTTATTCCCACAGGGCCATCTACAAAATAATACTTTAACCCAAAGGGCATTGGTTGAAAAATTAAGGCAGGCTGGTAAAATATACTCAGATTGTGCAAATAGGGGAGCAGAGGAGGGTAAACTTTTTACGATTGTATTTTAAACCTCCTTACTTGGCATTACTTTATTTCACAATGGATTTCATAGCCCCTGATGCCGTATGTCTCTTTGAGCTGGAGGACATGATGGCTATGATCAGTGACAGAGGAAGCAAATGAAATGATCATTTCTAAATTCAAAGAGGATTATGCCATTCCAAAATAAACAGGAGATCCAAAATATTCACATGGCATTTGTTTAAACTATGTTTGCCTAGTGTACAAAAAAAGGCAATTGTTGCCAGTAGGGTTATTAATCCCTTGCCTGAGACATTAACTAGAGGAATCATACTGTTACCAATCAAGTATCCATCTTGAAAATGCCTCCCCTGCACTGAAATGGTGACATATAACACTGCAGGCTAAACTCATTCCACTGGCATTTGGGGTTCTGAAATCTACCAGACAGTAAAGATTTGATCCCAGCTTCTGTCCTCATAGAAGAGTTGATGAACCAGGAGCTTTTCTAATAATAGGGAACACCACATAAATGGAGTATTCACAACATAAGTTCTATTGTTAATAGAAGAAAATCACTCTGAATAAATAAAACTCTCCTATCATTGCTGCTCGAGCACTACCTCTTTTATGTGTTGAGGTTATAGTAAATTCGTATTGCTTTCAACTTATGTGGACTGCTTTCCTGAGAGTAAAAAAGTTATTCAGCATCCAGATTTTTTCTAACAACAATGTGAGTTTTGGCAGATTGTGAAATCATGTGGTATTTGTCTTTCTCTGACTGATTTATTTCACTTAGCATTATACTCTCTAGTTCATCCATGTCTTTGCAAATGGCAAGATTTTATTCTCTTTTGATGGCTGAATAATATTCCATTACACACACACACACATGTACATACATATCACATATGCTTTATCCATTCATCCACTCATGGACACTAAGGTTGTTTCTGTATCTTGGCTATTGTAAGTAATGTTGTAATGAACATGTGGGTGCATTGATCTTTTCAAATTGTGTTTTCGTTTCCTCAGATAAATACCCAGAAGTGGAATTGCTAGAATATATGGTAGTTCTATTTTTAATTTTTTGAAGAACCTCCATACTCTTTTCCATAGTGGCTGTACCAATTTACATTCCTACCAACAGTGCTCAATGGTTCTCTTTTCTCCATATTCCTGGCAACACTTGCTATTTCTTTTCTTTTTGTTGATAACCATTCTAACAGGTTTGAGGTGATCCCTCATTGTGGGTTTTTTTTTTAAGATTTTATTTATTTATTTGACAGAGAGAGTGAGTGCAAGCAGGCAGAGGGGCAGGGAGAGGGAGAAGCAGGCTCCCTGCCGAGCAGGGAGCCCAATATGGGACTTGATTCCAGGACCCTGGGATCATGACCTGAGCCGAAGGCAGACGCTTAACCCACTGAGCCACCCAGGTGCCCCTCCTTGTTGTGGTTTTGATTCATATTTCACTATTTGATTAGTGATGCTGAGCATCTTTTCATATATCTGCTGACCATCTGTATGTCTTCTTTGGGGAAAAATGTCTGTCCAGGTCCTCTGTCCACTTTTTAATTGGATTGTTTTTTCCATCCCTTTGCTTTTAACCTATATGTCTCTTAACATTTATAGTGGTTTTCTTAGGACACCTGGGTGGCTCAGTCGGTTAAAGCATCTGCCTTCAGCTCAGGTCATGATCCCAGGGCCCTGGTATTGAGTCCCGCATCGGGCTCCTTCCTCAGTGGGGAGTCTGCTTCTCCCTCTCCCTCTGCTGCTCCCCCTGCTTGTGCTCTCTCTCTAACAAATAAATACAATAAAATCTTAAAAAAAAAAGTGGTTTTCTTATAGACAACATATAGCTAGGTCTTATTTTTTGATCCACTCTGACAGTCTCTGTCTTAATTGGTGTATAGTTGGATTAATATCTATCATGTCACTGTTTCTATTTATTGGCTTCTTTTTGTCTTCCACTTTTTTCTGCCTTTTGTGATTTTAATTGAGTGTTTTATGTGATTCCATCTTCTCTTCTTTCTTAACACGTAGATTATACTTTTTTACGGTCTTTAGCTGTTGCCCTAGAGTTTGTAATATATATTTACAATTAATACAGGTCTATTTTCAAGTAACACTATACTGCTTCACATTTAGTACAAGTACCTTACAAAGACAAAATATTCGTGGAGCGCCTGGGTAGCTAGTTAGTTAAATGTCAACTCTTGGTTTTGGCTTAGGTCATGATCTCATGGGTTGTGAGATCAAGCCCCGCATCAAGCCCCACATTGGGCTCCATGCTCAGTGGGGAGTCTGCTTGGGATTCTCTCCCTCTGCCCCTCCCCCCATGCATGCATGCTCACGCCCTCTCTCTAAAAGAAATCTTTAAAAAGAAAAAAAATTCTTTCTAAATAATGGATCACTTATTTCATTAGGTTCCTTGTAAGAAATTTAGAACACCAATTTGTAAGGGTAAACTCCATTTGTGAGAGAAAACACAGAGCAAGGTAGCCCTGGAGCTGAGGAACAGCTTTGATTTTTGGTAGGATTTGCGAGTCCACAGATTTCTGATCAACTTCGCACCGCTCCGTAATCTCTTATTTCTCTTTCTCTGCGTCAAAGATCTCACTTTCCTGGTGTCTGGGTTTATGCATCTTCTTCTTCTTGAAGTGAGAAACATCAGTGAGAAGTTTGGGGATTTTCACACCCCTGATATAATTTTGGTGGAGGTGGCAATGACAAATTTGTGTTGTGTTCCACCCAGAGGAACTCGATTGAGGGCCAGAGGTCTGGTCACAAGTAGCAAACCACTGCTCAGCTGCTTCAGGAAGACCGCCCTCTTGCCTCTGTGGTGCCCAGTGAGGATGATCAGAATGGTGCCAGGAGTGATGCCATTTCCAGTTTCCTCACATGCTAACCGAACATTTTGGTTTTTTGGTTTTTGTTTTTTTGTTTTTTTACTGTCATTCAACAGCTTTCAAGGCACATCTTGAGTAGGATAAAACCCAGGCATTTTGTGAAGTTTAACCACTCAGGTTCCACTGTTCTTGTCACCACCAACTGCCTTTGTGACAGTAGCAAGAACTGGATTAATCCTGGATTGAGCAGCTGAATACTTCCTCTTGTACATAGCCTTTCTAGAATACATAGCTGATTGGGAATATCTAATCTCTCTGACTAGGACTGGGTTTTGGCTGCAGTGGGGCTACTCTTTCTTGGCGTTTTAGCCTTGAGGTTACCCTTCTTAACCTTGGCACCAGTGTCAGCCTTCTTGGCTTCAGGTTTACTCTCCTTGGTATCTGACTTCTCAACTTTCTCACCTGCCACCTTGCAAGATGGGAAGGAAAATGAAATATTCTTAATTCCTCCTTCCAGTTCCTTGTATAATTGGAGTCATTTCATTTCACCTATATATAAGCTTACATAATAGTGTGTGTGTATATATGCATACATAGTCAAATACACTGTTGCTATTATTATTTTTAACTGTTTTTCAAAAGATCATAAAAATTTTTTTAAATGTTTTTATTTTAGGGACACATGGGTGGCTTAGTTGGTTAAGTGTCTGCCTTCGGCCCAGGTCATGATCCCAGGGTCCTGGAATCGAGCCCCACATAAGGCTTCCTGCTTAGTGGGGATCCTGCTTAGTGGGGATCCTGCTTCTCCTTCTCCCTCTCCCTCTCCCTCTGCCTGCCGCTCCCCCTGCTTGTGCTCGCTCGCTCTCTGTCAAGTAAATAAATAAAATCTTTAAAAAAAAGAAAGTTTTTATTTTACCTTGAGGAGCTGCCAAATTGTTTTCTATAGTGGTTGCATCATTTTACAGTCCCACCGGCAATGCCCAAGGCTTCTAATTTCTCTACAGTCTCACCAACATTTGAAGTTTTCCTTTTTTTTTGTATAATAGCCATCCAAATGGATGTGAAGTGGTATCTCATTGTGGTTTTGATTTGCATTTCCCTGATGACTACCGATGTTTATTGAGCATGTTTTCACCTGCACATTGGCCCTTTGTATATCTTCTTTGGAAAAATGTCTGTTTAAATCCTTCATCAGTGGGGTGCCTGGGTGGCTTCAGCATTTGCCTTTAGCTCAAGTCATGATCCCAGGGTCCTAGGATCAAGCCCTGCATTGGGCTCCTTGCTCAATGGGGACCCTGCTTCTCCTTCTCCCTCTGCCTGCGGCTCTCCCTGCTTGTGTGCTCTCCCTTTACTCTCTCTCTCTCTCTCTCTGTCAAATAAATAAATAAAATCTTGAAAAAATAAAAAATAAATCCTTCATCAGGCTTTTATTTAGGCGGGGTTTTTTTGGTTTTGTTTTTGACTTGTAGGAATTCTTTTTATATTCTAGATATTAATTCCTTATCAGATATATGGTTTGCAAATACTTTTTCCCATTTTATGACTTTTCACTCTTTTGAGACTGTCCTTTGCTATACAATAATAGTTGTTCATTTTGATCGGGTCCAATTTATTTTTTTTTTTAAACCTGTGCTTTGTCATACCCAGGCAAATCTCTACCAAATCCTGCATCATAAAATTTTCTCCAACTTTCTTCTAAGAGTTTTATAGTTTTAGCTGTTATGACCCATTTTGAGTCCATTTTTATATATGATGTAAGATAAGAGTCCCACTTTTTTTTTTTTTGGATGTCAATATCCAGTTTTCCCAGCAACATTTTGGTAAAAGATTGTCTTTTCCCCATTTAATGGTCTTAGCAGCCTTGTCAAAAATCATTTGACCATATATGAGAAGGTTTATTTCTGGGTTTTCTATTCCATTGATATATATGTCTGTCTTTATGCCAGTACTGTTACTGAACGATGTATTACAGCTGTGAACTCAGGAAATGAACCAGTAAGCCCTGGTGCACTGCTGCGGCCAACTACTCCATCCCGGGAAATCCTGAGGAGGCTGGACAAATTGAAAACACAGCTCCTGGCTGGGCTTGCCAACACTGTTGCCTAACAAACTCAAATAAACTCATCACAAGAGAAGCCGATAACTCAAGAGATAAGAGTTTGGAAAAAAGAAGGGAGAAATGTATTTTGGGTGCCGACAGCTAGGGAAGGTGGCAGGCTCAAGCCTTAATAACCGACCTCTCTACCCACAAGATGGACACCTAGAGTTTTATAGACAGGGGTTTGGGGGAATGTGCAAGAGAGCAGGTGGAGAGTGCATGATCATGGATGGGGGTCAGTATGTGTCCAGTGGTGATCATGGGCAGGGAAGGTGACATGTGGGGTGTGACCTAGGCATTCCATTGCTATCAGGGCTTTTCTCGTCCGGTGGTTGGAATGTTCCAGTCATTGTCAACACCTCAAGAAACTGTGGTAAGAAATAACTGTTGGGGTCTATAGTCAAGCAAGAGGGCTTGCTAACGGTATCATACTAATTTGATTACTGTAGCTTTTTATTAAGTTTTGAAAGTAGGAAGTCTAAGTTCTTCAAATTTTTTCTTTTCAGCATTGTTTTGGCTATTCATGTTCCTTTGAAATTGCATATACATTTTAGAATGGGTTTTACTGTTTTTGTAAGAAAATCATGGGGATGTCAGTAAGGACACCATTTAATCTGTAGATCTCTTTGGGTACTATTGTCATCTCAACAGTATACATCTTTGAATCCATGGGCATAGACTATCTTCCCATTCATTTAAGTCGTCTTCAATTTCTTTCAGAATTTTTGGTACTTTTCAGTATATAAATCTTTAGCCTCTCTGATTAAGTTTATTCCTAAGTATTTCATTCTTTTTGGTGGTATTTGATTTTTTTTGTAGTTTTTAATTTTATTATGTTATGTTAGTCACCATACAATACATCATTAGTTTTTGATGTAGTGATCCATGAACCATTGTTTTCGTATAACACCCAGTGCTCCATGCAGTACGTGCCCTCCTTAATACCCATCACCGGGCTAACCAATCCCCCCTTCCCCGTCCCCTCTAAAACCCTGTTTGTTTCTCAGGTCCATAGTCTCTCATGGTTCATCTCTCCCTCCAATTCCCCCCCACCATTTTTCCCTTCCTTCTCCTAATGTCCTCCATGTTATTCCTTACGTTCCACAAATAAGTGAAACCATATGATAATTGACTTTCTCTGCTTGACTTATTTCACTTAGCATAATCTCCTCCAGTCCCATCCATGTTGATGTAAAAGTTGGGTATTCATCTTTTCTGATGGCTGAGTAATATTCCATTGTATATATGGACCACATCTTCTTTATCCATTCATCTGTTGAAGGGCATCTCGGCTCTTTCCACAGTTTGGCTATTGCGGACATTGCTCCTATGAACATTGGGGTGCATATGGCCCTTCTTTTCACTACATCTGTGTCTTTGGGGTAAATACCCAGGAGTGCAATTGCTGGGTTATAGGGTAGCTCTATTTTTAACTTTTTGAGGCACCTCCACACTGTTTTCCAAAGTGGCTGTACCAACTTGCATTCCCACCAACAGTGTAAGAGGGTTCCCTTTCTCCGCAACCTCTCCAACATTTGTTGTTTCTTTCCCTGTCCATTTTTGCCATTCTAACTGGTGTAAGGTGGTATCTCAGTGTGGTTTGGATTTGGATTTCCCTGATGGCTAATGATGATGAACATTTTTTCATGTGTCTGTTAGCCATTTGTATGTCTTCTTCAGAGAAGTGTCTGTTCATCTCTTCTGCCCACTTTTTGACTTGATTATTTGTTTTTTGGGTGTTGAGTTTGAGAAGTTCTTTATAGATCTTGGATTTTAGCCCTTTATCTGTAGTGTCATTTGCAAATATCTTCTTCCATTCTGTGTGTTGCCTCTTTGTTTTGTTGACTGTTTCCTTTGCTGTGCAGAAGCTTTTTATCTTGATGAAGTCCCAAAAGTTCCTTTTTGCTTTTGTTTCACTAGCTTTTGGAGATGTATCTTGAAAGAAGTTGCTGTGGGCGATGTCAAAGAGGTTACTGCTTATGTTTTCCTCTAGGATTTGGATGGATTCCTGTCTCACATTGAGGTCTTTCATCCACTTTGAGTTTATCTTTGTGAATAGTGTTAGACAATGGTCGAGTTTCATTCTTCTGCATGTGGCTGTCCTATTTTCCCAGCACCATTTATTGAAGAGACTGTCTCTCCCCTTTCTGTTTGTGTGCCAGTACCATGCTGTCTTGGTGATCACTGATTTGTAATATAGCTCTCCAATTCGTACCTCAAAACCAACCGCCTGCGATATTCTGTTTGTAGACATCCAGATCTTCTTCATCTCAGGCTGGTTTCGTGGGTGGTCAGAGTGGTCTGGTAGATATCCAGCTCAATTCCGGGGACCAGTTGAAATAGGGTCCTCTACTCCTCCGCCATCTTTCCCCCTCCTTTGGTGGTATTTTAAATGGAATTTTTTTCCTTAGTTTCCTTTTCAAGTTGTGTGTTGTTAGTATATAGAAACACAACTGATTTTTGTTTGTTGATTTTGTGTTCTGTATTTGTTTACTAGCTCTAATGGTTTTTTGTGGCATATTTAAAGTTTTCTACCTAAAAGATCATGTCATCTGTAAAGAGGGATAATTTTACTTCATCCTTTAGAATTTCGATGCCTTTTATTTCTTGCCTTTTTTCTGTGGCTAGAACTTCCAATTATATGTTGATACAAGTGGCAAAAGCTGGCATCCTTGTTTTGTTCTTAACCTTGGGGAGGAATCTTTCTGTCTTTCACCATAGAGTATTTTAGCTCTGGGGTTTTTTTCTTACATGGCCTTTAGCATTTTGAAGAAATTTTTTTCTATCTCTATTTTTTACATGTTTTTATCATGAAATGGTATTCAGTTTTGGCAAATGTTTTTTCTGCCTCTGTTGAGATGATTATGTGGGTTTTTTTCTCCTTTAAATTAAATTTCAATTTAATTAAAATTCAATTTAATTAAAATTCAACGTAATACAGGTTAAAGGAGAACCAAGGAACCAAGGAACCATCCTTGCGTTCTAGAAATAATAATCGGTCATGGTGTACCTTCCTTTTACTATGGTAGTAAATTCTGTTTCATACTATTTTGATAATGATCTTTGCATTAGTATTTTTTATTGAAGTATAGTTAACATACAATGTTACATTAGGTCCATGTGTACAACATAGTGATTCACCAATTTCATGCATTACTCAGCACTCACCACAATAATTGTAGTCACCATTTGTCACCAAAGTTATTATAGTATTATTGACTATATTCCATATGCTGTACTTTTATCTCAGTGATTTATATATTTTATAACTATAAGTGCGTACCTCTTAATCCCCTTCATCTGTTTTGCCCATCCCCCCACCCATCTCCCCTCTGGCAACCACCTGTTTATTTTCTGTGTTTATGAGTCCATTTCTGTTGTTTTTCTTTGTCAACAGAGATCCTTTAAAAGAACCAAAATGTACAAAGTGTGCCCTTCTAGAGGTAGACTCTCTCCTGAAATTCTCGTAGAGAACCCAAAGTATTTAGGATGAACCATAAAAATCATTATACTTGAATGATTTTGACTGGGCAAATGGCTCTTTCTTATGATTGAATCTAATCCATTTCATCTGTTTTCAAAACTTTAAAAAATAGTTCCATTTCTACCATTTCCAATGTTCCTCAACATACTTACTGTTTTAGAAAGCACAATAAAAAAAAAAATGGGCTGTGTTAGAAATGTGAGATCCCAAGCTGGAAAACAATGAATTAACATATTTTATAGGCCTGTGTGTGTTGGGGTATGGATAATTTAATGACATAGTGTGCTTTTAAAATAAATTTTCCAAATTCCACTTGGACAAACTTACATTGCTTTGAATCATCTACTGCTTGAAGATTATTTTAAACATGTGAATTTTAACAGTTAGAAAACTAGCAAGATTCAAATCAAAACAACCTAACCAACTAAATGTCAGTTTTTAAATTAGAAAAGGGTTACAGTCAGACCTGGACTTCCTACTGACTTCTTTTAAGATATGAAATAATTCCATCCATTCCTTTTCTCACAAGCAAGTGGGTTCCTTAAGACAGTTTTGTGGGAAAGGCAAAACAGTTTTACCTCTATCCTTCTAGGTTCTTGGCTGAGACCCTGCACACACATGCGCGCGCATATGCGCGTGCGCGCGCGCGCACACACACACACACACACACACACACATACACACAAACACAGTAATAAAACGACAGATTAACAAGAGAAAAAACAGAAGTTTAATACCTCCTGTATGCATGGGAGAGACCCAGGAAAACTGAATAACTCCCTGAAATAGGCCAAGCCACCACCTTAAATACCATCTCCAGCTAAAGACAAAAGATGTTGGCTGTAGGGAGTCCGTTATGGGAGGCTATCAGGAAAAGTACAGTCATCAAGGGTAAGGTTGTTATACGGATTTAGATCCCTGCCTTCTCCATTGATAGAAGTTTCTGGAGTTCGAGTGGTCCTTCTCTTCCTGGTACAGAGAGGGAGATGCCCTTACAATTGCAGGTTTCTCTTGTAAATGTCTCTTGCAAGAGGGTAACTTTTACTAGGTTTTCAGAGCTTTTGCTATGTCTGCTGTTTCTTAAAAATAATCAGACTAGGGACACCTGGGTGGCTGAGTCAGTTAAGTGTCTGCCTTCAGCTCAGGTCATGATCCTGGGGGCCGGGGATGGAGCCCTAAATCGGGCTCCTTGTCTGCAGGGAGTCCGCTTGTCCCTCTCCTTCTGTCCTGCTCATTCTCTCCGTCTCTCTCTTTCTCTTTCAAATAAATAAATAAAATCTTAAAAAAATAATAATCAGCCTAAAATAATCTTTATGCCCAAAAGGGATATTTTAGGGTGGCAGATTCTGTTCCCCTTCCAATTCTTCCCCCTTTTTTTTCCCTACACAGGTACATGAAAACAAACTATTCTCAAAGAAGTATCATGTCTCAACCACATTCATTTATAGAAGTAAGTACTGACTGATTCCACGTGGACTCAGGTAAGCTCAGCTTTCTCCCGGGAGCTAAGGGTCCCTCTGTATCACCTTGTTCATCCTTGTTGACAGAATTGTGTGAATCTCCGTCCCCTGGTGTCAGCTGTTGATGAAAGATCACACTCTCTTCAGGTAGTAACATCACTGCCCTTCATATACTCTTCCCTTCCACATTCACATACAGACTTTGGCTTAGCGGTCAGCCAGAACTAGGGATTGTGTCTGTAGTTACCATCCACTCCCTGGATAGTTCAAAATGCCCAGTTCTGTCCTCCATAGATAGCTCAGCAAACCCATGTGGAGCTTACACAGGAATCTTTTGTTTCTGGTTTTAAGCATGAGAACAGATTTGACTTATCAGAGGGAAGATGACGAGAAGCATAAAATGATACAGTCAGTCTGAACTTGATGATTCCTGCATGTTCCCTAAATGCAAAGTGGGGATAAGGATCTAACACAACCCCATCTCCTGCTACCTAGTGTGCTACTGTGAATTTTGTAAATTGTTACTAAAACATTATGAGGTTGATATGTTCATGCTGGTTTTACAATTGAGAAAGCTGGGGCTTAGAATGCCAAGTACCAGAGGGGCATGAAGCATTTTTGAGGTTGATTTGTTCATTACCGGGACTGTGATGTGCTTTTACAGATAGACAAGTGTGCCAAAACTTCTCAAACTGCTTTAAACACATGAGTTTCTTGTGTGCCAGTTACACCTCATTAAAACCAGAAAAGGCAAACAGAATGCTACATAGTACGTCCAAAGTAGAACAAACAGAAAACGATACTTCTGTCTTCTCACCTCTGATGCATGTTCTTACTCAGCCATGCCGCGGAGTCCTCTGGGAGGAAGCCATTACCTAGCTGGCATAGAAGGAGAGGGAATGAAGGAAGATAACAGGAATTTTGGTTGTTCTTAGAAGGTTAGCAGCTCCTCTTGATGTGCCAACCAACTTAAAGAGCAAATGAAGCCCAAACTACGGTATTTTGATTCCAAGTTGCCCAGTTGATCTGCTCCATCACTGTTCCTGGGGGTGGAGATGTTGGCAACACTGGCAGGTTCGCTCCCCACCCCGTGAGATCTCCTCTCAAAGGGAAAATTCTGTACCACAGCCACAGGTCACACCTTTAGTATGAAGGCAGCTGTTAGTCAAAGGAGATTAGGATGACTGTCGGACTTGGAAGAATAGAGAAATAGTGCAAACTCAAAACCGCTAAGCTGTAACCTCCCTTGGGGCTCCAGTTGTGAATGTCTTACAGTTCTAACCCCATGTGGCATATAGAAGATGCTCCATGATAGTTTTGGAATAAATGATTGAATGATTTGTCAACTCTAAAAATTAAATCCAAGTCGCTCTTTTATCACTATATTTAGATTCCAAAGTTACAACACAATAGATATGGCAAAATATTTCATTTGGAAAAAAGTATAAATGAATACTTAAAATGTGGAAATGATCTAAAGATTTCAATTACCTTTGCTTCCCCGATGAGATAAAATTGTATCATTTACATCACAATCAACTATTATCTGTAACTGCATTTTGCAATAAACCTCTGCCTTTTATTAGGGGCAGATTTATCTGCATTAGCAGAAAAAAATAACATCACCTTAGTTTTCAGGTTTTTCTGCTTCTTTCCCCACAAAACTGAGCTAATCATAACTCACCTAAAGAAATATTACTCCCACTTTTGTAAATATTCATGATTAGTTATATTTCCATACTGACTGAAGAATAGTGGAAGTTTTAGACAGGCTACCTACATTATATGTTATAGGACATGAATCAAGTAAATCATGAGGTATGCCAATATAATTTTAAAAATGGTAAGAAAATTTTATTTTCTACTATCCCACTTAAAAATGTTAATTTTTTTAAAGATTTTATTTATTTATTTGACAGAGAAAGACACAGTGAGAGAGGGAACACAAACAGGGCGAGTGGGAGAGGGAGAAGCAGGCTTCCCGCGGAGCAGGGAGCCCGATGCGGGGCTTGATCCCAGGACCCTGGGATCATGACCTGAGCCGAAGGCAGACGCTCAACGACTGAGCCACCCAGGCGCCCCAAAACTGTTGGTTTAAATTAAAGAAAGAATCATTTTATTCCTTAATGATGGAGACTTACAGACATTTAAATGCTATTTATTTTCAGCAAAAGGCACAGATTTTTTCTTGTCACTTCTCCAGGCCACACCATGTTTGTTTGATAGATTGTATCAATTCACTGGGTTTGGAGATTTGAAGCTGTTAACTTTCAAAACCTCTCTCTTGGCGGACAAGTTCAATCAGTATAATGAGCACAATGAGGCATAGAATTGTTATGTTGCCTTATGCAGTGATATAATTTATTCCTCGAAACACCAAAAAATGAACAAATACATTTCTGAGGCACAAGAACATGTATTCTACTTTGTAGGCTAAGATTAATTTAACATGACCAATAAGGTTTCAGAGTCATATTGGGAAAGTGCCCCTGTCTAGATGGCTCAGGTGTAAAGCTTATGATATTATGAGGGTCTAGAGGATAGTCCGCAAAAGGTAGCACAACTGGGACCGAAATCAAGAATTTCATGGTAAGGAACCCATTGCTATAAAATTGTTGAGCCCCTTTACTTTTCTGTCTTTGTTGGGGAGATTCTGCCATTCCCTGAGTTCTTTTGTTTTAGAAATGTACTGATGGTAGAGTTTGAACTTCTGATTGTTTAAAAAAAAATAAAAAGACCAGCTAATTGGATTGTAATAATCCATCAAATTGCTTCTACAATCCTTTGAAGAAAGGCTTAAACTCTGTTTTCTTTATTTGTTGTCTCTGTTGAATAGTAACAATATTAGGCTTCTTGACTTGTGTTTTTTTTTCCCCTTTACCATTTTCCTACAGTGAGATTCTTTCCAACTTAATCCTCTAATCTGTAATTAGCAGTGGATAACATCTTGATTCTCTCTCTCTCGGTTTCTTTTGCATACACGAAACGATGTGATTAGTAATATGCATTTAGTAATCAATTTTTTAAAAATGTGAAATGTGGAAGAATTTGGTTTATTGTCCTGCCTGGCTTCCCTATACTAATCCTCCTACCTCTTACCAAAGGGGGAAATTAAGGCAAAGATAATTCACTTTTGATCCTGAAGGGGCCAGAGTGTGTGCAGTGCAATGCAGTTTTAGGCCTTAGGCGGACCCTATTTGCATAGATGAAGCCATAGAAATGAGAAGGAAGGAGGGAAGGGAAAGGCAACCAGGAGAACCCGCTTCAAAAGCATTGAGAATGCAGTCGGGCGCTCTGAGGGTGCTGAGCACCCTGGGTGTTGGAGTCACCAAGAGGTCGGTGGAGGATGTGCACGAGCGAGTAGATTTACGCAGCATGTGACGCTGATTAGAGAATAAGCCGGAAAAGAGGTAATTACAGCTGAGGATGACAGGTTGACAACCACAACTGAGAATGTGCAAACGCGCACACAGCGGGCCAGGGTCGCCCTCCACAGGCCGTGGCACAGAGCCTCGGGGGACTCGGCCCAGCTCGAGCCTTTCGGTCGGGTCTCGAAGTCTAATCTTGGAAACAGACAAGTTGCCACAGTCCCATCTTTCCCTCTGGAATTACTTCCACGGCATTAAAACCCAGTCATGCTTGATAAGGGCGGCGGTGAAGCCGGCGTCCCAGGTTCTCGCCGGACAGCTGCTTGCACGTCTCACGCGCTGATTTCGGTTGGCAGGTCCAACAAGCAACCTAGTTAGGGCCCTGCCTGCGGAATTCGTGCGGGAGCCTTCCGGGCTTCGCCCCTGCACCTTTGCGCATCCGGGCAAATCATGCCTGTCCGGGCCGAAGAGCGCCCCATGGCACGGCTTCAGGGGGGTCGGCCGCGTGGTGAAGGAATACTGGGCAAGTCTGCAGTTACGGTGGGTGCGCCCCATTTACGGCTTCAGAATATGGAAAGGGAGGGATTTGCATCCTGCCCCGGGGAGAATTTTCACAAGACATCAGGACACCTGCTCTAGTGTCCTTATGTCACCGGACTGGCCCACACTGGGGGGCTCTCCTGCCAACTCCAGTCCCCTGTTCTGCTCTCACCCGTTTCGTGGGGTTTGGTTAGCACACCGCTTAGGAATTCGTAGTATCATTAACGTTTCAAAGTCTAATGTGGGTCTCTAAGATTTTAAATCTTCTTATTTGGCTTTCTCTCCCTAGTGAAAAAAAAAAGTCTATTAAAATAAGAATCACACCAAGTATGAAAATATTAGATATGTGTATGAGATATACGTGTATATATTTTATATATATGACGTATTTAGAATATATACATGTATATATCTACAGTACCTGTATATGAAAGCCCCACTATGTGAAAAGACCTTTGGTAGGTATCTCAGATAAAATTAAGATGCATGATAAAGGTTTCTTCTTTCTTACAGGAGTGTAAAATTTATCTGGAAATGTACTTAAATACTTAAACTGAGAATTATGTGATAGGGTAGTATGAATGATAACAGTAATTATTATTACAATAGTACACATTTTTCTTTATAAATTGCCTTTGCTTATTCATATATCTATGGAAATATTGTTAACAGACTTCCCCTTTCTTAAAGGAGAGCAGCGACCATGAATATTTTGTGAGTTATTTCGAGTTTTATTTAACAAGAATGAAAAAGCAAATCAAAATAAAGGCATCTTTTGTCCCTTGCAAATTGGTGTAAAACCTTTTCAATGAACCCATCATTTTAGTGAACACAGGCTATCTCCTCCTCTATAGTTGTCTGAAATACTAGGATAAGTTCTAATATTGTGCATAACATGTAGCTGGTTTAGGAAGCTGTTTTGTTGTTGTTGTTGTTCTAAATCACAAGTTCTTGTAAGAGCCGTTAAACTTTAAAAACCAAGGTCTCCAGGATATTTTCCAGAAGAAAACCTACTTTTTGCTAAAGGAGAAAAAAATTACCAGTAGGCAGGGAAAGGGGTATAATGGCTGTGCATAACCTGGAAGGGCATAAACCGGAAGGCAGAACTGACCCTGTCCTGAGTTGGCTTGCTATGAAAAAGACCAAGGACCAGAAGGTAGGATCCAAGGGGGGTTGTGGTTATGTCTCCCGGAGTAACTTGATTTGCCTTAAAGAGTGAACAAGTAGTCATAAGTAACCATTGGAAGGGGTTTATATTACAAACAGGAACAAGTCCTATTCCTATATTACTTCAAGTGATCCATTTATTTTTTGATATTGAAGATTAGCAAGGAATATTGATCATTTGACTCCCAAAAAGTATAATTTAGATTTTACCCGTAACATTTTTCCAGCTAGTAAAATATATGAAATCTTTAATTTTTTTTTTAAGATTTTATTTATTTATTTGACATAGAGAAAGAGAGAGAACACAAGCAAGGAGAGCAGCAGGCACAGGGAGAGGGAGAAGCAGACTCCCCGCTGAGCAGGGAGCCCGATGCGGGACTTGATTCCGGGACCCTGGGATCATGACCTGAGCTGAAGGCAGACGCTTAACCGTCTGAGCCACCCAGGCGTCCCTGAAATCTTTAATTTTTTTATAGTGCTGTGTAGGTATTTATAATAGTACCTGAAAATCTAGAAAGTCATCCATCCAATATTCTATTTAGAGTAGACTTGGTTAAAGAAAACTTAGTGATGTAAATTTGATAGACCACAAACTTCGGCATTAGGTGACAGAATGTAACTTGTATTGTCTTTCCACAAATTGATTTCTATCGCAGCGTACTCTACCCCACTCCCTTGTGCTCTCTGATGTAATAATGGTGACATTATTATTAATAGGATCTTACCATCATCTCCAGATAAGCCTAGTTACTTTGGTGATTTCTCAGTCATTTAAGCTTTAAGTCAAATTCAGGATTTGGACTCCAACTCTTTGGGATTGATGTTTGACCCTCCTGGCTTACACAAATGCTACTGTGTCACTGGTGGGGAGGCAGCATTTGTTTCTCCATCTTGTTCTCTGCTGGTCCCCTGCTGGCATCTAAAGTGCTAGAACTTAGGAGTCTGGTCTTTAAGTTTGTTTCCTCTCACCTTGCCATCAAGGAGAAATTCACAAACTCAACTAAATCCCAAAGCAAGTCCAAACTGCACCCTTTGTTGCTTCATTCCATTGGACTAGCTTTGACATCTCCAAATCTGCCAGCAAGTTCTCTCTCAACTAACTCTTGGGGTACCACTTGAGCTTTTGAATGCTCTCTGTTATCTGTTTGGAACCATGGCCAATTAAGAGGGAAAGAGGAGAGTCGTTGCCCCTTATACCTGGAACATGCCACGCCACCATCTCTAAATCTCGTGATTCTTCAGGGGAATATCTACAAAGATGTTAAGCATCTTTTTATGTACCTCTTGGCCATTTGAATATCTTCTTTGGAAAAATAACTATTCAGATTCCCTGTGCATTTTTAGTCAGATTGGGTGTTTTGTTGTTGTTGTTCTTTGTTTTGTTTTTGCTTTTCCTTTTAAGTTGTAGGAGTTTCTTGTATTTTAACCCTTTATCTAATACATTCCATTCCATGGGTTCCATTTTCATTTTGTCTATTGTTTCATTTGCTGTGCAGAAGCTTTTTGGTTTGACATGGTCCCACTTGTTTGTTTTTGCTTTTGTTGCTGGTACTTTTTGTGTCAGATCCAAAAAGTCATTGCCAAGACCAATGTCAAGGATCTTTTTCCCTATGTTCACTTCTTGAAGTTTTATGGTTTCAAGTCTTGTATTTAAGTCTTTATTCCATTTCAAGTTAATTTTTGTGACTGGTATAAGATATGGGTCCAATTTCATTCTACTACGTGTGAATATCCAGTTTTCCCAGCACCATTAATTGAAAAGACTGTCCTTTTCCCATTGAGTATTCTTGGCTTCTTTGTCAAATATTAGTTGACCATATATGCAAATGTTTATTTCCAGGCTCTCAATTCTGTTACATTAGTCTGTGTCTATTTTTTTTTAAAGATTTTATTTATTTATTTGGCAGAAAGAGACACAGCGAGAGAGGGAACACAAGCAGGGTGAGCGGGAGAGGGAGAAGCAGGCTTCCCATGGAGCAGGGAGCCCGATGCCAGGCTCGATCCCAGGACCTGGGATCATGACCCGAGCTGAAGGCAAATGCTTAATGACTGAGCTACCCAGGCGCCCTTGTTTCTTTTTTTTTTTTTAAGATTTTCTTTATTTCACTTGAGAGAAAGAGGGAGACAGAGAGAGAGCGAGCCTGAGTAGGGGGGAGGGGCAGAGAGAGAGGGACAAGCAGACTCCCCCCTGAGTGTAGAGCCCAATTCAGGGCTGGATCCCAGGACCCCAAGACCATGACCTGAGCTGAAATCAGACGCTTTACCCACTGAGCCAGCCAGACGCCCCAGTCCATGTCTATTTTTTATGCCAGTACCACACTGTTTTGATTACTGTAGCTTTGTAATATATTTTGAAATCAGGAAGTTCAGTGTATCCAGCTTTGTTCTTTCTCAAGACTGCTCTGGCTATTCAGGGTCTTTTGTAGTTTCATAGGAATATTAGGATTGTTCCTCTATTTCTGTGAAAAATGCCTTTGGAATTTTGTTAGGGATTACCCTGAATCTGTAGATGACTGTAGGTAATATGAACATTTTAACAATATTAATTTTCTGAATCATGAACATGGGCTATCTTTCCATTTATTTGTATCTTTTTTTTTTTTTAAAGATTTTATTTATTTATTTGACAGAGAGAGCGCGAGAGCAGGAACACAAGCAGGGGGAGTGGGAGAGGGAGAAGCAGGCTTCCCGCTGAGCAGGGAGCCCGATGTGGGACTCGATCCCAGGACCCTGGGATCATGACCTGAGCCGAAGGCAGACGCTTAATGACTGAGCCACCCAGGCACCCCTATTTGTATCTTTTTAAATCTCTTTCCTCAGTGTCTTATTTTCAGTGTATGGATTTTTTTTACATCCTTGGTTAACTTTGTTCCTATGTATTTTACTGTTTTTGATGCTATTATAGTTAAGATTGTTTATTTCTTTTTCAGATATTTTAGTGTATAGAAATACAACTGATTTTGTGTGGTGATTTTACTGACTGCTTTGCAAGAGAAATACCTTCCTTTAACTCTGTTAGGGATTCTGAGGCTTGCTCAGATCTTTACTATGGCTACATCTACTCCACACTTCTTATTTAAAAATACTCTTAGGATCCTATACCTTTTATCACTCCTGCAGAGCCAGGCTGGGTGCTAATAGCCTCCTGGTTGCTCACTTCTCAAGCATGTTATTTTATTATATCATGGATCACCTCATGCTATATCCGGATGGGAAGTCTTCTTCTTCCCCCACGGGACATGAGCTCCTTTAAGTTAGGCTTTTGTATTCTTCATCTTCATACTCTAATTTTGGACAATTCCTGGCACACTATTGCAGCTGATCTGTAATTATTGATGAAATAAATAAAATGAAGATTCAGAGTTATAAACAGCCTCAAACCCACAGATGCATTATCATATGGGGATTTTTCAGAAACCTGTCTGTGGCATACATTCATTACTAATGGAGTACATACTGATGTTAATTTTCTGGAATTCAGTTTTGAAGTATATGTCAAGAACTTTGAAATATTATTATTCTTTTAGCCATAAATTCTGCCCCTAAAAAGCAGTCTTCAAAAGGAAATCATTAGGGGCACTTGGCTGGCTCAGTCAATAGAGCATGTGACTCTCGATCTCGGGGTTGTGAGTTCGAGCCCCACGTTGAGTGTAGA
Source organism: Neomonachus schauinslandi (assembly GCF_002201575.2). Taxonomy (NCBI): domain Eukaryota; kingdom Metazoa; phylum Chordata; class Mammalia; order Carnivora; family Phocidae; genus Neomonachus; species Neomonachus schauinslandi. Next base: position 94,895,566 of record NC_058419.1, on the reverse strand, counting down.
GATTACTTAAAAATAAAATCTTTAAAAAAATCATGAGATGCCCAAATAAGGTTTTTTTTTTTTTTCAGTTTTAAGTGATGACTACTCAACCCTAAATAATTCAAGCAAAAAGTGGAAATGTGGCTGCTCCTAAAGTTAGAAAGAATACTAAGGAAGTTCACAAAATTGAAGGAAGAGTTGCAATACCGCCAGGGCCCAAGGTCAGGCAGTAATAACCACAATATTCCAGGACTGTCCTGGACTCCATCTATCATTTTACTTGACTTCATTCTTCAGATGGGTTTCCTCGCAAGAAGAAAACATGGCCCCCAACAGCAGCAGAGTCCCATCCTCCCTGCTTTAGCAACTCCAGAGGTAAAAGAGCATTTCTTCTCCTATTCTCCTAACATCTCTCAATCAACCCAGAAAATGTCTTAAATTAACCTACTTAGGTAATGATAACACCTCTTGACTAATCACTGTTTCTAAGAGAGTGTGATGGAGACTGTTGGTGAGCCAAGACAAGGATAGTAGATGACTAAAAAGATAAATATATTAATAAAGCATATATCTGCTGTGAATCAGAGAATTATGTTGCAGTACATGCACTACATTACAATATTTAAAAATGTTAAAAACAGATTCGTAACTATAGCGAGATAGTTAAATAAATTATGTATTGCTAGAATACAATAAAACATTATATAAACAATAAAATTGATTTTACAGAATGCTTAAGGATATGAAAAGATGGTCATGATAACATAGCAAAAACAAAAAGATATAAAATATTTGTAGTAAACACAAAAATAAAGTTCTCTGTAAAGTATAGAACTCTAGGTTATCTTGTTTATCGTTTTCTAGATTTTCTGAATTTTCTATACTAATCATCAATTTTACAAAAAAAGCATTTTAAAATACATGATAAGTATCAGGAAATAGAGTGTCCTGGCTGATCTTAGGGCTGTAAAATAAGAGTTTGTAGGCTTGGTAAAGAAGCCATATGGAAATACAGTAGTGTTTGTTTTACTACCATTTTT
>NC_058419.1:94886739-94894537 GCF_002201575.2 Neomonachus schauinslandi | reverse complement strand
AAATCATGTGAATACTTCAAGTCAAGAAAATACCATAGCCTCCATTTGTTGGATATTTCAGATAAAGAGTATTTGAATTCCATAGGTGTGGAATTGCCTCATTGTTCCGTTTGTAGCTCACTTGGGGGAAGAGATAAAGCCTCAAGTTCTCCTGATGCCTATGATCCTTATGAGGTGCTTACTGAACATAATGTCTTTACTTATTTTGATTTTTTTTCTTCGGGTTTAAATAACATAAGCTGAATAATGGGGAATAAAGTGGTGAAGAGCCAAATATGTAAAAGCACTTGACATCAAATAATCCCAGGGAATTAACTAGCACATTAAACTAGCATCTGGAATTTGCTATGACAAACATATGCCACTTTCCTGTGGCTGTGTGACTGTGTCTTTCTTAAACATATGATATAGAAGCTGTTTTTAACATTTGTATTTCTGATCACACGTTGGACATTGTGCTTCAGATGATCAATGAATGCTAAATGAAAGAAATTAGTGGATCGTTTGGTCCTTTTTTGTGGCTTTCAAAAGACTAGAGGGATTTTTTAGCAGTATGTTACCCATAATCCACATATTCATTAATTTATTCTCACAAGAAAATATTAGAACGACCCAGAGAACATTTGGTATATTTAGCCTCTGTTTTTTTCGCGTGCTCCCTCTTCCAAAAACTTTTTAATGATAAAATCACCGAGATGGAGACCATGTATTCTAAGGCTTTAGGCTAATGTTTCCTAAGCATCCTTCAAATCTACCTCAAATAAGCCCCACTGGATCTAGGGGGAATGTGTAGACATAGATATTGGCAGCTCTGATCCTCACAGAAGAGGAGCAAGTCCACTGCCTCCACCTGCCACAAAGGAAGGCTCCTGCCAATCTGCTCTCACTTCGGGAGACCTGCCCTCACTTCTCGGGGGAAGAACAGATCATATGGTTAGCTCATCTTACACATGAGGTACTTGATAAGGCCATAAAAACCTAGAACTACAGGGTTTCATTTTCATAATTACCAAACAAGTCCCTTTAATAAAGGAAGAGAACTCTGCCTCTCTGCAACTTGACAAGTAAAGCTTTATTTTCTCATCTTTTGCTGTCTCCAGTGTGCTTACCAATGGAAAGACGGAGCTCAAGTGTGACTGTCACAAAGGCCAGCCTCGGGCCCCGCTGTAATTACACTGGCTAGCGGGCCAGTGTGTGCAGGGCAAGGCTAAGGGCTCGCTTTGGAAGCCATTCAAGTTTCACATTGTAGCATTTAAAAAGGGAAGCTAGAGATACAGAGACATTTTAAAGGCCGTTAAAGAGAGCAAATGTATGGGGAGAGGAATACAGTGTGCTAAGAATTGTAAGAACCTTTGGACCTTTTAAAATTTGCAGTTTTTATGAGAGAGCAGTAAGAGAGGGCAGGAAAGAAACACTGCTTGTTCAGCAGCAGGCTTTAGCATGAACGCTGAGTCTGCAATACCACTGCTTATTCTCTGAAGGGGACTCTGGTAAGTCTTCCACTTGGGCACATCTTTTTTTTTTTTTTTTTTTGGTCTAGTGAAAAAGAACAAATGGTAGTCCCCTGAAGAATAAAAATAAGATGTTATTTTTATTTTTTTATTTTATTTTATTTTTTTTCCATTTTATTTTTCTATTTTTTTTTGTGTGTGTGGTGAAAAAATTTAGATTTAGCCAGCTGGTCTCAGTTTAGATGATCCCAATTTTGTTGGCAACAGCCAAAGCATCATAGTCAGCAGCCAGTTGAACATATATCTTCTTCTCTCCATCGGGCCTGATCAGGATGTTGACCTTGGCCACATCAGGGTCATAGAGCTTCACAGTCTGTGTGATCTGGTGCTTGTTGGTCTTGACATCCACAATGAACACAAGTGTGTTGTCTTCTATTTTCTCCTTGGCTGACTTGGTAGTCGGGTGGGGGGGGGGCTTGATGATGGCATAGTGGTCAAGCTTTTTTCTCCTTGGGGTGCACTTTCAAGGATATTTGGGCTGCCTTTGGAGATGCAGGGATTCAGGCTGTGGGAATACAGGTGACGTGCGGATCTTCTGGTTTTTGTGACTGTGGACGCCTTTCAGCATCCCTTTTTTGGCCTTCAAAGTCTTTGCTTTGGTTTTGGCTTTGGGAGGGCCCAGGGCTTCCTTCTTCACCTTCAGTGCCATCTTCATGAAAGGGGTATTGTTTTTCATTCCAAATTATGCTACTACTGGGGTGCCTGGCTGGCTCAGTTAGAAGAGCATGCAACTCTTGATCTCAGGGTCATGAGTTCAAGCCCCACATTGGGGGTAGAGATTACTTAATAAGTAAAAATGTATTTTAAAAATTTATGGTAGGGGACGCCTAGGTGGCTCATTCGGTTAAGCATCTGCCTTTGGCTCAGGTCATGATCCCAGGGTCCTGGGATAGAGCCCTGCATCAGGCTCCTTGCTCAGCGGGGAGCCTGCTCTCTCTGCCTGACACTCCACCTGCTTGTGCGCTCTCTCTTTCTCTCTGACAAATAAAATCCTAAAATAAAATTAAAGAGGTTTCTGTTATATAAATAAATAAATAAATAAATAAATAAATAAATAAATAAATAAATTTATGGTAATACTTAAGTATTTTCTTTTAGGCTCTAGTCATCCTTAACCTTTTACAGACTATAAAAGCCAAGAAATACTACTGTTAACTTATCCAGAAAAATCAGTAACCTGGTGTAGTGGTGTATAAGTGAGTTACATACAGTCTTTGAGGTGAGGGTATGAGAAAAGGAAAAATAATGGAGGCATAAGAAAAATGAGTTTTATTAAGTGGCCTGAGAGATAGCTCAGAGTTGTTGCATTTTTTTTGTAAGCAGGTGGTCTGTCTGTGTTGTCAAAATACAAAGGAGGTTCATACACATCTCAACCCCTGCCCGGACAAGGAGGACAATATAAAAACAAAGGGAAATAACTGAGTAAAACTTCGGAAGCCAAAAAATTAATAAATATTTTGAAGAATAGTACAGAGATCTCCTTATGCCTTGGTACCATGGAGCCTGCTGACTTAATGTAAATCACAGAAGGCTGCTAGGCAATGCATGTCCTGGTGTCTGTCAGGTGACTCTGTTATTCTTTATAGAGTGCCTATCTCTGCCTTCTGAGACAATTGCATTTTGTTTTTCAAGGATGCAATAATAGTTTTTGTTTGTTTTTTTACCATTTTAAGGCTGTGATATCTCAGTCTACGTACTTTTTTTTTTAAAGATTTTTATTTATTTATTGACAGAGAGAGACACAGTGAGAGAGGGAACACAAGCAGGGGGAGTGGGAGAGGGAGAAGCAGGTTTCCCGCAGAGCAGGCAGCCCAATGCGGGGCTCGATCCCAGGACCCTGGGATCATGACCTGAGCTGAAGGCAGATGCTTAATGACTGAGCCACCCAGGCGCCCCAGTCTACGTACTTTTCTTGAGAATTACATGTGTATTCCTATCAAAAACTAGACCATAAGAAAAGATGATAGAGAAATGTCACTATTAGAGATGTTTTTCAGAGAGTTGATGAGGGAAATGGGGATTAATCCTGATGTTAATGTAATTTATGTGCAGAACTCCTCCTAACATATATCCCTGGCATCTTCCAAAGTCACATGGTCTGCAGGGGAAAAACACCATTACTGAGAACATTTCAAATTGCTTAGAACAGAAACATAAATGAATGCATGGAAAACTGACCCTGAAATTGCATTTTCATATTGAGCATCACCTCACTTTTCCTATAACATTATGCTTATATTTCTTTATAACCTATATTCTTTCTTCACTGGTCTATCTATACCTGAATGTCAGCTCCCTGAGTTTGGTGGTTTTACTCTTATGCATCTCTGCATTAGTAGAGCACAGTGGCATGTTTCACACATAGTCTAAAGCATATAAATGTTTGCTGGAACCAAATTCACACAGACGCAATTATAGTGGCATAAATTTAGTGCAAATGTACTTTTATTTTACTTTTGCCTTATATGTTCTCAGACATAAAACTTTCTTCCTAAAAATATTTTAACTTTGAATATTAATTTTATGAATAGGCTAGAATAAAACATATATTTTATATTTGACTTTCATAGATATAAGTAGCCTAGTCTATACATAGAAATGTTTGCCCTTTGTTGCTCCTATTCTTATAAGAATAAACTGGACAAACTGAAAATTAATGACTTTTCTTGGGCCCATCAGAGGACTGAGATCACAGAGCAAACTGCTACCTCAAAATCTGAATAGACAAGCATATCCAGAGAGCCACATCCAAGATCTGTTTACCTGGAGAAGAAGTTAATGGGAACCATAACTGGTAGGCAGATGTCAATAGCAACTTCAATGAACAGCTGGAGGCTCGGTGTGGATTAGCATGAGAGAGAGAAATTCTTGGAGGGCCACAGTCTTAGGAGACCCTCTACACTTTTATGGGCTTTGTCTCCAAGAACATTATCAGACTGTAATGGTGAGATTCAGTAAAGATCCCCTCGTGGCTCTGGCAAGGAAAAGAGAAGAGTAACCATTGTGAAATCTATTCTAAGCCTTCTCCATAACAAAATTCTACAGGGAAGGGGACTTTCCAAAGCCTTATCATAGCTAAGAGAAGGGAATTACTCCCATCCCAGCCTCCTCCAGTCTTCCTGAGTCATAAAAGGCAGTTGGTGGTGGGGGGGGGGGGGGGGTAGGAGAGCACAGTCAGTAAGATTCAGGACTTCAAGGAAATCAGATGCAGCCAGGGAAGGCAATATGGAGCTGAGGGGGCGAGTGGAAAGCTGTACCACTGGAGAAATTCTTGCAAAGGCCACAATACACAGGGCTGCTCAAAGACAGATTTAACCAAAAAACTGTAGAATATTCTACCATTCCCATGTTACTGCTTCCCCAATAGAGCTCCAGTATAATAAGAGTGGATGACAATTGAAAGAGCCACAAGACAGACTCCCCCTGAGGAAGTATACTTAGGGAAACTGAAATTCAAGAGGAGAAAAAAAAGTAAAGATGTTATAAGAGTTAGAAATGTCTGGCAACTACAACTACACCAAACATTAGGTACAGGTGAACTCCTAGGAAGATTAACCTAAAAAAAACACTAAATGCAAATAAAACACACACACACACACACAAAATGCCTGTTTACCTTACTTCCCATTACCTGATACAACATGTCCAACTTTCAACACAAAATGAAAAGGCGTGCTAAAAGATAAGGGAAAGCAGTCTGAAGAAATAAAACAAGTGTCAGGATGAGAATTACATATGACACAGATGTTGAAATTATTAGAAAGGAAATTTAAAAATAACTGATTAATATGTTAACAGTGGTAGTGGGGGGAAAATGACAATATGAAAGAATGGATGTAGATGGGTAGAGTAAGCAAAGTGATGAAAATGCTAAGAAAAAATCAAAAACAAATGCTAGAAACAAACAAAAAAACAGTATCAGAAATGAAGAAAACCTGCAGGGGCACCTGACTAGCTCAGTCGGAAGAGTGTGCAACTCTTGATCTCCAGGTTGTAAGTTTGAGCCCCATGTTGGGTGTAGAGATTAGTTTAAATAAAATTTTAAAAAGAAAAAAAGGGGGATTGCCTAGGTGCAGTCGGTCAGGCATCTGACTCTTGATTTTGGCTCAGGTCATGATCTCAGGGTCCTGGGATCAAGCCCCACGTCGGGCTCCGTGCTCAGCACAGAGTCTGCTTAAGATTCTCTCTCCCTCTCCGGCTGCCCCTCCCAGTCGTGTTCACTCTCTCAAATAAATAAATCTTAAAAAACAACAACGAAAAGAAATGAAGAAAACCTTCAGTGGCTTATCTGTAGATAGTAGATACCTCTCAAACTTAAATGCAAAGAGAAAAACTCAGCATCCAAGAACAGACATACAATATCAAAAGGTATAAATTATGTGTAATTGGAATGTCAAAAGCAGGAAGAAGAACAGAACTAAAGAAATATTTCAAGTATTCATGGCTTAGAACTTGCCAAAGTTATTGACAGACACCAAACCACAAATCTAGGAAGCTTAGAAAACATGAGTCAGGATAAACACTAGAAGGAAAACAAAAACAAAAGAAAACAACAACCGTGTGCAATTTATTACAGGCATGAAGGGCTGGTTCACATTTGAAATCATCAGTCTTAATCACCATATCAACAGGCTAAGGAAGAAAACTCGTATACTTATATCAGTTCCTGCAGAAAAAGCATGTGACAAAATACGACATGCATTCACAACAAAAACTCTCAGCAAATTAAGAATAGAGGAGAACTTTTCTCACTTTTATAAAGAATATCTACATGGTGATTAACATAACAAACAAACAAAAAAAAGAATACGGGTGCCTGGCTGGCTCAGTTGGTAGAGCATGTGACTCCTGATCTCCAGGTTGTGAATTCAAGCTCCATGTTGGGTGTAGAGATCACTTAAAAATTTTAAAAATCTTAAAAAAAAAAAGTATCTCCAAAATTTATAGTTTATAGGTGAGAGATGGGGTTCTTCCCCCATAATAAGGAACAAAGCAAGGGTATCCCCTCTTACCACTCCCTTTTAACATCATTCTGGAAGTTCAAGCTAGTGCAAAAAGACAAGCAAAAGAAATAAAAAGTTATTCAGATTATAAAGGAAAAAATAATACTGTCTTTATTCACAGATTTTTTTAAAAGATTTTATTTATTTGAAAGAGAGAGAGAAGGAGAGAGAGCACAAGCGAGCAGGGTGGGGGGTGGGTGGGGAGGGCAGAGGGAGAAGCAGACTCCCTGCTGAGTAGGGAGCCTGATGTGGGACTTGATCTCAGGACCCTGAGATCACGACCTGAGCCAAAGGCAGATGCCCAACGAACTGAGCCACCCAGGAACCCCTCACAGATCTTTATCTAGAAAATCTTCAGTCTTCTGGGAAACTCTTGGACAAAAAAAAAACAAATCCTGGAACACATGGGCAAATAAAGCAAGGTTTCAGGATACCAGGTCATTATACAAAAGTCAATAAGCAATGAAAAATTGAAGTCTGAAATTTTTTTTAAAAAACATTGTTTACAATGGCACCAAATAAATAAATACTTACATAGAAATCTAACAAAATATGTACAGGAATTTTTGCAGAGAACTACTTAGCATTTGTGAAAAAAAATCAAGATCCAAATGAGAGCTAACCCATGTTCATGATTTAGAAGAGTCAGTATTGCTACAATTTCTATTATTCTTAATTCAATCTATAGGTTCAGTTCAATCCCACCCAAAATCCCAACAAGCAATTTTGTAGGTATTGGCAAACTGATTCTGAAGTTTATGTGGAAAGGTGAAACACCTAGATTAGCCAATATAATACTGAGAAAGGGCAAAGTTGGAGAATTCACACTACTTCATTTCAAGATCTGACATAAAGTTATAATGATCAAGATACTATATGGTACTGGAAAAGAACAGCTATACAGAGCAATGGAATGGAAGAGAATAGAGAGCCCAGAAATAGATACCCACAAATACAGTCAACTGGCCTTTGACAAAGAGGTAAAAGCAATAAAATGGAGAAAGATAATCTTTTCAACAAATGGTTCTGGAACATCTGGACATCCACATGCAAAAAACTGAATCTAGATACAAATCTTGTAATCTCAAAAATTCAAAATGGATCATGACCTAAATTTAAAATGCAAAATAACATAGAAAATCTAGGTGACCTTGGGGTTGACAGGGACTTTCTAGATACAATACCAAAGGCATGACTCAGGAAAGAAAAAGTAAGTTGGACTTCATTAAAATTTAAAACTGCTTGGGGCGCCTGGGTGGCTCAGTCGTTAAGCGTCTGCCTTCG
>NC_058419.1:94855342-94886639 GCF_002201575.2 Neomonachus schauinslandi | reverse complement strand
CTGTCAAATAAATAAATAAAATCTTTAAAAAAAAAAAAAATTTAAAACTGCTCTGTGAAAGACACTATTAGCAGATGAAAGCCACACACTTGGAATCTTTGCAAAACATATATATGACAAAATATCTAAAATATACAAAGAACTTTTAAAACTCAATAAGAAAACAACCCAATTAATGAAATAGGCAGAAGATCTGAACAGACACATCATCAAAAGAAGATATACGAGTGGCAAGTAATCCTATAAAAATATGCTCTTAAAGTTTGTGCCAACTATACTTCAATAAAAAAGTTTTTAAAAATATGCTCAGCATTGTGTCCTTGGGAAATTGCTAAATACTACATACCTATTACAATGACTAAAGTCCAAAACACTGACAATACCAAGTACTGGTGAAGAGATGGAGCAACAGGAATTTTCATTCATTGCTGATGAGAGTGCAAAGTAGTACCGTCAGTTTGGAAGATTTTTACGAAAATAAACATAGTTTAATCATAAGATCTAGCGATCATACTTCTTGGTGTTTTCCCAATTGAGCTGAAATCTTATGTGCACACAAAAATGTTTATGTTTATGGCAATTTTATTCATAATTGCCAAATCTTGGAAGCAACCAAAATGTCCTTCAACAGGTGAATAAACTGTGGTACATCCACACAATGGAATATTAATCATTGCTAAAAAGAAATGAGCCATCAAGGGGCTCTTGGGTGGCTCAGTCAGTTAAGTGTCTGTCTTCGGGTCACTTCATGATCCCAGGGTCCTGGGATTGAGCCCTGCATCAGGATCTCTGCTCAGGAGGAGTCTGCTTCTCTCTGTCCTCCTCCCCCCACTCATGCTTGCGTGTGCACACACCAAAAAAAAAAAAAGAAAAGAAAAGAAATGAGCCATCAAGCCAGCAAAAGAATGGAGGAAACTTAAATGCACATTGCTAAGTGAAAGTAACCAATCTGAAAAGGCTACATACTGAATGATGCCAACTAATGACATTCTGAAAATAGTGAAACTATGGAGACAGTAGAAAGATCACTGGTTGCCAGGGGTTCATAGGGAGAGAGAGAGGGGGCTAATAGGTAGAGCATAGGAGATTTTTAAGAGCAGTGAAATTATTCTGTATGGTACTGTAATGCTGGATACATGTCATTATGCATTTTTCAAAACCCATAGAGTGTAAAACATAACAAATGAATCCTGATGTAAACTATGGACTTCAGTTTTTAAAAATGTATCAATACCAAAAAAAAAAAAGTATCAATACCAGCTCATCATTTGTACAAAATGTACTATACTAATGTGAGACATTAATAGGGAAACTCTTGGAGGAGGGAGGTTGAAAAGATATATGGGAACTTCTGTCTTTTGTGTTCCATTTTTCTGTAAACTAAAACTGCTCTTAATAATTTTTAAAAATAAAAGGAATTAGGGGCGCCTGGGTGGCTCAGTCGTTAAGCGTCTGCCTTCAGCTCAGGTCATGATCCCAGCGTCCTGGGATCGAACCCGGCATCGGGCTCCCTGCTCCGCGGGAAGCCTGCTTCTCCGTCTCCCACTCCCCCTGCTTGTGTTCCCTCTCTGGCTGTGTCTCTCTGTCAAATAAATAAATAAAATCTTTAAAAATAAATAAATAAAAAATAAAAGGAATTAACTATCAAGACACACAGAGACATAAAAGCCTCTTAAATGCACATTGCTAGGTGAAAGAAGCCAGTTGAAAGGCTACATGCTGACTGTTTCTATCTATATGGCACTCTGGAAAAAGTAAAACTGTAGAAATGGTAAATAGATCAGGATTGCCAGTAGTTCAGGGTGCGGTGAGGATTAAATATGTGAAGCAAAGGGGATTTGAGGAGGCAAGGAAACTCTTTTGTATGATAACCTAATGGTGGGCATATCACATTTTTAATTTGTCAAAACTCATAGAACTTTGCCATAGAAAGAGAGAGCCTTTATGTGTGCAGTGAATGAACTGAGGGGATGCTGTTTGCTGCCTTTTGTAACACTCTTTCTATGGGTGAACACACTGTGAATAAAACAGCTAACTTAGAAATGGAGTTTGGGGACTTGATGTATTTTTAAGTTGGAGTCTGTCTATATTTGGATTTTTCATTGAGTATTGGGGTTAACATAGACAGCACTATAAATGTGCAGCACTTCAAAGAAATTTCAATAATAATAATAATAATAATAAAGAAGCCAGACTGTAAAGATTTGGAACAACAGGGGCTTAGAAACTGCCCTCTACCTCAGTCATCAACTTGTTCCATATGTGTCTAGATTTATGCCTATATAAAGCCAATCACATGCTTGGTTCAGTTTTGTTTTTGTCCTGTTTGACACTGGTGTTCATGAGAGAAAAAAGTGTTTTCATGTGCCTTGTTTGCAGTGAAATGATCCCCTTTGCCCTGGACATCTGAACACAGTATTAAGCCAGGTGACCTATAAGGTCGCAGACTCACCTTCCAGTGTGTCATCCCCACCAGCACTGCTGCACGTGTGTGAACATGCGCACACGAGTGCACGCGCACACACATCACTTACTTCAGACCCATGGTCTGTATTCAGTTCTTTCAGTGCTGAGAGCCCTCAGACCTCCGAGTATTTGGCCATGCTATTCCCCCGTTAGGATTTCTTTTCCTCCTCCGCCTGGAGGCCCATCTTTCTGGCTAATCCTTACCTGTCGCTCAAGAATCAGCTGGCTTGATGCTCACCCTTCCTCATAGGCATCCTCACCATCCTCAGGCTGACTCAGCGATGCTGGGTTTTCATCCCACCATTTAGCACTGCAATGGCCGGTTTTCCTCCACATGTCCTCTTCCGTCTGCTGGGCATCGTGAAAGTCAGGGCTGCTCGGTGCCTGGTCTTGCCTGGGAACTAAATGAGGGCGTGACCCCGTGATGCTGCACAAGAGGCCCTGGGTGAAGGGTACGGAAAACCTTCAAAGTGCTCCTGGATGAAGGCACAGAAAGTACAAGAAGAAAAAAGCCGGCAGGAAACTAATAAATGTGCTTGGGATAGTCCGCTAAACTTCTATACCCTTTTCAGAAGGGGGGGGGGGGAGGCTTGATTACACAAAAGCATAAATTGCTAGAATTGATGGGCCCAGATCCCATTTTATTTCCCAGGAAGAGAGTGTTAAATTTCTTTGTAAGAAAAGCAGTGGGGAGCCCTACCTGCTGGTCATATTTATGGGGAGGTTTTTGCAGAGATGTTCTTATGACTTATCATTTATCAGTTGCTTCTTATGAGCAAGCAATTCCCACCCTAACCAGGCATCAACGGCCTGGTGGTTGGCAGCTGAAGATAGGGTCACATCTACAAGTCTGAGAAGGAAATGGGCTGTCTCTGTCTCCCCGTAAGGTCACCGGGACATTTGCCACCGGGGGCTGCCGTACCTGATGTGTGGTGATCAGTAAACCACGCACTGAAGTCACGAGCTTTATCTCCTCATGGCACTCACAAATGACTCATCTTTTCACAACCACCTGTAGCAAATCAAGGGTAAAGTTACAGCCTCACTGGTAAAACCACTTAGGATTACCAGGGAGAAGAAGGGTTTCCCTTGGCTGCAGGAGATTATACTTCGAGAGGGCAGAGTTGAAAATCGTAAGGCATTTGCAGATTCGACCTGTATGGCATTGTTTTCTCAGCACAAGCTCCTGGAGGACGTTTCCAGGATGCAGAAATCAGTATCTCACGTTACATCAGCCTTTGATGACCTGGGTCAAACACCTGTCATGCGGAGGTTTACTTTTTTAGTGCACAGTATTGTCATGCAAATCCCTCCGCACACTGTGCTGCTCACCATTTCAGATCATCCCCCTCTGGTCAAACAAACCAAAATGCTATTTCTGGGATATTTTTCCCCACCATCAAGATTTCTCCCATCTCCTGCTACATTCTCCAGTGATTTTTTTAATTGCTTTAGAGTGAATGGAAAATATTTCTTTCTTTCTTTTTTTTTTTAGATTTTATTTTTAACTAATCTCTACACCCAATGTGGGGCTCAAATTTACCCCAAGATCAAGAGTCATATGCTCTACTGAGTGAGCCAGCCAGGCGCCCCCAGAAAATAATTCTTTTGAAACGGTACCTGTAAATGTTCACATTTTGCTTTAGCACCAAAGTGACATTATATAAGAAGAGAGATATCTGCAATCCATCATATGAAGGAAGATTAAAATGAATGCTGTATAAAACATTCTATAAAATGAGATAAAATGCTCCCATGTGCCAGGAGGGGATGTAGTTTTCTCCTTCCTGTGGAGAAATAAGTTAACAAAATTTACCTGAATAGATGCTGAGACATAAAATATCACAAGCAAAATTCAGCCATGTATTAGAAGGAGGATTAGGAGGAGGAGAAAATGGCAGGGTACAGGCAGTAATTTTAAACCCAGGACTTATAGATGAATAGTGTTTCAAGGAAAAAATGATCACTTCCAGGTAGAAAACTAGGTATTTACTCCAAACAAGGCTGTTTTAAACTCTCTCTTTGAAAGGAAATAATACATGGGTGAAAAATGATTGTGAGAAATGCCACATGGAGTAATATTGGAATCCATCCACACCTTTTTGTTTTGCTTAACTAGCAAGGCCTAGGGGGAGCGGACTTTCTTCGAAATTTATTTTGATCCAACAAAATACTTCTTCAAAGCATATGCCCACAGTTCAGTCATTTGCACTTCCACTGGAACAAAGGGATTCTGGTGGAGTCTGCCAGTCACAGTCGTGCACCTTCCGAGACACAATGGCGGGTGTAGACCCGGTGCCAGGCAGTCAGAGCGCCTCTCTGGGACTTCAGCTCTGCTCAGCCCCTCTCTGATGGTGAAGCTATGAGGACAAGAGCCTTCAGAGCCAGACTGATATGAAGTGAAATCCTTTTTTGTTGTGTTAAAAAGCACATAAAAGATGAAAAATCTAGGGGCACCTGGGTGGCTCAGTCATTTAAGCATCCAACTCTTGATTTCAGCTCAAGTCATGAACTCAGGGTTGTGAGATGGAACCCCACGTTGGGCTCCATGCTCAGCACAAAGTCTGCTTGAGATTCTCTTTCTCCTCCCTCTGCTGTCCCCCCAACTCGTACACCTACTCTCTTTCTCTGAATAAATAAATCTCAAAAAAATTTAAAATCTTAACCATTTTTAAGTGTACAGTGCAGTAGTGTTAACTGTAAGTACATTGCTGTGCAACAGATCTCTAGAAAATTTTCATTTTGCAAACTGAAAATCTATACTCTTTGAAAGGCAACTCCCCTTTTCTCTATCCCTGTGGCTCCTGGCAACTACCATTCCGCTTTCTATTTCTCAGAGATTAACTAATTCAGATACCACCTATAAGTGGAATCTTGCACTAATTGTCATTTTGTGACTAGCTTCTTTCATTTAACGTCTTCAAGTTTCATCCATATGGTAGCACATAACAGGATTTCTACCTTTTTTTAAGGGTAAATATTTCATTGTGTGCATATACCACATTTTCTTTATCCATTCATTTGTGATGGATATTTAGCTTGCTTCCACCTCATGGCAGTTGAGAATAATGCTACAATGAATATGGGTATGCAGATATTTCTTGGAGATCCTGTTTTCAATTCTTTTAAATATATACCTAGAAGTGGGATTCCTAGATCATATGATAGTTGTTTTTAGTTGTTAGAGGGGCCTCCATACTGTTTTCCATAGCAGCTGCCCCATTTTACGTTTCTACCAACAGTGTACAAGGGTTCTGATTTCTCTACATTCTCACCATCACATGCTATTTTCTGGCCTTTTTTTTTTTTTTTTTGATAGAAACTCGTTGAGCTTCTATAAGACCAATATTTTGATTCTTTGTCAGTTAATTCATAGAAGTCTGTTTCTTCAGGGTCAATTTCTGGAGATTTGTTTCCTTGAGCTGTATTTCTGAGTCTTCATATGCCTTGTTATTTTTTTGCTGAGATTTGGGTATTTGAAAAAACATCTACCTCTTCCAGTCTTTATGGACTGGCTTTGTACACAAGACTGGCTAGAGATTCTGGGGGCTCTCAAACATTTTCTGAGGATGTGTTTTCTCTGTGTTTGCTCATGTAGTTTCCCAACTATACAGATTTTCCAAGTACTTTTTCAGGAGCTTAGAATTTTTTGTTCCTTCTGGTGTCTGTTACGGTTCTCTAGGTTCTTTGGCGCTACAACAGGCCACTGAGGTCATCTTTGCTCTCAGCGGTCCCCAGACTTGGAAGGTCAGCTTGTTCCACTTTAGCCCTCCGAGTCAGGTGTGACAGGATCCAGTCCCTGATGGAACATTGGATGTATGCTCCTTTCTTGTCTTTCCTTTCCAAGAAGGAAGCACTGAGTTGAGTGTTTTCTTCCAATCACAACAAGCTGTGTTGGCTTCAGGGAAGGCCCATGATGGGTGAAATGCAGCAACTTTTTTTTTTTTTACCCATTTCAATGAGGCTCTTCTTGGCTTTGTCCTTTTCTGGGGTGCTGAGTCATCTTAACTGGTTTCTGAAATTCTCACAAAGGCTCTCTGGACCATATATTGTTGTTAAGTCAGTGTCTCTGTGGGGAATAAGGTCTGAGGTTTCCTATTCTACCATCATGCTGACTTTACCTCTAAATCTCCATTCATGTTTTATGATAAGGATCAAATCACTGGGAGAAGAGAAATAAGTTTTATATACTGAATAATTATAGTAGCTAACCTTGAATGCTTACTACGAGTTTGATACTATGCTTATTATGAGCTATGATATGTAATGAAATTCTCACAACCATATCAACAAGGAGTCCAAATACCACTTCTCTCCCCTAATTTACCAAATAAGAAAACGGAGTTTAACAAGGTGGCCTAAGGGTGCCTTTCTAGTCAATAATAGGAGAGGGATTTACAAAGCAATTTAAGTCCATGGTCTATGGGTTTAACAAGTTGCGTCAGTCTTTGGTATACGAAACTGTAGGATTTGATAAAAGTCAAAAACAAGCAAACAAGCAAAACAGAAACCAAAAGATGATTTAGTATAGAGTTAACACGAATTGTATTGCTTAACATTATAGAAAACCAAACAGGTCACAACTAATAAAGCATTAAATAACATAATATGATAACACGTACAGTATATTTTCAGAAGTTCTCACTTTAAAGGAGGAACAATGTTTAGCTTCAAGTTGATTTAAACCTGGCAAGTGTATCATCCAAAGAGAAATGGGTTTCTACTAGTTTCTGCATGGGATTATAGTTCTGCCTCTGAAGTAATGCTGGATGCACATTAAGAAATCCTGGATTAAAGTATATTAACAAGCCTTAGATCTCTTTAGTCAGAGGAAACCTCCAGACATGCTCCAGGTGTCATTTTCCATATCCAATCAGATAGAGAGATTTATGACAAATTAGATCCCCCCACCCCGGGAGGTCATGTTAGACTCCCAGAAAACCAGCAAAACCCTACAAACTGATTCCATCCACCTCTCACTAATCTTTGGTTCAACTTTCCCATGATGCACAGTTCGTGGAATGTCTTCTAACACCTTTCAATCTGTGGAGTATCTCTCCTGATACTCAAGATTCAACTTCTATATATTCTCTTTATTGCAAGTCATGTGAACAATTTCTAAGGTAGTTTATGTGAATAAATTGTCTTCAGCTACCTACTTTTTCTATATTACTCGTTTTGCTTTCTCTTTTTGTGGTGGTGTTTTTGTGGTCAACACTTCCTATGGATGGGAGAGAAGACTGAAGGGCATTGACCAGATATTTTTGTCAGATATAACTTTTGTTCTAAAATTCCAGTAGTTAGGAAATACTGATATTTTAGAAAATGTCACTGATGTTTTAGAATATACTGATGTTTTTAAAAAGCCAATAAGTGGCGCCTGGGTGGCTCAGTCGGTTAAGGGTCTGACTCTTGGTTTTGGCTCAGGTCATGATCTCCGGGTTCTGGGATTGAGCCCTGTGTCAGGTCTGTGCTCAGTGGGGGAGTATGCTTGATATTGTCTCCCCCTCGCACTGCCCCTCCCCTCTAAAATAAATAAATAGGGCGCCTGGGTGGCTCAGTCGGTTAAGCGACTGCCTTCGGCTCAGGTCATGATCCTGGAGTCCCTGGATCGAGTCCCGCATCGGGCTCCCTGCTCGGCAGGGAGTCTGCTTCTCCCTCTGACCCTCCTCCCTCTCATGCTCTCTGTCTCTCATTCTCTCTCTCTCAAATAAATAAATAAAATCTTAAAAAAAAAGAAAAAAAAGAAAAAAAAAATAAATAAAATAAATAAACCTTTAAAAAGAAAGTCAATAAAGACTAATTCTGGGCCAGAATTTTAAAAAACAATATTGTTTCTTGTTTATAATTTATAACTTTCTTGCTTATCACTCACCAAGGACTTAACTGATTCACAAATTAGTGGCCTCCAAATTAACCCTCCCTGCCTACAGCTTCTTCCCTTCCAATCCTTTAAATTTAAATTGGATCAAGTAGTAACTGTTGCTAAAGGTAAAATAATAAAAAATTAAAACAGGTTCCCTAAAGCACAATTTCTAATAAACACAGCATATATGAGAAAGCAAATTTAAATAAAAGGTACAAATGCAAGAGAAAAAAAATCAGCAATACAGCACAATTTGAGTAGAACTTCAGACATTATTATTCACTATTGCCACTGTCAGGGCTCATTAGTTCTAGAGAAAAGTAAGAATATGCAGAAGGGAAAATAGAGTTGGTCAGTTCCTCATAATGCTTCCTATTCCCTTTGCAAATATTGCCATTTCTCTCCATTTAAATGGATAATGCTTTGTATTGGTCTTTGAAAAACTCCCCCTATGCATTGAATGTCACATAATTTGCCCTCATTACCTCTGTGAAATACTTTACAGGAATTTATTATTAGTTTTAATATTCCGGGGTAGGACTGTGGCTAAGAAACTTGTTTCCAGGTTACTGAGAGGCTGTCAAAGTCTTAAGAGTATTCCAGTCTTCTCCTTGCTGAAATAATCACTCAGCAATACAAAAAACAAAATGATAATTGTGGATATGTCTACATGATAGCAAAATAACAGGCTGATTTATCTGGAGAAACTATATGCACATTTCTGGAATGATATACTCAAGCAAATGTGAACTGACAGGTTTTTCATATTTGCATTCTAAATTGGGTGCTGTGAAGATACAGCTGAAGTGTGACATAGTCCAAGATCATAGCTGAAATGCAGAGCAGTCGACTTTAGAAATAATCCATACATACTGTAATTTTGGACACATATTAGCAGAATTTGTTTCCTGTCAGTCATGGTCATCCTTTTAGTGGCCATCACCATCAGGCATTTCCTCCGCCTGAGACATGGCAGAGTGTGAAGGATCCCCTCATTTCTTTAGATGTAGTACTTTCAGAGCAATGCATAGAGCATAATGAGGATCTTCATTTGGGGTCATGGCAACAGCTTGGCTCTCTTCCATTGCATGAACATCTAAACTAGGGCGAGTGTTTGTGATGTCAGGGAAATATAAATCAAAACCTCAATGAGATACCACCTCACACCAGTCATAATGGCTAAAATTAACAAGTCAGGAAATGACAGATGTTGGTGAGGATGTGGAGAAAGGGGAACCCACCTACACTGTTGGTGGGAATGCAAGCTGGTGCAGCCACTCTGGAAAACAGTATGGAGGTTCCTCAAAAAGTTGAAAAGAGAGCTACCATACAATCCAGCAATTGCACTCCCGGGTATTTACCCCAAAGATACAAATGTAGTGATCCGAAGGGGCACCTGCACCCCAATGTTCATAGCAGCAATGTCCACAATAGCCAAACTATGGAAAGAACCCAGATGTCCGTCAACAGATGAATAGATAAAGAAGATGTGGTTCATATATACAATGGAATATTACTCAGCCATCAAAAAAATGAAATCTTGCCATTTGCAACGACATGGATAGAACTAAAGGGTGTTATGCTAAGCGAAATAAGTCAATCAGAGAAAGACAATTATGATCTCACTGATATGAAGAATTTGAGAAACAAGGGGTGCCTGGGTGGCTCAGTCATTAAGCTTCAGCCTTCAGCTCAGGTCACGATCCCAGGGTCTTGGGATCGAGCCCCACATCGGGCTCCCTGCTAGGCAGGAAACCTGCTTCTCCCTCTCCCACTCCCCCTGCTTATGTTCCCTCTCTCGCTGTGTCTCTCTCTGTCAAATAAATAAATAAATTCTTAAAAAAAAAAAAAAGAATTTGAGAAACAAGACAGAGGATCATAGGGGAAGAAAGGGAAAAATGAAACAAGAAGAAACCAGAGAGTGAGACAAACCATAAGAGACTCTTAATCTCAGGAAACAAACTGAGGGTTGCTGGAGTGGTGGGGGTGGGAGGGATGGGGTGGCTGGGTGATGGTCACTGGGGAGGGTACATGTTGTGGTGAGCGCTGTGAATTGTGTAAGACTGATGACTCACAGACCTGTACCTCTGAAACAAATAATATATGTTAATAAAAAATAAAATAAAATATATATAACATAAAAAAAAAAAAGAAAAGAAAAGACACCTGGCTTCGGTGATGAAATAAGTTGTCTGTGACCCAGCTCTGCCACCGACTTAGCAGAGGAACTTGGAAAGGTCATCTCTAGCCCTTTTGGCCTCACCTCTCTCAGCTTGAGAAGAAGGGAGAGAGGGAGGGAGGAAATGAATGAGGGGAGAAGAAAGAAGTATGGCAAGCGAAGAGAAGGGAAGGAAATAAAGAAGTAATGGGGAGAGGAAGGATACAATAAACAAGAAAGGGATACAATTTTAGAAACATGAGTGTTATTACATATGCCCGGAGAATTCATATCTCATCTCCTGGCCTCATTCCGCGCTTCCACTGAAACAGAGACATTTTCGTTGTGTTCATTCTTTCAACAAATGTGTATTAAACATCTACCATTCGTAAGTGTTACACTTTGTGCCGGGGACAGAACAATAAATATCACATCATGCCTCCGTTCACAGTTTGCAGGGTGCCATTAGGGTAAAAAAGACAATTACATCGCTGTCACTTCAGTGAATAAAATCAGTCACAATGAGGATGATATTTTTTCCATCAGAACGTGGTTTTTTTTCTGTTTTCTGTTCTGTTTCCTTTCAGCGTTCTTCAGGTATCATTTCTACATTTTCTGACAACCACACTCTTTTTAGGCTTTCCTGGATCTGGAGCAGACAGCAAAGCAAATCAGGAGGTAGGCTCTCCTTGGCTGACATAGGATCCCCTTGGTGTCTTGCCAGGATCAAGCTGAATTTTGCAACTTCATCTTCCAGTTATTCTATTTTATTTCCCCTGTTTTTCTCCCCCCTCTCTCAGGTTTTTCTCTCATTATATGTCAATCTAGTGGTAAGGAGGCTGCCCTAATGATTATCCTGACAGGGCCATTTCTCCTAAACCTTCTTACCTGCTTTGTCTGGTGGGCCAGGACCAGGAGCTGGGGCTCACCACACAGATTCATGTGCACCTGTCTTCCTACTCCCAGGAATTCATGTGAAGAGCCAAGAAGAGATGGTTTGGGCCAATACCTAGGTTCATCCTACTGCTAGATCCAGTGTGATACATCTATCCCCTGTTTTACCTGCAAAGTAATTAAACTGGAAACAAATTCTCTAGGTCATCAGAGCTTTTAAGGTCCAAACACTCTTGCCATCTGTGTTCCCTGAAAATTATTGGGTGGCAGATTGTTCCTGGCAGGCATTCTCTGTTCTCCTAACAGGTATTTATAACAAATTTGGTACTTTCGAATTCAACACTTAGTAAACATCACAGCTCATTTTATAGGTGTGGAAGAATGTTGGTATTTCTATGGGCAAGCTCAGAAATACTTTGGGAAATGTTTTTACGTGCTTTCCTGCCAAATCCCCCAGTAGACAAATATGCTCACTTCCTACTCATTGCCAAGCTGTGTTCCAAAGGCAGGACGAGGATACAGACTGTTTGCAGCCCCCAACGGAAGGAGGGTTCAACTATTAGAAGGCATACTCAGGTAAATAAGCCCTGTGATCTAAATCAATTTGGTCACGCGTGTTTATTAAGTTATTTTTGATAGATATACAAGAGCAGTCAAAGAATTATGCCTCACTTCCAGGTTATAATAAACACCAGCTTCAGACCAAATTCTAGCATATATCCATTTATTAATTATCTTTTTTTAAGTGTTCATAAAGCAATTCATGCAGCTTGGGAGTGGCATCTGATAATTACATTTTTAACAGGTGTCCTTGAGGATCCTGAAGCACACAGAGATGTTAAAACCACTGCCTCATGCTGTGCATACATCAGGGCTGATGTCTGCATTAGCCGCCTCCCATTTGGTCTTTGGGGGCTGGAAGAGATCAGGAAAATTGCTGGAAGGACGCCCAGGGAAGGCAACATTTGAGGCTGATTGCATGTGCATTACACATGCTCTTCAGCTTTGTTTATTTTATAAAGCATAGAAATTATCTGTGTATAATTAAATACAGAGGCGTGGAACCTAATAAAGGCCTGGTGAATCTGCATGCTTGCTATGGGAGAATCCTATGTATTTTGCAAAAGCTCTGTGGTTGAGTCTAATGGACAGCCTTGTTTGTCAATCATTGCTATTGAGCTAGCGGGAAGCCACTTTCTATTTCTCCAAATCAAGTTTAGAGTTTCCAGCAACAGAAAAACACTACACTTTCTGTACCTAGAGTTCCTATTAATTAGCACTGTGATCTCAGATGTGTCACTTAACATATGAGAACTTTGGTTTTCTCACATCTGTAACAGATAATACAGATAAACTGATAAAATGTTATCCCATGCCCAGCCATCCAATTAGCCACAAGTCCTTGTTACAAGTATGGCAGGAGGCAATATTTTGATAATAACCAAGGTTTATCTGTCTCCAATTATTTTTGATGATCTTGTGCACTCCATCCATTGGGTTAGTGGTATTCCTTGAGTCAGGGGAGGGCTAGCTCAGCTGAGAGTAAATAAATCAAATGAGTTCCTGAGTAGATTTTTTAAACTCCTGGACAAACAAAAGTTGTAAAAACCTGGCTTCCAGTAAACTCAACCTCAAAGAAAGCAAACCTAGAGTTTATGCCATATGCATTTAACTCAAAAGGCCATATGAGGATGTGAGAACAATTTCCTGACCCTAGGCATGTAAAGAACCCATGTATTTGCTTTGGGGAAAGCAAAATATTTGGCAGAGGTGATCAAAGGAGTTAAATTGTAGATTAAATGTCTCAGGATCATGTTCTAGGGTTTGGTGTGCGATAGAAATCTAGACAGGATTAGTGGGACCCAAATATAAAGAAGGATTAGTGAAAGTCCCCTGGAGAAGTCCAAAGCCATTTTGGCCTCTGAAATCTAGATTAGCAAGTTGTGAGTGCACATCCCTCAACGTGATTGGTGGGGGAGCATCCAAAAGTGGCCTATTCCCTTCAGAGGGATATAAAAATGACTGAGAGTGGGCTGGAGGCTCAAAGAACCCTCAAGGGGCACCTGGTGGCTCGGTTGGTTAAGCGTCTGCCTTCAGCTTGGGTCCTGATCTTCAGGTCCTGGGATGGAGCCCCACTGTCAGGCTCCCTGCTCAGCAGGGTGTCTGCTTCTCCCACTCCCTCTGCCCTTGCCTACCTCGTGCTCTCTTTCTCTTTCCCTCTCTCTCTCTCAAATCTTTAAAAAAAAAAAAACTCAAAATGATAGGAAAATGAAGATACACATTAGTTTGCAATAAACTGGGCATCACAGAGCAGAAAGGACATGGGCATTTGAACCACAGAAGTAGTGGATAGATGTCAATCAATAAAATCAGTTAAGATTATACATGTCAGGGGAGTCTGACTGGCTCAGTGGGTGGGGAATGCAACTCCTGATCTCAGGGTCATCAGTTAGAGCCCCACACTGAGCATAGAGATTCCTTAAAAACATTTTTTTTTTAAAGATTTTATTTATTCATTTGAGAGACAATGAGATAGAGAGAGAGCATGAGAGGGGGGAAGGTCAGAGGGAGAAGCAGACTCCCTGCTCAGCAGGGAGCCCGATGTGGGACTCCAGGATCATGACCTGAGGCGAAGGCAGTCGCTTAACCAACTGAGCCACCCAGGTGCCCCCAAAACATTTTTTTTTCATTAAAAAAAAGAAAAGATACATGTCAGTCAAAGCCAGCACAGGTTCTTGGTTCCAATGTTAAGTTATACATTATCAATCTGTCTCATCCATCCATCTTTCCATCCATCCCAAATGCCAGTGATTTGTAAATCCTCCCGGAACAGGACAAATAGAAGTGTTGGGGAGGGAGAAATTCCCTCACTCCCCTCCCAAGGTTCTTCTAGCTGGTTAGGAATTAAATTAATACGAGACAGATTAAGAAGAGAAAAAGCCAAAACTTTATTACATGTACATGGAGGCCCCAAAATGAAATTGAGTCCCAAAGAAATGACCCAGGCAGGTTTTTTTTTTTTTTAAAGATTTTATTTATTTATTTGACAGAGAGAGACACAAGCAGGGGGAGAGGAGAGGGAGAAGCAGGCTTCCTGCGGAGCAGGGAGCCCGACGCGGGGCTCGATCCCAGGACCCTGGGATCATGACCTGAGCCGAAGGCAGACGCTTAACGACTGAGCCACCCAGGCGCCCTGACCCAGGCAGGTTTTATACATTCTAGACAAAGAGATAATAATTTTGTGAGGACTTGACAAGATAAAACAAGTATTTGGGAGCTTTAATTGGTAAAGGAATTCTAAGCAGAATTTGGGCTGAAGTAGTAAATTAGTAAAAAAGTAACAAGGTTTATTTCTACAGCTTTCTCAACAGTGAAGTCCCTATCTCTGGTGATAAGGGTATCTTTTTTACTTCTTAGGAAAAGGAGAGTGACTTTCATATGGGAGATTTGTTTCCAGCGTTCAAGGAGACAGAGGAGGATCTGAGTGTCCTTGTACCGATTGCTTCCCAGATATCTTCAATTCAAAATAATCAGTATGCCATTGTGTTACATTTGGAGGCGGCCTGCCCTGGACCCCTATAGAAGGAGAAAAGTGACAGGAAATTCCTGAATTAAGAGAGTGCTACTTTAAAAGATTGAATTTCAAACCAGAACTTACTGAATGTACCTTCAATTTGGAAGATTAAATTTTCCACCACAGAGCTGAAATGAAAATTAAAGATCAAAATGTAGTTTCAGAGGCAAAAGATAGGGACTTGTTTGCCCTCCTGTGGTTGGTGCCTGTATCCAATAAATATTTCTCAACCTAGGACAGTTTTGCTCTCCTGATTAGAAACAAACTATTTACAGATTACCTAATAACTCTACCCTTTGATGAATGTGGTAATTAAGTCTCTCTCCAGAATTTAGCATCCTAAAATAGTGACTGTCTTACACAAAACTGCTCATGGTTTGATGGATAGCAAATTACATACATAGCACCCACTGTTAGCTGACTTAGGCTGACATGGTCTCACATAATCCTTAGTTTATTTTTGATAAACAGTGCTGCCCAAAAGTTGGAAATTTCTCTATAAACTGTTCTGTCAGGATGAATTAAATCTTAGAACAAATGCTGACACATACACAGACCTAGGTTAATCAAACATTGATTATCGAGCAGACCTGAAACAGTTCATAAAACCTATTCAGGGGTTATCCTAACTACCACTATATATCCTCTCAAACTATTGGTTTTCAACCTTGGCTGCACACTGGAATTACCTAAAAAGCTTTCAAAAGCACTAATGCCTTGCCTACTTCCCCAAGGATTCTCATTTTATTGTCCTGAGGTGTGACTTGAGCTTTGCAGCTTCCTAAAGCATTCCAAGTCCATCTAATGTGCAGCCAAGTTTAAGAACTGTATTCCTGAAGCAGTATCAGGCCACACAACTGTTTAGGAATCACGCCTTGGCCTCCATTCCAAAGGGTAAAGTCTACCAACCTCATTAGATTCTTAAAACCTCTTTGTGCGGAGGTGGGCAGTACCTCTTAGACTAGGTTCACCCAGTCCATAAACCTTAACTACTTTTTACTTCTCTTTGAGAGTCCATTTACAAAAATCACTGCTGTAGGCAACACACTTATTTCACCAATAATAATCCATTTCTGGCAGTTTGCCGACTGAAAAACAAGGAACAGAAGCACTTTAAGTAGCTATCTCTGGACTTCCTACTTGAGTGCCCACCGACCATGCTTAAACTGTGCCTTGTTCTTCAGTGTGATATCTGGACCCAAGTTAGTGTTTGAAATAACTATTGAAATAATAGGCATGTTGGGGTGCCTGGGTGGCTCAGTCGTTAAGCGTCTGCCTTCGGCTCAGGTCATGATCCCAGGGTCCTGGGATCGAGCCCCGCATCGGGCTCCCAGCTCAGCCGGAAGCCTGCTTCTCCCTCTCCCACTCCTCCTGCTTGTTTTCCCTCTCTCACTGTGTCTCTGTCAAATAAAAAATAATAATAATAATAGGCATGTTTTATATGGGTGTACATCTCTGTGTGGTGTGTGTATGTAGAATTTTAAATATAGACCATGTAACACTCTTGCTCACTGCCATCATATAGGTAACCCAGATTCTGGGTGCCATTTTCAACTCCTTCTATTGAAGGATATGTTCTCCACTTCTTCCATTGGGAGTAGATATTTATTTCTCCCAGAAGTCTGCATCTTCTCTGTGCCTGCTTTGTCTTCCTCTTACCTCTACAAAGAAATTTTAATTCTCGTGATAGTAGTGCTTGGTCTTAAATAACATTGCAAAAACAGCATAGAGTGTTGTCTTTGTTTGGGACGTGCACATAAAATGGTCCTATTCCACAACACAAACCTCTGGCCATACTTTCTTGTTTAGAGGAAAGTCATGGTTTGTCTTTTGGCATTAACTAACTCCAAAGAAACATAGGTAAGGACAACCCTCAGGCTCTCTCAGTAATAGGGTGACCCTACTCTTGAAATCTCTTGGGCCTCAGCAACCTCCTAATCCTGCCTTACCTTCCATATTACTGGCCATGTTTTCTTAATGGTTATAGTTTATTACATAATTTTTTGGTTTTGCTTTAATTTTTTAAAAAAAAACAGAATAGAATTCTTGTGCTATAATGAGGGCTTCAGCTGTCATGGAAATGCTTTAATTCCTGTGATATTGTAATTTATAATAAATATATATATATTTGGTTTTCCATTTCTTTTTTTTTTTTTAAGATTTTATTTATTCATTTGACAGAGAGAGACACAGCGAGAGAGGGAACACAAGCAGGGGGAGTGGGAGAGGGAGAAGCAGGCTTCCTGCCGAACAGGGAGCCCAATGTGGGGCTCAATGCGGGGCTCGACGCGGGGCTTGATCCCAGGACCCTGAGATCATGACCTAAGCCTAAGGCAGATGCTTAACAACTGAGCCACCCAGGCACCCCATAAATTTCCAAAGGTTTTAGGAGCTGTATGCTAGAAATGGGAGGGGGGCGCCTGGGTGACTCAGTTGTTAAGCATCTGCCTTCGGCTCAGGTCATTGTCCCAGGGTCCTGGGATCGAGCCCCGCATCGAGCCCCGCATCGGGCTCCCTGCTCAGCAGGAAGCCTGCTTCTCCCTCTCCCACTCCCCGTTTGTGATCCCTCTCTCGCTGTGTCTCTCTCTGTCAAATGAATAAATAAAATCTTAGAAATTTCCAAGGTTTTTTTTTTTAAGTGGGGAGACCCATAAAAGGTGTCTTTTGTTATGTTAATAAGGCAACTTTTGGAAAGCACCTAAGAATAGGAGCTGGTTGGTAACCAGCCCCTTACTAGAGGGTTGGGACTTTCATGCCCACTGACCTTTTTCCCCTCACTGACCTCCAGGGAGGGGAGCGCGGCTAGAGGTTGAAATCAGTCATCAGTGGCCAGTGATTGAATCAATCACCCATACAATGAAGCCTCCATAAAAACCTAAAAGCACAGAATTCAGAGGGCTTCAGATTCGTAAACACGTGGAGATGTGGGGAGAGTGGCGGGCCTGGAGAAGGCATGGAAGCCCCACACCCTTCCCACATACCTGGCCCTGTGCATCTCTTCCATCTGCCTGCTCCTGTGTTCTGTCCTTCTATAATAAACCGGTGATCTAGTAAGTAAGATGTTTCTCTGAGTTCTCTGAGCCACGCTGGCAAATGATATGAACCCAAGGAGGTTGTGGGAAGCTCCAGTCTAGAACGGGTCAGTCAGAATCACAGGTGACAACCTGAACTTGCAACGGGCATCTGAAGGGAACTGTGGGGAATCTTGTAAGACTGACCCCTTCACCTGTGGGATCTGACACGCGCCCAGCAGATAGTGTCAGAGTTGAGTTAAATTGTAAGATGCTCAGCTGGTGTCTGAGAATTGCTTGTCGGTGTCGGGAATCCCCCAGCAGACACACACCCACACATCGGATTGGTGACCAGAACCTTTAATTCCCCACCCTGCGACTGATTTGGCTTTTTAGCTCAGGGGTGGACCCCCACTTCCTAGGAAGCCCATATTGTTAGACACACATATACTGAGCTAGAATCGCCTTGTCCTTTCTCAGAAGTTTATTACTTGCAGGAGCGGCTCAGAGTTCACATAGAAGCATTCATATTTTTCCATGGCCATCCATAACTGTTTTTCCTTATGCTGACATTCCTGTGTCAGCCCAGGGGATATGATGGATTATGCAATATTCTTACACTCAGCCTCTCAGTCTCATTACAATCCATTGTTTGCAAGTCAGCAATGACTTCTAGGAGTCCATCTCCTTTCTCTCACAAGGTCAAAGGTGTGGCTTCAAGCTGACTTATTCCCCTTCCCATCCAGGGTTAGTGTTAGTCCTTGAGGCAGCTATACACTGCACAAAAATTCTTCGGAAACTCTGACTGAGACCCCACTTAGCGCACCGCACCAACTGAAGCTACATGATCTCATGTACAAACATGTAACGTGTTACGTTTTAGCAAACTCTACTTTCCATTTCCCAGTTTGCTGAGGAAAGGAAATAAACACTTAGGGTAAACTCAGCCGCTTCTTGATTTCTCTCAGTATTATTTGGTAAGTAAATTCAGGATTTCCACTTTTATCATCTTTTTCCCTCTGAGTTACTTTTACCGTGAATGGTGAAGGGGGAGCAGGCTTTGCCATCTCAAAATATGCGTCTTTGGCATAAGGATTTTTTTAGGCTGATTTTTTTTTTAAGATTTTATTTATTTATGAGAGAGAGAGAGAGAAAGCACAAGCAGGGGGAGTGGCAGGAAGAGGGAGAAGCAGCCTCCCCTCTGAGCAAGGAGCCCCACACGGGGCTCAATCCCAGGACCCCGGGATCATGACCTGAGCCAGCCAAAGACAGACGCCCAACCGACCATGCCACCCAGGCATCCCTAGGCTGATTATTTTTAAGAGACAGACAAAGGAAAAGTTCTAAAACCTGAGAAGTTATCCTTTTGTAAAATAAATTTATATATATAAGGGAAATTTCCATTTGTAACGGTGTCTCCCTCTCTGTACTAGAAAGAGAATGACTCAGTCTCTAGAAACTTTTATCAGTAGAGAAGGCATGGACTTAAGTCTGCATAACAAACTTTCCCTTGATTAATGTGCTTTCCTGATAACCTCTCATAACTAGCTCCACACCCCCCAAGCAACATCTTTTGTCTTTAACTGGAGATAGTATTTAAGATGATGGCTCTGGCCATTTGGAGAGTTACTCCGTTTTCCTGGGTCTCTCAAATGTATACAGGAGGTATACATGTAATTAAACTTCTGTTTGTTTTTCTCCCATTAATCTGTCTTGTACTACAGCTGTCTCAGTCAAGAACATAGAAGGGTAGAAGGAAAATTATTCTTCCTCCCCTATAGTGGATTACTTTATATTGCCATATTGGGTTTTATATTTTGTCCACAGCACTTTCTGTACACAGTGGCCTCTGCAGAGATACCTCTGATTTGGTCATCAATCCCATGATGACACGATGATGTCTGCCCTCTGATGCCAGATCTGCAAAATCTGATGCCAGATCTTCCTCATCTAAAACACTGAGTCCTGGGGTGCCTTCATCAATGACTCTCTTTCTGTCTCCCAGTTCTCTCTCCTCTTCCAAGAGAGAATGGATTGTATCTGCTTGGCTACATAAAATGCTAAAGCTTTTGTCTTAGTAGTCACTTTAGCTGGTGCCTGTGATACACATTGCAGTTTGGTTTATTGCATATTCATAATAAAACTATTGTCTTTCTCTTCTTTTGTGGAGAGGTTTTCTGGGTTGGCAGGAAATACTGTTTCTAATCATTTCCTCAATACAAAGGGCCCACCTCATATGGTCAGAAGCCTTGGATATCAAGAATATTTTGTCTGAGTTTTTAAATTCCACAGAAAAGGAGCTAATAGTTCCTTTGTTTCATGCAAAAAAATTCTGTAATTATTTAGATGAGTCTTCCCACTAAAAACAACTCAAAACTTTGGATAAAAATTTAAAAACATCACTTTAAAAACATCAAAGAGCAAATAAGACTAGAAAAAATCCAGGCCAAACTGGTACTCTAAAGTAAGAACTAAAAAAATAATAAAATAAAAAATAAAAAAATAAAATGAGAACTAAAATGGAGCTTAGCAGGGATGGATGGCTGGCTCAGTTGGAAGAGCATGTGATGCTTAATCTGGAGGTTGTGAGTTCGAGCCCCATGTTGGATGTAGACACTATTTAAATAAATAAACTTAAAAAAATAAAAATAAATAAAATGGAGCTTAGCAGAACACAGAAAAATCAATTGCACCTTCCATTCCCTCATACTCAAAGACCGAGCATCTTTCATTTTGGAGGTCTAGATCTTTTTGCTAGAGTAGGGAGGAGGGTGTTTGGACAGAAGAATTGTCCCTTCTAGGTTGTTTAGTCTAATAATGATATTGATATAGCATAGACTAAAGGAGAAAAATACATTTAATTGCATATGTACAAGAGCCCCACAGACATGAAACTCCTGGGCAGTCAAGCAATTGAGGCTTCTATACCATCTTGAGGTAAGGAGAAGGGGGTAGGGGTCTGGGCTTCAAAGAGGAGGAAGACAATTGACAGGAAGATGTGAAGAGCAAACATTTGGTGATCAGATGTTTGCCAAGCTGTGCAGATAAGTCTTTTTGATGGGGTGCCTGGGTGGCTCAGTCAGTTAAGCATCCGACTCTTGATTGCAGATGAGATCATGATTTCAGGGTCATGAGATAGAGCCCTGCATGGGGCTCTTCACTGAGCATGGAGCCTGCTTAGGATTCTCTCTCTCTCCCTCTGCTCCTCCCCTGATTGCGTGCTCTCTCTCTTGAAAAAAAAAAAAGTCTTTTTGATATAAAAAGTTATCTCTGGGGTGCCTGAGTGGCTCAGTCAGTTAAGCATCTGCCTTTGGCTCAGGTCATGATCCCAGGGTCCTGGGATGGAGCCTGCATCCGGCTCCTTGCTCAACAGGAAGCCTGCTTCTCCCTCTCCCTCTGCCTGCCACTCCCCCTGCTGTGCTCTCTCTCTCTGTCAAATAAATAAATAAAAATCTTTTTAAAAAACCCTACTCCCCTACATTTTTGTTTTGTTTTGTTTTTTCATTAAGCTATATGTGGAAAATAAGAGAAATTTAATAACAATGGTACCTTGTTTTAAAACATAGACCCATTTCTTGTTTGGACTTTAAAAATAAGTCAAAACAAAATGACTGGCCCTGGAAAACAGAAGACTGTTCTACCAGTTATAGGAATGTTCATCTTTAGGGACACCTGGGTGGCTCAGGTGGTTAAGCAGCCGACTCTTGGTTTCAGCTCAGGTCATGATCCCAGGGTCCTGGGATGGAGCCCTACATCAGGTTCCTTGCTCAGCAGGGAGCCTGCCTCTCCCTCTCCCTCTGCCTGCCGCTGTGCCTACTTGGGCTCTCTCTCTGTCTCTCTGTCAAATAAATAAATAAAATCTTAAAAAAAAAAAAGTTATCTCTTCCTCGTGCAGGACCCCAATCTAAATTCTTTTAAGTAGTTAAGGGGAAGGTAAAAGCTTTTCCTGAGTCTACTGGGTCTTATTTGCCTTCAGCTCAAAACAATCCACGTGCCAAAGTGGCACATTTGGGGATAGCATATTCTGCTCCCCATCAAGGAAAAGAAGGAAGGAGGGGTACAGAAGTCAAGACCCAGGGCCTGCCTCCATCAGAAAAGTCTAGAATGCAAAAGGGCTACAACCTTAGCGTTAAAGTAAACCAGAACTAATCTCATCTCCAGGGTTACAGGAAAGTCATTTTGGTGTTGAGCAGAGTGGGAGAAAAAAGGAAAGCAAAAACATATCATAACCCAGGGTGGCTGGCTGGCTCAATCAGTAGAACATATGTCTCTTAATCTCAGGGTTCTCGGGGTCATGAGTTGGAGCCCCATGTTGGGTGTAGAGATAACTTAAAAAAAAAAAAGATGGCCATGAACCAGCTCTACTATAAATTAGTACAAAAAAATTTACTAGAGATAAAGAGAATTGGTTTGTAAAGATGAAAGGCTCATTTCATTAAGGAGATAAAACAGATTAGATAGATGGATTGGTCAGTTAATAGATTGATCAGTAGATCCAAAAAATGTAAAATTATAAGAAATAAACACATCAAGCATTGTGGGAGATTTTAGCATATGCGTCTTCTGGTAATCACCATGCAAAAAAATCAATTAGATATAGAAGATTGGAACACCATTAATAAACATGGCTTAATGGTTATGCATGTATGTGTGTGTGTGCATGTAAGTTATTTCACCCAACAACACAGTACACATTATTTTTTGATCATACATAGATTACTTACAAATATTGACCATAAAATGGACATAATTATTATAGCAGCAAAAAAAGGAAGTGATTACCATGAAAGAGAAGGCTTTATTCTGATAGGGGAAGCTGGGTTGGGGGAAGAGGTTGTGATCAGTAGGTAAATGGGATGGATATACAGGTATTCACTCCCCATATTCCATTAAATTATGCCTTGACGTTTTATGGATTTTCTATATGTTTGTTACATTTAGCAATACAGTTAATTTAGAAATAAGGACAATTCTTTTACCATCTTCCTAGATAATAGCTTATGCACTTTAATTAGTCTCATCCTAACATATAATGCTGCCTTGCATTTAATTCTATTTATAAACCTATTAGACATTATTAGTATTTGAACACAGTCAACATAAATCTACATGTATATTTACTATTTTTTGGTTTTCCTCCCTTCTTGCCTTTTGGACCTTCCACCTGGAAGCTTTTTCCTTTCTGGCAGAAGATACCTAGACAGTAACTGTTCTGGCAGTGTTCCAGTTTTGACTAGATGTTTGCATTTTGGTTATTTGTTAAAATTTACATTTATATACTTTTTTATATGATAATAAAATTAAATAAAATTAAGAATATTTTTATAAAAGTTAAATATTTTTAAAAGAATAACTTCAGATTTTATGCCAAATATTTTTGGCTATACTGGTTTTACTCTGGTCCCATGGCTGGCTGAGTATGCCATACATATTTTCCTGTAGACTTCCTCTCTAGTCTGTATTTTGTCTCACAATGAAAAGAATTTGTTAGCAACTTGTGATGCTTTCCTTAGACACCACAATATCCAAGGAGACACACAGAATTGGTCAAGAAAACGTGATGTCTTTTTGAGGATCATGGATTTGGAATTGAAATTTTAGGTTCAGATCTGGATGCTACCATTTTAGTAGCTGTCTCACTTGACCAAAAGGTCCGTATTTATTCTCACTTTCAAATAATTCATTGATAAATGAAGAAAATAAGACCATTTCGCCCTTTTCACAGGACTACTGAGAAATACTAATGGGACGAAATATGTGAACAGGCTTTATAAAATGGTTAAGTAACCTGTGACTTTAAACTAGTATTATTTATGTAGATATGGAGAGGAAAGAATAAAAGTTAAAATGTTTTATGTAAAATGAAGATGAGGATGTATTTAGGTATGTGGTGAAGCATTATAGTACAACAGAAATACTGGGTATTTTGAGTCAGATATTTGGAATGATTTAAGTTTCTACTCCGCTGCCTGCTAGCTCTAGAATCCCCTGCAAGTTAACTTTCCTGAGTCTCAGTTTCCTCATCTGTAAAATGGAAATAATAATGCCTCACTGATGCCTCATTTACTGTGAGG
Source organism: Neomonachus schauinslandi (assembly GCF_002201575.2). Lineage (NCBI taxonomy): Eukaryota > Metazoa > Chordata > Mammalia > Carnivora > Phocidae > Neomonachus > Neomonachus schauinslandi. The sequence goes on along the minus strand of NC_058419.1, from coordinate 94,862,596 downwards.
CTTGAATAGAACACTATGTCTGTAGCGCCTGGAGCATAGTATGTGTGCCATCAGTGTTAGTCTCTACAGTGCAAATTCAGTACAAAGAATGATGAGAATCGGGGCACCTGGGTGGCTCAGTCGGTTAAGCATCCAACTCTTGGTTTCGGCTCAGGTCACGATCTCAGGGTCCTGGGATGGAGCCCCGTGTCCGGCTCCACACTCAGCATGGAGTCTGCTTAAGAGTCTCTCTCCCTTGCCCCTCCCCCTCCCTCACTCCATCCCTGGCCTCCCCCATAAATAATTCTTAAAAAAAATGATTAGAATAGAATGTGATTATGATGTTGATAGAAAGTGGCCTATTCAGATGAGATTCTCCCCCAGAAGTCAAAGGGAACTGATAAGACTGAATTTCAAAATAATAGAACGGTAAACTAGAAGAATCATTGGGAGTTTTTAAAAAACTGTCCCTAAGCCCAACTCTGACCTTTGCTGAAATTTGGTTAACAGCTTGGTCCAAGATTAATTTCCTTTTCTCTCCTCTGGCTCCTGCTGGCTTGACAGGAAACATTACTACCCAGAGATTCAGCCTAGAGAAGATTTACATTTGAGCTCACAGGGGAAGAAGTGATGAGGAGGCGCATTGTTTGCAGGCAGCTCCTACCTCCAGGGGTGAGAATGCCCCAAAGTCACAGATCTGAGTGCAGAACCCAATTTGGGACTAAGAGATCCAGAGCCTGCTTCTACCTTACAGCCTTCTGGGAATGCCTCCTTTTGACTCTGCTCCACTCCACCTCTCATTTGTACAAGGAGAAAATTGTCCATGAAAGCAAACACACAAAACCCACAAATTTCCTTCATCACTTCTGTTTTCCATTAGTTTTTCAACCACACCCTGCCTACCCTTCATGCCCAGCTCTGCTTTGGAAAAACAAACCAATAAACAGTCTAAATAAGCAACAGCAAAAAATATCATGAGATCTGCAAGCCTCTCAAGTGTTAGGCAAAAAGGAGTTTTCTTTCATGGGGAGGAATAAACAAGGCTAGAAATAATTAGGGGCAGCGAAGTGGGTTGAGAGGAAAAATTGGAAATTACATGTGAGAAATTTTTACTCTGAGGCCATGCTCTCTCTCTTTTTTTTTTTTTTAATTTTATTATGTTATGTTAGTCACCATACAATACATCATTGCTGAGGCCATTCTCTTGACAGGAGGCATTATATGTTGGTTCAGGCTGAGGTGGGTCAAAGTTCAGAGACCAGGGGGAAGTAGAGAAGCTTAACTAAAGTTTGGTTAAAAAGCATTTTGTTCCCATTGATCGGTAGGAATAAGAAGATCAGCTCATCTTTTATGAGACAAAGAATAGAAATTGGAATGTTGTGTGTGTCTGGCCTTGTCTTAGGTAAGCAGAGCATCTAAGTCTTTTCTAAGTCATATGGAGAAGGGTGTTTCTTTGCAGTAAGCCATTTCTTTTGTCAACCTAAAATTGTCAGGAGGCAATAATTAAGCAAAAGCGTTTATTTGGGATCAAAGAGTTGCAATTCAGAGTGCACAGATTTGGGCAGCAACCCAAATAGTGTCCCACTAGGAAGCAAAAATCAGAGGTTTCTAAAGACAAAAAACCCCAATGCTTATGTAAGTTGTTTACAAAGAATTCTGCTTGTTATCCGTGGCAGAAAACTAATCTTGGTTAAACATAATTGGTTGCTAAGGCTATCACTAAGCAAAGGCACATTACTGTAGCAAGTTGCAGGTGTTCCTGCAGAGTCCTCGGAGTATTTGCCGTCTGGCCCAGTCCAGAAGTTCATAGTTACGCCCAGTGAGGACGCGCATAAGGCCCACCTCCTCAATGGCCTCCCGGCTCCGCCTTAAAACCCTTTGACATCGTGACCCCATTTTATTTCTCCTCTCACACCTTAAACACTAATGGGTGGGAGAGATTCCTTTAACCATTGTTGCTTTCCCAGAGCATAGGATTCAGGTAAAATTCAACATAATTAAAACCAAAACAAAAAAGCAAAACAGAAAGAAAGTGTAGGAGTTTCTTTGTTTCTTCTTCTCCGCACTGGGCTACTCAAAGGCTGGCTGCTATGAGGGAAGCAGACTGGCCCAGGAGTGAGAGCGAGAGGAGCTGGGAGCCTCCACAGCTCGAAGGAGCGTCCCCTGTCATGAAGGGAGACGACCCCCGTGGCACCTGAAGCGCGGGGACAAAGTAGCCAGTGGGAACCAGGGAACGGGATGGGTGACGCGATCCGGGGCTGCCGACAGGAGAGGGTGGAGGAGCGTCGGGCGTAGAGCGTCCACAGGTGTGACACACGGAGACCGGGTAGGTGACATCTCTGTGCTCGGTGACAGTGACTTCGTGCACGCTTCACCGCGTGCCTGGCAGCCGCGGGGCACTTCACGCATGTCTTCGCTCCGTAGTCCCTCGAGCATCGTATCGTTAAAGCATCATTTTGCAGATGGGGTGACGGAGGGCCGCAGAGGTTGCGTCACTGGTGGGGCTGTAGGCAGCGGGGGCTCCGTGCCAGTGCGGGCTTGCAGGGGTGAGGCCAGGAGTCGGTTCACGGGGGAGCCGTCCGCGTATCCTTCCGCAGGTGAGCCGATCGCTTCTCGGCCTTTTGGCTAAGATCAAGTGTGATGATTTCCTGTGTCCCAACGGTGAGATTCTGCTCCAAAAGGAGCAAGTTATGTCCGCTTTCCGTAAATAGATCACAACTTACAAAGTTTCTTCATAAAGCAGGGTTTAGGGAAAAATAGAAATCTGCCTCCAACACTAGTGATCCGAACTTACTGTTTTCAGTAATTTAGCCTTCCTTTGCTGAAGTAGGACGCTGAAGTCATGGTCTCTCTGTTACATTTGTTAGCCTGTGTTTTTGCTCTTGTGTGTGTGTGTGTGTGTTTGCTCTTTAATTATAGTTTCTTCATGTCACAGTTGAACCCTGGTTGTTCCCAACAGTGAGGATAAAAGGAAGTAGCAAGTTCGCCAGTTGAGTTTCTCTTTACCTTTCTGTTTCCAAGGCTAGCCAGTTAGTCAGCTGACACCTTCTTGATGCCGTTAGCTAGGATGATCCTTAGGCCTAGAAGGAAAAACAACACCAGGTCGCTGATTCAAACTGCAGGGTTCTACATTTACTTTTATTCACTGTGGGATGTAATCAAGGCACAAGATTGTCAAGAACGAACCTCTGTGCTCCAGAGCGGAAATGTAACAGGAAGACAGCGTGGGGATAAAGAAGGAAGATGCTTTATTACTTTGCCCAGCAAAGGCGGCTGCAGCCGGCTCATGCCCCCCAAGAGTGCAAGCCCGCCCAGGGTAAAAGGCTGAGAGCTTTTATAGGAAAATCCAGGATCGGGGCCGTTTCGATAGGAATCTACTACGAACTGCCAGCCACGTTTGTCATGTCCTCAAGGTGATGTCGTGACTAACACTGGCGCCCGCCACCCTTAGGAAGTCTCCTTAGGAAGTATACATCGAGGTCAGCGAGATGTCAGTATCGATACTGAGTTCCTAGAACAAAGAATTCTACAGAAAAACAAGTGAACGGGATGGGGAGGCTTTGAGAATGAGGAAGAGAAAAATGTGTTCAGTTTAACTTAGGCCTTGCTGAAGCACTAGTGTGTCCGTCTTAATTTCCATCCATCTTTACGTTTCTATAGCGGTTTTGGTATAACAAAAGCCAGTGTCTGGTTGTCATTTCTTTGGCAGGCAAGGGCCCAGGGAATCTTGTGGAAGACCTTGTTCAGAGATGCAGAAAGAGCAAGAAGCAATGGGACTTGGGGAGAGCTCTCAGTAGGTGGCCATAAGTTGGGGTTTCTGGCCAGGACACCAGTATTTAGTGAAGGAAATAGCAGGAGCCCCAAATTCCATGAGGGGCCTCAGTATTTGTAGGCAGTCATTACAGGAAGGTAGAGGCGAGGAATAAGACAAAAGCCCAGGTGGCAGCAGGACAGTTAACTGGATTCTGAGCCCCGTGTGTTAAACTTTGTTTTCCCCAAGAGAAGGCAAAATGACTCTACTTCTGTTATTTCATCAGCCTTAGAGTAGTTGTCGAATGGTGGCAGAAAGCATAAAGAACAAAAGCAGAACTCATCAGTCAACACTGGTTTTGTACTTACCGTTGTAGAAGAATCTGTGTTTTGTTTAAAAATGAATTCGTTAGTCACAAATTTATTTTTTGCAAACAAGCATGAGCAGAGAAATTTAAAATTGAAAAGCTTACTCGTGGACAAGTAAATCTATATCCCATATATAGGAGATGTGTTATGACATTTAACAAGGACAAACAGATATTGGGCCAAATATCAGAAGGCTAGTGTGTGCTTTACAGTTTGGGTGAGTAAATCCAGTTTCCTGTAATAAATGCTCCAGCAGATGGCATTTTCTATAGAAAACAGAGTTAGCAAGCCCCTTGTTGTAATTATAGTATTGAGGTTAAGGATTATATTGCACTAGGGATAAAAATAAAACCCTGCAAATGAAAACAATGTTATAAGAGAGTTTCTTCCATTTACAACAGACTTGTCCCCAAATCAACTTGACAATGACAGGATAAATGATATATATAGATTAAGTTAAATTAGTGCCAAATTCATGCTTTTTATACACCTTGTACCTTAATGATAATTAATTTGTAAATATTTTCCAACCTTCTCGATTATCTTTTCAATAAGGATTAACAGAGAACCTTGTATCCTACATTCTCAAAAGCACTTGTATCAAGTTTTCTTAATAAATACTACAGAAATATTTGGTGTATGGTTTTATTTTAACCAAAGTGAATCACAGTATTTGGTGGTTGAACATTTCCAATTCCACATTACACTCTAGATAATCTGCTTAAGTATTTTTCAAGCATTATTTTATTTGACCTTCCTTAAAATGTTATGAACAAGGTTTTGTTGTTTGCATTTTACAGATGAAGAAACCGAGGGATTAGCGCCCAGCTAGCATGTTCCAGAGCAGCGACTGGAACCCAGACCCTCTGCTTCCAAAACCCTCTCTCAGAGATGCAGGGGAGCGTGGGCCAAGACAGCGTGATGGTAGAGTCTGAGGCCCAATTTGCCAAAGTGCTTCCATTGCACAGTGCTCCACACAGAATACGGTCTCAGTAGATACATGTTGAATAATGTGGCAGTGCCACCTATGGGCAGTTGACCAACTCCAACCCAAGTGGACTTGGGGATTACCTGGTGAATGACTGATTTTGTAGGCAAAATTTTTCCTGGTCCTGGTGCTTTCATGAGTTGACTTACAAACTGTAGAGAACGGATGGCACCAGATCTTTGAGTAGTCTGCTTTTTTTTCCAGAAATATATCTAGGCTGATTTTTGCCGCAAAAAAATCCCAGTGGGGGTGTTGGGAGGGGAGGGGAGGGACTCCTACCACATAATGACTCATTTGGATGAAATGAATCTTTGACAGTTGAGAAAATTCCTTTTTTTTCTTTTTTTTAAGATTTTATTTATTTATTTGACAGAGACACAGTGAGAGAGGGAACACAAGCAGGGGGAGTGGGAGAGGGAGAAGCAGGCTTCCCGAGACAATTCCTAAGCATCTTTTAATGATACTGCTCTTTCAAAGATAATAATGAGGGGTTTTTTTAATTTTTAATTTTTTTTTAATAATCTCTACACCCAACATGGGGCTCAGACTCACGACCCTGAGATCAAGAGTCAGATGCTCTACAGACTGAGCCAGAGAGGTGCCCCTGTTTCTTTATTTTAGAATGCATTTTTGCTGACAAATTATATCCCATTTTCTGTTGAATATCTCCGTAATATAAAAGAATGTTTGTGTCAAGATATAATAATATCCCATTTAAGGATGAAGCTCACTTTCATTTATTTAAAGAGAAAGATGATAATTTGGGGATGACATTTGAGTAATGCTCTCATTTACTATATGTCAGTTTCTCCAGGAATTAATCGTTTAAAGTCCATGCAGAACACTAAGGTACTATCCACTCAAAGAACAGGGGCACTACAGGATCTTTGAGAGTCCCTCAAAGCCTCTTATTTTATGATTATTTAAAGAAAAGGTAGTCATATAGGGGATCCACAGGAGAGCAGATTGAACACAGTGCTGGGAATGTAGAAACTAGAATTCTAATTCCAGGATTTTTACAAAAATTGAGGACTCAGAAGCAAGCCATAATCTCATTTGACCTAAGTCTCGTATATTCAATATGAGGAGGATGAAATAAATCATTTCTAAGATGAATTTAGGCTATAAAATTCCACAACTTTAATGCATTTGAGTTTCATTGCATTAAGATAATTTCAGATCACTTCTAAGTGTATAGTTTTCAAGTTTCAAACCAGTAATGTAAAGAAAATATAGAAATAAGTCTTTTTTAAAGACAATTTTCATACTTAAACACCTGTTCTGTGAATAGAATTCCAGTCTGTATTTATAGAAAAATATAATTTAGGCAACCAACAGGGTATAAAAATGCATTTACACAAGGAATAAACTCATAGTGCATGCCACCTGGGAATTGTATTTATATGAAGATGCCAGTAGTCTGGGGAAAAGAAAACATCCAGTATGAATATGAAGAGTATATCTTCCTTGCTCCTAGAAGAAAACACCATAAATGGCTAAGAGTTTTCATCTATATTATTGGAGGTATAAGGAAATATTTGAATGCTTCAAATAGCATCCTGCACAAGTTACTCGGTATTTTAACATGCAGCTGCAGATTTCTGAGAAATGTCACAAATTAGAGCCCATACACTTACGGATGCCAGCTTTCAGGATGTTTCCCCAACATCTTGTCATCATGATCTGCTCACATTCCCAGGCTCTTGCTTGATTGCCTTGAAGAAAATCTAGGCCCTCCTGGCATGGAGAGCACCATGTAAACAGTATTATGAAATGGTCACCAGCACTTTCTTGTCCTTTCAAGCAAAGTGGGGCATTATTTGAATGTGGTCTCACATCAGTTTATATACATCTCACTTAATTCAAGCAGGGATCAAGTGGGCTTAGACCCTGGCATAGAAATTCACATTTTAAAGTAAGATTTCACAAAATATTTCCTAAATCTACTACTCTGTTGTTATTGACTAGATTAACCACATTTTTCTCTACCTCCCTTCGTATAGAATAGTCTTGCCTCCCCATCTTGTCTGTATGGAAAATTCCTATTTACCATTCCATACATCCATTACCTCCTATCGGAAGTCTGCCACACTCCCTCACGTTCGATCAGTTACCTCCTCTCTCGTCAGTGTACAGTGTCTGGCCCCTGGCTCCATTAGAGCATTCAC
>NC_058419.1:94722212-94855332 GCF_002201575.2 Neomonachus schauinslandi | reverse complement strand
GTCAGTTAAGCATCTGACTTCAGCCCGCGTTGTGATCTTAGGGTCCTGGGATCGAGCCCCGTGTCGAGCCCCGTGTCGGGTTCCGTGCTCAGCGGGGAGTCTGCTTCTCCCTCTCCCTCTGCCTGCCCCTCCCTCTGCTCTTGCTCTCTCTCTCTCTCTCCCTCTCAAATAAATAAATAAAACCTTTAAAAAAGTAAATATAAGAAGAGGAGAAAAGGAAGAAAGAGGGAAAGGATGGACGGAGGAAGGAAGGAAAAAGGGGGAAGACAGGAATTCATTGTCAGTTTTTAATCATTATATTGGGTATCGTTTATATGCGACTTCAGGGTATATAGCTACATGCCATTTCACCAGCCCTGATAATAGGAAGCTAGTTGTAGTAGTAAACACATTATTTTCACTTAGGATAAAATTATCTTACATGAGTATAGTTGCAAGATCTTGATCCAGGGTGCTTTAAAACTTTTTTCCTGCTTTTCTATTTGGCAATATACTTCTAAATTACCATAGATTTTCTGATCTCCAATTCTCTATTTTCTTTCTATTCATTTTTATTTCTTGGTTTTTTGAACTGAACACTTTAAAAAACACATTACAAGATTTTAGATAAGGTAATAAAATAAGTCACTCATTCAAGAAAAAAAGGACTTTATTTTGTATTATCTAATTACAGAATTTCATATTTCAAATTTCTTTTTGATGAGCCCTCCTTTGCAGATAAGTTCGATATTTCATAGATTCGGTGGAGCATGGGATTGGGATGCAAATAAATGTTATTGTGATAACAGGTCAGAAAAGCAAGCAACAAAGTATAATTTTGCAACAGGACAAATAAAACACTTTATGAAGCTCTATGTATCAATTTGTATAAAAGAGACATATTTCAAAGTAATCCTGTCATCAATCTTCCCCTGTGAGGTTAGTCCTTTCTGTTTCGTTGTCACATGGATCATTTTGCCATTCTACTTAGTAGTCTGGGTGGAGTCTTTCCCTAGCAATAACTTTTGGGTTAACTTTCATGTTTTCTGGCTTCATGATATATTATAGACATATTGAGACAAGGGTATTGCAACATTTTTATCAGTGTTTCCTCTATGATATGTGTATTTTTCTGGCAAAGCGGACAGTGAGGGCTTAGAGAAACAATCTGTTAACTCTTCTGATTAACGATGCCCCCCCCCCCCCAGGTTTTATTCACTTCTTCTTGTATTACATCAGTTATGTTGTGACGTTTGACAGGCCCATCAAACTACTCTGCCTGATTCTCCTGAGTGGGCTACTCCTTTTCTGCAAACAAACTCTCAGATGTTGGCTTTGTTGCTAACCGAGGCTGACATTAATGCTGACATTCATGATAATCCTTGGTGATTTCTGCAAGATTTAATTTACAATGGAGGGACGATGCCATATCCAGTGGGAAGAAAGTGGTACCTATTAGAGAACAAAGGGGACTGTTCTCACTCAGAGGGCAGACCTTAGTGTTAATACCTCCCAATAGAATAATCGGTGTTACACATTTCAGTTTATGAAGGGGTAAGTAATCTGTTTCATCATATCACATTTCCATATTGGAATCTGATTTAAGATTACAGCTTGTTGGCTTCATAGCAACGTTTCGGAACTCAAATGTGGCTGCAAAGATTCTCTCAAAACTGGAGGGAATGTTTTGGCCTCTCAGGTGGCTGAGTGTGATGTCAGGAATCTTAACAGCAAAGAGCATTCCAAGCAGAGCATTTGCCCTTTTGTATCTAAACTGAGAGCTAAAGTGGAAGCCGAAGCACTAACATCCAGAGATGGAGGAGTCAGGGGGCCACTTCTGCCCCCCATTGCTGCTGCTGATGGATGCCATCACTGCTGTTCTACGATCATTGAAGGGCAATGGCATGTTACGGGGCCTTGGTAGCATTTTAGTTGTGTCACTCCTGTGACATTGAATAAGTCATTTACACCTCTTGGGGCCTCAACTTCACCAAGTGTAAAACATGACCTAAAAGCCCTGCCTTCTTTTTTTTAAGTTTATGTGTGTATATATGTATGTATGTAATCTCTACACCAAACGTGGGGTTCAAACTCATGACCCCGAGATCAAGAGCTGCATGCTCTTCTGACTGAGCCAGCCAGGCGCCCCCTCCTTACCTTTTTACATGAGTATTGTGAAGAGTATTGTGAAGAATAAATGGAGTAATTATGCAAATGAATTTTAGAAGCAGTAAAGTATTATATATGTATACATATATGTATATTTTAAAGATTTTATTTATTCATTTGAGAGAGAGAGACCTGTGCATGAGTAGGGGGAGAGGCAGAGGAAGGAGAGAGAGAATCTCAAGCAAACTCCCCGCTAAGCGCGGAGCCCAACTCAGGGCTCCATCCCAGGATCCTGAGATCATGACCTGAGCCGAAATCAAGAGTTGAATGCTCAGCTAACTGGGCCACCCAGGCGCCCCGGAAGCAGTATTGTAAAAATATAGTTTATTATTACCCATTCACTCATTCTTCACCTATTCGGTATTTACTGAGTAACCATCATGTGCCTCTGGAGTTGACCCACTTGGTTTTGTGAATAGAATGGATGGGAATGAGGGCAGCTGACTAAAGAATACTTGAGAATTTCATCCTCGATAAGCATAACTAGGTTCTAGAACTGGAGCCAAGCATAATGTGCATTTTTAATGAGTGAAGCTTATTAATATCCAGACTTTAATAAAGTCCTTGAAGGTCTCAAAGCAGGAAGCACACTCTGGAGGATATTGAGTAGTCTGGTGTCTCTGGTTCATGTGGGAGTGCATATCTCCCTTATGTTGGTCTTACTTTACATGAGAAGGGGATTTATGGGACTCCTGGGTGGCTCAGTCTTTAAGCGTCTCCTTTAGGCTCAGGTCATGATCCTGGGGTCCTGGGATCGAGCCCGCATCGGGCTCCCTGCTCAGCGGGAAGCCTGCTTCTCTCTCTCTCTCCCTCTGCCCCTCCACCCTGCTTGTGCTCCTTCTCTCAAATAAATAAATAAAATCTTTAAAAAGGGGGGTGTTTAACATGATAAATTTGGACAGGGATACATTTTATAAGTTCTGTGGGGGAACACAGCTCAAATAGTCTAAGATGAACCTCTCCCTTATGAAGAAGGAAATATGACTTTTTCTGTTATGGAAATTTTGCACACTTTTAACTTTTAATTCTGCCATTTCTATCTATTATAGGTTACATACCATGAGAATTCTTATTAAATTGCTAGCAAAGTTAAAAATAAATTGTGGTGGGTACTTGTACTTTGCTGGTCATCAAAATGAATTTAGGAATATCAATTTGTGGGTGACTCAGTTAATTGGATCAACATTCTGTATTCATAACTGAAAGGTGGACTGATTATATAAGCTCTTTCTTATCACAGAATTGCCCATTTTGTAAGATTCTAAAAAGTGAGAAATGTCATTAATTAAAAATATTTTCACACTGCTTTTAACACTGAATTAGGATAGATCCACCAGGAACCAATCTGGAATTAAGCCGGCTTTTTCTGTTACATTAATAAAGCTGTAGGACTTCATATATTTGTTTAAGCATTTACAATTTTCCCTTTGACAGTATGATATGATTCATTGCATGCAGGAAAGAGCAGAATGAGCTTATACATACTCAATTATTTTGAAAAGAAAATTTGAGATTTTTCACTAACATTTTGTTTGTTTGTTTATTTATTTATTTTTAAAGTAGACTCCACGCCCAGCGTGGAGCCCAACACGGGGCTTGAACTCACGACCCTGAGATCAAGATCTGAGTTGAGATCAGGAGTCGGATGCTTAACCAACTGAGCCACTTAGGTCCCCCACTAACATATATCTTAATTCTCTTTTGTAAGATAACTAATAGCTTACACATTGCTTATAATTAAAAAAATAGGTTTATAGTTTTTGTCCTACCCTGTTCCTAGTCACATTACCCACACATCACTCTTAGTCACCAAAAGAGGGAAATGTCAGTTTCTTCCACAGTTATATCTATACCACGGGGGGACATATATATATATGTACATATATATTTTTTACATACCCATATATGGTATATTCATATATTACCCATCCATTTTTTTCCACATTTTTCCTTTTTTACCTAAAACAAGTTGGAGATTGCTTCATATAAGTACATGATGACTTACTTCATTCTTTTCAATAGTATTTTCTTCTGTGAATGCACAGTAATTTACAGAACCAATCCCCTATTTATGAGCATTTGTCTCCAGATTGCTATTGCAAACTATGCTGCAAGAATAATTGTGCGCTTGTATGATTTCCCATGAATGCATGCAAGTATATCTTCAAAATAAATTCCTAAATGTAGAATTGCTGATTCCAAGGACATGTGCTTTTGTGATTTTGGTAGTTTTTGTCCGATTTATATTCCCTTCAGTAATTATGAAAGTGCCTTACCCCTACGACTTAATCACAGAAACATTCACCAATTTATTCTTAACCAATATATTCCATTTTACTTCCATTTCAGAAGTGTGCATAGGTAATTGACAATGATATGAAACTTTCATTTTTTAACATATAAGTTTGAATAATTATATGTATTGAAAGTGGTTTATTTATATATGGTTCATTTGTAATGCCAACACAGCTAACTGAAAAGTGAAAACAAAACTCAGTAAAACATTCTGTGAAAAATAAAGGAAGACATCCGAGAACCTGTTCTAGTAGGTAGTGTTCCTCACCAAATCGATTAGTTGAATCAGAGATCGTTTTAGTTTACCTATTAAAGTAACTCAAATATTTTTGTAGAGTATAAAACATTTACTTGATGAAATGTTACTACCTTTTACTTTTATTAAATCAGTCCTTTATTTTCTATGACTGCTTTTATTCCTACTATATGTAATAGATATTTGTATGTGAAGTAAATATATACAAAAATATTTGCCCTAAGCAATCTGAATTTGAATCCTCTATGTTGAAAAAATTTGAAAATTAGTTGTACCACTAATTAAATTGTTACATGGGACCCCTGGGTGACTCAGTCGGTTAGGTCATGATCTTGGTGTCCTGGGATTGAGCCCCGCATTGGGCTCCTTACTCAGCGGGGAGCCTGCTTCTCCCTCTGCCTGCCGCTCCCCCTGCTCGTGCTCTCTCTCTCTCTCTGACAAATAAATAAATAAAATCTTTAAATATATATATAAATAAATAAATTGTTACTTAAAGATTTTTTTTTTTTTAATTCCGCATCCCCCAAACACCTTTCTTATGTGGGGAGATATCTTAAAAACAAAAGAAAACCCAACAACAGTGCTTTAAACACATTGGGACATTTTTTTAAAAGATTTTATTTATTTATTTGACAGAGAAAAAGAGCACAAGCAGGGGGAGCAGCAGGAAGAGGGAGAAGCAGATTCCCTGCTGAGCAGGGAGCCCGATGCGGGGCTCCATCCCAGGACCTGGGATCATGACCTGAGCCGAAGGCAGACGCTTAACCAACTGAGCCACCCAGGCGTCCCAACACTGGGACATATTTTTATCAGCTAACCTATCAGGAGGTAGCTTGTGCAATAGGATGTCTTCAGGGGATTGTGGCTGGTTCTCTCTTCCCACTCCATTATCCTTTGCTCATATTTCTGGTGTGAAGCAGGAAGAAGAGCCAAAATCTTTTCCTCCCAAAGTGTTTCCTTTTCTCCCCTTTTTCAAGACTTTACATACATCTCACTGATCACTAGATTTGCCTTTCATCTGGCCACCCTGGCTGAAAGAGAGGCAAACCAGTGACTATGTAGCTTTCCAGTCTCTTTAGTAAAGGAAGGCAAGGGAGAAGGGGTTGTAGATAGCTTTCCACAATATCTGCAGTCCTGTATTCACCTGTTAGAGCAAGTTCAAAGCACTTTGAATAAATATTTTGAGAGGGACTAGTGCCTTTGGGAAAATTGCACAGTAGCAACATCTTTTAATGTACTGTGTGAGCTGGGCCCAGGAAAGATTTTCATGTGATTTTGCTGCCCTTTTGCGGCAGAAATGTGAGAAAATTCTCTGGCTCAGATCTCAAATTCTATCAGGCTTTAGACTAAGGCAATTTGTACCATAAGTGTGTATTTTTGTTTCTTAACTATCCGAGGGTATAGATCACCCATAATGCCACTCTTCAATGAAGCAAAGATAGTTCATCTGAAATATGGAGGTCATTTAAGACTCTCCGTCCTAGACAATTAGAGTGTGTTTTGTGAAATGGATTCTTCACACTTTCAGAATATGGGTACTTGGGGAAGAAAGGCCTAAATGAATTGTCATTCATTACTTTAGAGATGAAATAAAAAATGAATTTAACCAGCAGTTTTCTGAGGCCCCACGGTTTACTTTATTCTGTTTTTTCCCAAAGAACCGTTCCTTTTTTTCCTTTCAGTTTTGCCTTCTGACTATGTTGGGATATGATATGCTGGCCTTTTGTCTCTCATTAAATTATATGATGTTACCTAACGGAAGGTCTGCATTGCTGTGTTGTACTTCCCCTTGGATATGTCAAACCTGTGACATTAATTTATTCTTTGTCAGTCATGACTTCAAGAGCAAATGGGCCGGGCCTCCATGTCCAAGGTACACATATATACCACCCCCCACCCCTGCCACACACACTCTGACACGTGTGTGGAAATCAAAGAGAGTGAGTTATCAGAAAGCATTTGAAACAGTATTTTCAGGGTGTCTGGGTAGCTCAGTGGGTTAAGCATCCAACGCTTGATTTTTGTCTCTTCTCGCGATCTCAGGGTGGTGGGATTGAGCCCTACGTCTGGCTCTGTGCTCAGTGGGAAGTCTGCTTGGGATTCTTTCTCTTTCCCTCTGCCCCCCTCCACTCACACTTTCTCTCTCTAAAATAAATAAATCTTTTTGGGGCACCTGGGAGGCTCAGTTGGATGAGCGACTGCCTTCGGCTCAGGTCATGATCCTGGAGTCCCGGGATTGAGTCCCACATCGGGCTCCCTGCAGGGAGGCTTCTTCTCCCTCTGACCCTCCTCCCTTTCATGCTCTCTGTCTCTCATTCTCTCTCTCTCTCTCAAATAAATAAATAAAATCTTTAAAAATAAATAAATCTCTCTCTTTTTTAAATTTATTTTATTAGGAGAGAGAGAGTGAACGCATGCAGGGAGGGGCAGAGGGAGAGAGAAACTTCAACAGACTCCTCGCTGAGTGCAGAGTCGGATGTGGGGCTTGAGATCATGACCTGAGCTGAAACCAAGAGTTGGATGCTTAACCCACTGAGCCACCCAGGCGCCCCAGTTAAGTAGATAATCTTGATGAGGAAGGACAGCCTGGCAGCATAACTAACTGCCTTGCTGACATGGCTCCTGCCTGCTGGTTTATCTGTCGTGTCTTACTCTTTTTATATCCCTCCTTATACTAACTCAGCCTTCTGAACAAAGGATGTACCTAAAACTTTCCTGGAGAAATGGTCTTGGGACTAGATACATCAATAAGGTATAAGAGCTTGGAGGTCATCTCAGCAGAAGAAGTGAAGGAGCCCAGAGTTCAGAGGGAAGGCTGCAGAGAGCCATCAGGATGTCAGACGGGATGCTGGACCTTCTTAGTGAATCCTATCAATACGAGGAGGGGCAGGAACGTTGTACCTCAGGATGGACGGAATGATTTCTACTGCTGGGTTCGTCACCAGAAAGGCCAAGTCCTTTGCTGTGAGTTTTATCCCTGGGTTTATCATGTTAAGTGTCTGAGACTGACAACGGAACCAGAGGGGGACGGGTTTTGTCCTGAATGTGCGAAGATTATGGTAGCAGAATGCGTTGAGGCTCAGAGTAAAGCCATGACAATGCTCACCATCAAACAATTATCCTACCTGCTCAAATTTGCCATTCAGAAAATGAAACAACCAGGGACAGATGCCATCCAGAAGCCTGTTCCATTGGAACAGCATCCTGACTACATGAAACACATCTTCCATTCTATGGACCTTCGTACATTGGAAAAGAAGGCTAAAAAGAAAACGTATGGATGCACAGAAGCTTTCCTGGCTGATGCAAAGTGGATTTTGCACAACTGCATCATTTATAATGGAGGAAATCACAAACTGACACAGCAAAAGTACCCATCAAAATCTGTGAGTATGAGATGAATGAAATCAATTTTGTCCAGTAAGTATCTAGCTGCTTGCCAAAAACGAGGTAACTGGTTTTATGAACCTTGTAGCAATCCACATCCTTTGATCCGGGCAAAACTGAAGGGGTTTCCATTGTGGCCCAGAAAAGCTCTGAGGGATAAAGATGGGTAACCTGATGCCCATTTATTTGGACAACATGACAGGGCCTGGGTTCCAATAAATAATTGCCACCTCATGTCTGAAGAAATTCCTTTTTCTGTGAAAAAGACAAAAAGTTTCTTCAACGGTGCAATGCAAAAGATGGGCCAGTGTAAGTGAAGAGCATCCACAGGAAGTTTAGGGGTCTTACTCTCTCCCATAGGGACATCTTACACGCCCAGTATCCAGTACCAAATGCTGCTCGACCCCAGCAACCCTGGCACTGGCACCACCCAGGTAGACAAGCAGGAAAAGGTCAAGCTCAGCTTTGACATACTGCATCCCCCAAGATCCTGATGGGCAAGCCCATGCTGAGCAGGGGGCAGGGGCCGCAGGAACTCCTTGTCACATACGCCACGCTCTCCCAAGAGTACAAACTCTTCCGTGCACACAGGCTCTGACGTGCAGCAGGATGCCCAGAAGAAGTCCCCGTGGAGCCACTTCAGTGCCAGAGAGGAGTCCATGGACTTCCTGGACAAGAGCACAGTTTCACCAGCCTCAGCAAACATGGGAGAAGCAGGCACTTTATCCAGCGGGTCCGAAAACTTTCTCTCCTCAAGCGTCCATGCCAATCATGACGAAAACAGACAAAATGTCCACCACTGGAAGCATCCTGAATCTTAGCCTGGAACGTTGAAGCAAGGCCGAGATGGACCCGAGGGAGCTGAGCAAGTTGGTCCAGCAACAGGTGGCGCCTGTTCTCATCTTGCCCAACTGGCAGATTCGCACCAGGTTCCAGCTAAATCTTGACAAAATGACAGAGAGTTGCAAAGCACAACTAGGCATAAATGAAATCTCAGATGATGTTTACACGGCTGCAGAGCACAGCAATTCAGAAGATTCCGAAAAGTCAGACAGTAGTGATAGTGAGTATATCAGTGACAATGAGCAGGAGTCTAAGAATGAGCCAGAAGATGCAGAAGACAAAGAAGGTAGTTGGATGGATGAAGAGCCATCTCCTGTCCAAAAAAAAAAAAAAAAGCTCAAACTGGCAAACCCAGTGGAGACTAAGGAGGAACTGAAAAGCGCATGGCCAACCAGCAAGAAAGCAGATCCAGGCTCCAAGAAAAGGCAAGTCCCCAGCCTGAGAAGGACTCTTCAGAAAAAGTAAAAGCCTTGCCTCCTCCCACAAAGGATAAACTGAAGGGAAAAGATGAGATAGATTCTCTAACAGTACATTTGGGCCTGGATTCTGATTCAGAGAGTGAACTTGTCCTAGGTTTAGACCATTTGGGGCAAAAGGGTCAAAAAAAATAAGAAGGAACCCAAAGAACAATCTCCCAAGCAGAATGAAAGAATCTGTAACATATTGACAAGAATATATAACCATGAAACAAAATGAAAATAAATAAGTCTGCAAAAGATGAAGGTAGAATAGTAAGAGGTCTGGGAAAGTGTATGCACAGAAATACATACTGTTTCATCATTCAGAATTAGCAAAGTTGGGCTTTCATTTTGCCTGTGGGCTTCCTAGCAGTCCGAGCAAAAAGAGAAATACAGTCCCTTAAAAGGTCTCACGTTTTTCCAAAAAATAAAAAACATTCCAGCTGGAAAAAAAAAAGAATAAGATACATTATTGAGTCTTGACAGGTTCGAAGCTTGGCCAAGGATGCATAAATATGACCACTTAAATATACAATAAATGTAACTAAGTTCTGCGATGTAGGTAGAAGCAGTATCATCAGCTCTGGTGGGCTGGGCCTGGACAAAATGAGCACTGGTATCACTTATTATCATGATTAATAGACTGTGTCTTGAGATCCTGTGTATCAATTATAATGTACTGATAGTATTAAAAAAAACAAGGATCAAAGGAAGTCATTCAGATGTCTAGACAGTGAGTTACAGAAGTTAGGTTACCATTTCCCCAAGGGTGGGGGAAGTACCTAGAAGAATGTGAGTTAAAGATCATCAAAGAGAATGAATATAGTACACGAAGAAATTCATCAATTTGTCGTTAAGGAGAGGAGACTGTGATATAAAAATTATAAAAGAAGCACTATTATTGTCTAAATTAAATTCCCTCATTTTTTCTGGAGACATTATGTCTGTATCAAATCTTTGTTCTGCTCCACGGCAAATTTTAAAATAAATTCTAATGAGCATTTGCGCGTTGCTTTACCTTGTACAGGTGGCTCTCTCTCACACTTTCTCATCATGTCTCACAATAATTCTGTGAGGTGGGTATGGGAAGTACTCTCACTTCACGGACAGGAAAGCTGAGTCTCAGGAAGGCCTAGTAGTAGTTAGTCCAAGTTAACCAGGTCTAGTGCATAGTGAACCAAATCCTCATACCGCACTTCCTGCCCCATGGGCTGTGCTCTTCCCACACCACCACTCAAGTCCTCAAAAACTAGCTGGGCAAACAGCACAGCACACTGTTGTGTGACAGGGTTTCGATCTAGCCTCTCTGTTTAAACTTCTTGACTCTCAAACAACCCAAAAATGAGTGATAGGGAATTTCTAGTATAACCTCAGAAACTATAGCCTTGAAGGAGGTCCCCTGGAATAGCGTTAAGAATCCATCGGGGAAGTCTTGTCAAGCCAGACATCTCTTCTCTCTCGTGAGGGTTTCAGGAGAGTAGCGCCCCTTCCTTCCTCCCCACCTTGTCCTCATCTTCCTGCTCAGCACCAATTCTGGACGCCATTGCCATCCTGGGGAATCGAGGAGGCTGACAAATGTGTTATTCTTCCCCCAAGCTGCTCATTACTTTATCAAACTTAATTTATGTAGCGAGTCTGTCTTGTGGAATGGTTCTTAGATGTATTCCTTTCCTGATATTCTCCAGGAAAGACAAAATGTAATTCACACGGTGCAAGAGATTGTTTTCATGAAGCCGCCACATCTTCAAAGGACGACTCAAATGTGCTGCATCCTGAGAGATAGGAGAGAACAATACAAACCAGTGACAAAGGGAACCATACAAATGTCCTTCCGGAGGCTTTCACTTATCAGTCAGTACCCACCTCCAGACACAATGCCATTCATCACAGTAAAATGCATAATTCCCCCGTACAGCATATTGTTGGTGAGAACATTGCTCAAAGGTGTTTGGTATTGCTTACTTTTTGGTATGACATCTCCACACCGTCTTCCTCTGAGGAACGTGTTGACGTCAGGTGATTTCTTCTAAACCAGTGCCCCGTAAAGCTGAGGCTCATTCATATGTAGGCTTTCCCGTAACCACTCATGGTCCCACCTTCCGGCTGGCTCATCCTGAAGCCACCTGCAGTTTTCCTGAACCAATGCCTACTCGTATGGACCTTCAGCAAACTATTTACAAACTGTGCTCACAAGGAGGCACCAAATCAAGCAGAATGATTAAGTGTGGAATGTATCTGAAGGTTGTGTGACCACAACAGGCAACATGATGAGAGCAAGGGGAAAACATCCCATGTTCCAATTCCTCGGTCATACAACCTCTCTGGCTTGTATTTTCGTATGTGTAGGTCCCCATTGTATTTTATGCGTATAGAAAAGTATTTCACTTTGGACCTGGAGGCCCTCATTTCTCCCCCTCCCAGTCCCATCCTTCTCACGGCCATTCCCAGGGGCCACATGTAAACTAAGTGAGACTAGGTTATTTTAACTGCTATTTCCAAATTCATCACAGATTCCTGTGGAATTTCCCTCTGTTAGGCTCTGGTTAGTAAATGAGATATCCTGGCTGCATCTGTTGAATCTCATTGAAGAGTGGGAACAGCTCATCACTGTTGGGTGAAAAATTGCTTATAGAAGCTAGAAAAACAGTTTAAAAGTCCAAGGATGAGATATTTTAACTTTTTTTTTTTTTTATGACTCATGCACTTGAATGGAATGAATAGCCTAAAAGCATGATGACTTACATAAGTAGATTGGCACTGGCTTTCCTATGACCAGGTTATATCTCACCATAAGCTCTGTACAGCTCTAGTTTGATCACTTTGTAAGATGAACGTTCCATTAGCTAAAATCTCCAAGGGATCCACAGCAGCTTTTGTGTTTCTTTGTGGTGTGGAGGGAATGGGGAAGCTATCTCCGATAACACTAAATGCACTATTATAAGAAATAGGCAGGGTCTTGGGACGCCTGGGTGGCTCAGTCGGTTGGGCGTCTGCCTTCGGCTCAGGCCATGATCCCGGAGTCCTGGGATCGAGTCCCGCGTCGGGCTCCTCGCTCGGCAGGGAGCCTGCTTCTCCCTCTGCCTGCCGCTCCCCCTGCTTGTGTGCCTGCTCTCTCTCTCTCTGACAAATAAATAAATAAAATGTTAAAAAAAAAAAAAAGTAAAAGAAATAGGAAGGGGTGCCTGGCTGGCGTGGCGGGAGGAGCATGTGACTCTTGATCCCAGGGTCATGAGTTCCAGCCCCATGTTGGGTGTAGAGATTACTTAACTAAATAAATATTAAAAAATTAAAAAAAGAAATAGGCATTTGATAATTGTTTATTAATTTGTCTTTATTTTACTGAGGTTTCAGGGAGACCCTCTTTCTCTCCATCTGCTCCCCTCATCTTCCTTTTCAAAATTGTGTAGTAATGTTTTTATTTTAATTTTTTCATTTTTAAAAAGATTTATTCATTTATTTTAGAGAGAGAGTGTGCGTGTTTGCAGGGGGTAGGGGCAGAGGACGAGAATCTTCAAGCAGACTCCCCTCTGAGCACAGACCAGCCACAGGGCTGCATCTCAGGACCCATGAGCTCATGACCTGAGCCAAAAGCAAGAGTAGGATGCTCAACCAACTGAGCCACCCAGGCGCCCCTTTTGTTTTCATTTTTAAAACACACAAAAACATTGTGTTTGATATCATTTTCGTGTCATCATTTCTACAATCATACAACATTTTGAAATTATAAAGCATATATTTCTTGTCTCATGATATGAATCCATATGTGGCTCCTGTGAAATATTATCTGCTACAATTAAACTGTACTTAGCAAATGCCCATGTTTATATTTTACCCCAAAGGTTACTACTAGCTCTTGACCCTCACTTCAGGGTCATTTGTCAATGTTGCAGGGTGAAACTCTTTATAAAAAAAATTGCAAAAGTACTCATGTGTTTGATTTCCTGTTGGTGGAATTACATAAAATATGCGCTCTCCACTTCATTATCTTTCTGAAGTCTGTAGTATTTTGGTTTTCTTTTTCTTTTTTTTTAAGATTTTATTTATTTATTTGAGAGAGAGCATGAGAAGGAGGAGGGTCAGAGGGAGAAGCAGACTCCCCGCCAAGCAGGGAGCCCGATGCGGGACCCGATCCCGTGACTCCAGGACCATGACCTGAGCCGAAGGCAGCCGCCCAACCAACTGAGCCACCCAGGCGCCCCTGTAGTATTTTGGTTTTCAAATTACATATGACCCAAAGGGCTTCATGTAAGAGATTGTGGGGTCTTATACACAGACAGATGCATGTGTGTATACTTTATAGGACAGAAGGTTAAGCATTTCTAGGTGAAATAAACAGGTCTCTTTTTTGATTTCTTAGGTCTTTTGATTTGTTTATTTTCCTTTTGACTTAACTGTGGGATGTAGTATGCTGTGTTTCTAGACATATTCGAATGAATAATCTCCTTATCAAGGAGCTTCTTCATGCCAAGTCAACAAAACTTTTTTGGAAAAACCACATAAGAATGGAAAGACCAACTAGTCCACATTTGGACTGTTGCACAATGCTCTCATCTCCAACACTTACAAAACTGCATTTCCAAAGTTACCTATCATGCCCGCATTGCCAAATCCAATGGCCATTATTCAATCCCAATCTTTCCTCTTAGTATTTGACCTGGTTGATCACATCCTTCTTGAAACTCTTTTTTTTTTTTTTAAGATTTTATTTATTTTTTTGACAGAGGCATAGCAAGAGAGGGAACACAAGCAGGGGGAGTGGGAGAGGGAGAGAGAGAAGCAGGCTTCCCACTGAGCAGGGAGCCTGATGCGGGGCTCCATCCCAGGGCACTGGGATCATGACCTGAGCCCAAGGCAGATGCTTAATGACTGAGCCACCCAGGCGCCCCTACTTCTTGAAACTTTATTTGGCATCCAGGACACCACACAATCCTGTTTTATTCCACTAGTTCATTTTGTTGCTGTTTCTATCTCCTTTGTTGGGATAACATTCTCTTAATCTGTAAATGTTGGAATGCCTCGAAGTTCACATCTCTAGATCAGTTCTTTTTCTGTTTATTCCTTATGTAGTCTAATTCCCAGGTCCCTAATTTTAAATCCTCATCCATATCTACAAACCCCCAAATATGCATATCTCCCATAAACCTCTCTACTGATACCAACTTCCTCTAGTTTGAGGTTTATTAGGCATCTCAAATTTACCATGTCTAGAAATTGAACTTCTGATTGCCCTTCTCTCCAAATCTAATCCATTCCCCAGTGTTCTCCCTCTCAGTATGTTTAATTTACTAACGATGCCCAACCAGCTCTTTGAGGGAGTGCTCCATTCACCGCAAAATGCACATAAGCAAATCATTGTACTTTTAACTTTGTAAATGTTCAGTCTTCATTTTGAGTCCCAATTCAGCATGAAGGCAAAAAATTGAACTCAGTCATCACCATTATAAAATTGTCTTAGTCAAATCAAATTTAAACTCAGGCGGTTAAGGATTTTTGCATATCCCTCTTTCTCGTAGGGTGGCCAATAGGTTCAAGGGCTCATGTAGAATAATGACATTTTAGAAAACCCCTGAAACTGGATTGTCAGCAGATCTTCATGCAGATGTCCTCTGATAGGCGCTTGACTCCCCTTTGGTCCCTGGCAGCTCTATATATTGGCACCCGGGTCCCAGTTTTGTCGACACGTTCAGGATCTGTAAGTCCCTCCACCCACTCTGTGTCCTGTTTCTCTGAGGCGCGAGGCCCTTTACCGTCTCTCAGCCCCTCCGTGCCGCCTTATTGGGAGATAGGGCAAAGCTAGGGAAACTTGCAGATACTGTTTGATAGGAAAGATTCTGGGTATGGTAGGCTGTCTCAGGGCCGATCTCCTGTGCTGCCATTTCTCTTCTGTGTGCTATTTTCCAAACCATTCTTTGAAACACACACACACACACACACACACACAGAGTCTCTCCCCTGAGAAGGAAGAGGAGAAATTTCAGACCCCCTCTAAGAGATTCACACCATCTAACAATTCTGTACCGTTCTCTGACTCTTTCTTACTCTGGCTGAATTAACATTGTCTTAATCTCCAGGTTAGGGAAATTTGTATATTCATGCATTCTATTTATTTGTAAATACATATTATAAACTATTTCAGGCATTTAAAATATAGGCTCTCCAGCTTGGATGTGAAGCTGTCCAGCTAGATATAAAGCACTCTAGATTGCCTTGAAGCCATCTGTACCAGTTTGAATAAGTTAGCAACAAACAATGCCCAAATCTCAGTAGCTCAAAACAACAAAAGTTTATTTCTCTTTCACACCAAATGTTCTATATGGATTGGCAGGGATGGTGTTTCAGGGAGGTTATTCAGGACTCCACACCGATGGAGGCTTCATCTCGACATATGGGCTATTGTATCTTATGCAGAAAAATCAGTTTTCTTTCTTCCTTCCCATCCTTATACTTCTTGTCTCTGCATTTCCTAGAGTTGCAAATATAGTATTAAAATGTAGCAGTGCTGGTGGACATGGTTTCCTATTCCTCACTTCATATGCGATGGTCTGAGCCAGTCACCATTAAGTGTAAATTTTTGTTGTGGTTGATGATATTTTGGATAACTTTCTCCTTCTTTCTCTAAACTATTGTTTAAACCTAAAATGTATTTCTTGATTATTTTAGAGATTTGTTTTTTTTTTTTAAGATTTTATTTATTTATTTGAGACAGAGAGAATGAGAGACAGAGAGCATGAGAGGGAGGAGGGTCAGAGGGAGAAGCGGGCTCCCGATGCGGGACTCGATCCCGGGACTCCAGGAGCATGACCTGAGCCGAAGGCAGTCGCTTAACCAACTGAGCCACCCAGGCGCCCTAGAGATTTGTTTTTAATACCCAACACCAGGGGCGCCTGGGTGACTCAGTTCGTTAAGCGTCTTACTTTTGATTTCGGCTTGGGTTATAATCTCGGGTCGTGAGATGGAGCGCTGTGTTTGAGCTCTGTGCTGAGCATAGAGTGTGCTTGAGATTCTTTCTCCCTCTCCCTCTGCCCCTCCCCCCACTTGCTCTCTCAATCAATGAATCAGTCTTTTTAAAAAACACCCAACATCAAATTGATGGTACTTGAAAGGGAGCAGAATATGTAACCCCAAAAATATGCCACTTGGGCGTATGAATTATTTTGAACTGAAGGTAATCAGAACCCAGCTGACAAGAAACAACTTACTGAATTTCCCTTACTGACCTAGAAAAGTTTAGACAGGGGGCCTGGCTCAGAGAGAGAGTTATTACCAGAGAGAACTTTTATCTGAATGACCCATCCATATGGTAGGTATAGGGGCCACGGGGAGGCTGCCCCAAAATGGGTCACTTTGGCATCAAGATTATTTTGAGTTAAAAGTCATCAAAACCCAGCAGATATAGGAAAGGCTCTCTGCCTCCCTCTCAACTACCAAAATTTGCATGGGCAAGGAGAGTCTGTACCCGGAAGAGAGCTATTAACAGAGACTCCTCTGTTCTTAAGACCCTTATCTACCTAACAGGACAATCTTTGTTATTCAAACATCCCCTTTCACCTTCTTGCTGATGGTCTTTCTCCCCTTTGTATCCTCAGACCCTATCCCTCTCCTTAGCTTAAGCTTCCTGTTGCCTCACCATCTTTGGAATTTCCATGTTTGTGTGGAGTCCCCATACCAAGGCCTATTAAATTTGATTTTCTCCTGTGAATCTGTCTGATGTCAATATGATTCTGAGTGCAGCTGGAAGGAGCATAGGGCAGAGGAAGGTCTTCTTCCCCGACGCAGGACAAATACCTAATTACCAAACATGTGTTCCTCTTACTATCCTATGAATTACCCTCCCCTTTGAAGCGCCTATTCCATCCCTTGGCTCGGGATGGCATGTAAGCCTCAGCTGCCCGATTGGCCATGGATCTCATATTTTTATGGAGCTCCCCTATGTATGAAATTAAATTTGCCTTTCTTCTGTTAATTTATCTTATGTCAATTTAACTATTAGACCAGCCACAGGAACTTCAGTGGGTAAAAGAAAATTTTTCTTCCCCTGTGTAGTAAAACAGTTTTAATCTTTGCCTCAGCATTTTGCTATATGTTGCTATTCCTCTGGGGTAAGAAACACAAAATGCCTCAACCTCCTAGTCTTGTTTTAAGGGGAAGGATCGTGTGGTTCAAATAAAAAGAATGGCCAGAAATGACAGAAAAATCAGTTATTATCCCAAGATTTTATCACCCAACATGACACTTTATGGGATTAGTTTTTTTTATTCAAAATGGCATTGCTAACATTCATTCTTGTTGCCTACGGCTGCTTTTCAGTTATTTATATGTTCTATTTATCCGTTCTGCTGCCAGTAGTCGTTTTCAGTTTTTTATGACTAAGGGTTTCTATGAACATTCCTGTACATATCTTGTGATGGTAGTGGTGATGGTGGAGGTGGAGGAACTGAGCCATCAGGTGACCTAACCCAACTGTGGCTTTCTTTTAGGTGTATGACTAGCAGGGAAATTGCTGGCCTATATGGTATATGAATGTTCATCTTTGCAAGATATTGGCAGCTGCTTTCCAAAGTGCTGGAGGTAATCAGTACTTCTTCTAGCAATGTCTGAGCGATCACAGTAATCCAGATCTTCTCCGATACTTAGTATTATCACATTTCGTACTTTCACCAATAAAATGGTTGCAAAATGGCATGTCATTCTGGTATTGACTTGCATTGCCTTGCTCACTAATGCAGCAGACCACTTTGTCACAAGTTTTCCTCTCTAGATGCTTCTTCCTCAGTGAAATACCTGTTCATGTCTTTATATCATCTATTAGATTATTTCCCCTTTAAAAAAAAAAGTTTTATTTATTTAAATAATCTCTACTCCCAGCATGGGGCTTGAACTCATAACCCCAAGATCAAGAGTTGTGTACTCTTCTGACTGAGTCACCCAGGCGCCCCTGCCCTTTTTTTCAAAGAAGAAAAATTGGGAGGCCTGGGTGGCTCAGTGGGTTAAGCACCTGTCTTTGGCTCAGGTCATGATTCCAGGGTCCTGAGATCGAGCCCCACATCGGGCTCCCTGCTCAGCGGGGAGTCTGCTTCTCCTTCTCCCTCTACCACTCCCCCAGCTTGTGCTCTCGCTCTCTCTTTCTCTGTCAAATAAATAAATAAAATCTTAAAAAAAAAATGAAATTGAAAAAGTTGAGGACTCTTCAAAAAAGGAAGACATCTGTTAAGGTCAAGCAGAAAGATCTGGGGGCACCTGGGTGGCTCAGTCGTTAAGCATCTGCCTTCTGCTCAGGTCATGATCCCAGGGTCCTGGGATCAAGCCCTGCATCGGGCTCCCTGGTCAACGGGGAGCCTACTTCTCCCTTTCCCACTCCCCCTGCTTGTGTTCCCTCTCTTACTGTCTCTCTCTCTGTCAAATAAATAAATAAAATCTTAAAAAAAAAATCTCGATTTCAAAGAATAAATAGTCCCTTTAGCTTCAGTAGCTGTTAGTCAAGTGATGCTAAGCTGAACTGTGGCTTAAAGATTAATTCCATACTAATTTAGATTGAATTTTTTTTTTTCCAAAGAATTTACTCTCAACTTTTAGTTCCTGAGTCCAAATCTGAAACCTTTGCTTGATGTTAAGAGGACAGAGTGGCTGGAAAGTTATTTTGCTACTGAGGTAGAGAGGCCAAGGCTGGGCAAAACTGGGAGATAGGCTCCATGCTAGATGCTACCAGTCAATCTCCATTTCTGGGTTTCTCATTCCTTCTGTTATCACCTTCAGGAAACTTAATAAAGGACAATTGACACAGATGTGGACAAAGTTAAGAAAAATACAAAGGTGAGTTGTTTGTTAAATATCCTAATAGGGATCTGCTTGAAGGTTTGACTCCAGAATTATCTAACAGAAATATCATGATCTCTGGTTTGCTTCTTCTTTGGTTTATTTTGCTTGATTTATATACATCCTGCCTTAGAATTTTACTGTGAAGTTTTCAATTTCCATTATTACAAGTCAGAGAGAGAATGTAGATGAAAATAAGTCCTCAGTGAAGAAGTAAATCTGATTTCTAAAATTTTCCTCTGAACAAAGTGTCATGCTGCTCTTATAAAAATTAAATATAACACACATGTTTATGGAGGAGTTTGAGTCTCAGTAGAAGTCTAAAATAGTGGGTGTATATGTTTGAAGAAAGCAAATAAGCAAATATCCAACAGAAGGGAAAAGATGGATATAAAACACAGAAGTAGATTTTATGTTACTATTTCATCTTTTTGAATTCTGCAAATTTAGTAATATTCAGTGGACAAAAGGAGGATAGAAAAGAAACTGGAATCTCAGAAGGAAATAAAATAACTTCCAGCCAAAGATGATAAAATCAGTATTTATCAAGCAAACAAGATCATAAAAACTTAAATGGTTTCTTTTCCTACTCAATCAGAAAAGGGTGTATTGATATTTGCTTTAGGTAGTAGAAGAAAAATAAAGTTGAAATTGTGGGAGGGAGAATACTTGATTTTTCATCAGCTAATGGGATATTTCTTTTTTTTTAATATTTTATTTATTTATTAGAGAGAGCACGTGAGGCAGGGAGCAGAGGGAGAGGGACAAGGAGAGCATGGAGCCTGAGGCCAGGCTTGACATAGGTGGGGCTCAAAAGGGCAGGGCTCGATCTCAGGACCCTGAGATCATGACCTGAGCCAAAGTTAGCAGCTTGATCTTCTGAGCCACCCAGATGCCCCAGCTAATGGGATATTTCTTTTTTTTTTTTTAAGATTTTATTTATTTATTTGAGAGAGAGACAATGGGAGAGAGAGCACATGAGAGGAGGGAGGGTCAGAGGGAGAAGCAGACTCCCTGCCTAGCAGGGAGCCTGATGCGGGACTCGTGGGATCATGACCGGAGCCGAAGGCAGACAGACGCTTAACCATCTGAGCCACCCAGGCGCCCCTAATGGGATATTTCTAAGAACAAGAGAGGGCAAGTGAGAGCAATAGAGTATATATAGGTTATAGATATATAGAAAGATTTTTAGATAGATAAATCTATAAATAGTTACAGATGTGTGTGAATTTTTGATTTATAATAAATATATATTTGGTCTTTGTCCAGTTTCTGGCATAGGGCTCCTAAAACCCTTGGAATTTTCTTTTTCTTTTTTTTTTTAAGATTTTATTTATTTACTTGTCAGAGAGCGAGAGCACAAGCAGGGGGAGCGGCAGGCAGAGGGAGAAGCAGGCTCCCCGATGAGCAAGGAGCCTGATGTGTGACTCGACCCCAGGACCCTGGGGTCATGACCTGAGCTGAAGGCAGATGCTCAACCAACTGAGCCACCCAGGCATCCCAAACCTTGGAATTTTCTAAGTGATGAGAGCAATAAAAATGTTTTTTGTTATTTAAAAAAAGGCCCCTTTCAACCATACCTGAGTTTATGTTAATGAGGTGACTTTTGGAAGCATCTAAGGATGGGGGCTGGTTGCCAGGGGAACCAACCACCTGATTAGAGGGTTGGACCTTTTAGTCCTACCCTCTGATGTCCCGGGAGGGGAGAGGGACTGGAGATTGAATCAGTCACCAGTGGCCAATAATTTAACCACTCTTGCTTATGTAATGAAGCTTCCATAAAATCCCAAAGGACGGGGTTCAGGGAGCTTCTGGGTTAGTGAACATATTGAGATTTGGGGAGAGTCGTGCTCCTGGAAAGGGCATAGAGGCTTTGGCCCTTTCCTCATACTTTGCCCTGTGCATCTCTTCCATCTGGATATTCCTGAGGTATATCTTTTTATAATGAACTGGGAATCTAGTAAGTACAGTTGACCCTTGAACAACATTGGTTTAAACTGTGTGGGTCCGGGCTGCCTGGGTGGCTCAGTCAGTTGAGTGTCTGCCCTGGGCTCAGGTCATGATCCCAGGGTCCTGGGATCAAGCCCAACATCGGGCTCCCTGCTTAATGGGGAGTCTGCTTCTCCCTCTCCCTCTGCTCCTGCCCCTTGCTGTGCTCTCTCTCTCCCTCTCTCAAATAAATAAATAAAATCTTAAAAAAAAAAACCCTGTGTGGGTCCACTTACATGAAGATTTTTTTTGATACATACAGTACAGTACTGTAGATGTCTTTTCTCTTCCTTATGATTTTCCTAATAACATTTTATTTTCTCTAGCTTACTTTATTACAAGACAATATATAATACATATAACATACAAAATATGTGTTAATGAAGTGTTTATGTTATTGGTAAGGCTTCCAGTCAGCAGTAGGCTATTAATAATAAGGTTTTGGGGAGTCAAAAGTTATGTGGGGATTTTCAACTGTGTGGAGGGTCAGTGCCCCTAACCCCTGCATTATTCAAGGGTCAACTGTAAAATATTTCTAAGTTCTGTGAGTTGCTCTAGCAAATTAATCCAACCCAAGATGCGGGTCATTGGAACTTCTAACCTATATCTAGTTGATCTGAAACGTAAGTGATAACCTGGGTTTATGATTGGCATCTGAAGTTAAGGTGGAGGCAACCATGTAGGACAGCCCTTAGCCTGTGGAATCTGATGCTATCTCCTGATAGTGTCAGAATTAAGTTGAATTGTAGGACACCCAGCTGGTGTTTGAGAATTAATTGCTTGTTGGTATAGAGGGAATTCACCCCCTACATTGTAGTTGGGCAAGCAGAACCTAAATAACTTGTTTGAAAAATGTGAGAGAATGGAAAATTATACTGGTACATGTACAAAACCAACTGGCAGATGTACAAAAAAATAAATTTGGTGATCATGATGATCAAAATTAATCCAGGCAAGAATCATCAACAAACTCTAAAACTAGTGAGTGAAAATCTACAGTGCAATAAGGTAGTGACATCATTTGAAAGAATCTTCCTAGAAAGAGGAAGAAAAGTATAACTGTAATGGAGAACCCTGGAAGGTAACACTTTAACCAAGTGATCAAAAGTAAATTACCAGTCATAAGCTTCTGATACAATGCACCAAAAAAAGACACATATCACCACTGTAATCTTCCTGAAAAAAAAATGCATATCATGATCTAATGATGAAGAAAGAAGTGATAGAAGTTCTACACAATAACTGGACTGTATTCACTAAAAATATCAATGTCATAAAATCAAACTGCTTTTTGAAATGTGTACAATTCTGTACTGCAGATGGTAGAGTCTTACTCCAGAACCCTAGGAAGCTGTGTTATGAGTCATTCACTGGGGCTTGCCATAAACTCTAAATGGTGTCTTTTAGAGAGAGACAAACCAAGAAACAGACTCTTAATGATAGAGAACAAACTGATGGTTACCAGAGGGGAGGTGGGTGGGGGGATGGGTCACATAGGTGATGGGGAGTGAGGGGTGCACTTGTTGTGATCAGCACCAGGTGATGTATGGAAGCGTTGAATCACTATATAGCACACCTGAAACTAATATTACACTGTGTGTTAACTAACTGGAATTAAAAACCTAAAAAAAAAAAAAAAAAGACTGTGAGAGGTGCCTGGCTGGCTCAGTTGGTGGAGCATGCGACTCTTGATCTTGGGGTCATGAGTTCATGTCCCAAATTGGGATTGGAGCCAACTTTAAAAAATAAATAAATAAATTGTGTCTTTTGTCAACTTTGGTACCTATAGTAATATAGAGTCTCCCAGATGATATGGGACAAGCAGTAGGAACAGTTGCATTGCAGCCTCTTCCTGATGCAGAGCTCTGGGCACTACTCAAAGCTGAGACCATTTTATGTCACTCAGTATAAGGGGCTATACCCATATGGCCAGTTATGGGTTATGCTTTGTGCCAAACCCCAGAGGGCTTTCTAGGAATTGTGCTTTTTTCTTTGTGGAGGAATGCTGGAGATGCAATAATGTGCACTTTACTGTGGAGGAAATGTGCTGGCATGTCTCAGACCACTGGACTCTTAACATTTTTACCAGTGTTGTGGGCCCTTCTCTTTGGAATGCATGCACCTTACCAAGACTTTGAACATTTTTGCTGCTTCTTACTGGTCTAGTTAGCAAGCTATAGTCAATATGTTGGAAATTTTCGATGTTCTGCAGAATGTCCAGACAGTTCAGGTGTCTTCAGAGAATATTATATCAGAGGGCAGGGGACTTACTATAGACCTAGGACAGGACTATAAACATATATTGCTATCTCCTCCCAGTAAATGCAAACTATTTATAATCATCCCTTTTGATAGAAACAGCAAAATTTGCATTTGCCAGATCAATAACTGTTTACCATGTACTTTGGTTGTATTAATCTGCTCTAGCAGAAACACCACACCTGGCACAGTAGCTGCAGTTGGGTATATTAACTGTTTGAGTTTGCAGTAGTCCACTAATACAATACGGAATGTGTTTGGATTTTGAAAGTGTGAGACTAATAAATTAAAAGGAGATATGATGGTGACCACCAATGCTGCATTCTTTAGGTGCTGCTACCCTTGGAATGTAGGACTGATTTTTCTTTACTGTCTTGGTTGAAAAAGGGGGTAGTTTCTAAAGTTTTTACTTGGCCTTCCACTTTATCATAACTCTTACCCTACAGGCCAAGGAATCAACATGAGATTCTGCCAACTACCAACATTATCCATTCTATTGAATATTTTGCCCCATGTACCCAAAGGATTAACTGTGAGATGGAGCTGGGCCAGAACTCCATTCATTCATTCATTCACTCATTCATTCATACATTCACAGTAAACTCTATACCCAACATGGGCCTTGAACTTATGACCCCAAGATCAAGAGTCACATACTCTACCGATCGAGCCAACCAGGTGCCCTAGGACTCCATCTATCACTTGGTCATTAAATGTCCTAACTCTGACAGGGGTCCATGTGATACTTTGAATTTTTGGATTCCAGCATCAGTTTGGACCCTGTGTCCAATAGTCCTTGAGATGTTTGTATATTTATGTAGCACAGGGAATAGCTACTTAAGTAAATGATCATAGTTTTAATTGGGAAAGCACCAAAAGAATAATTGCATACACTTCTCATTATTTTGAAGGGTCCTGCTTTCTGGGGACCAGGCCTCTCCTTCAATCCAAGAGTTCTGGGTGTTAAAACTGGCTCAGTCCTGGAAACGGAGCAGGGGATGGTAATTTATGTTCGGTGGTAAGTCTCCTGATTATCTATTCTTGATTTCTTTTGATTGTACTGATTGAATGGAACCCTTGTCAGAGGCCCATATATTTGGCTAATCACCTTCATAACCTTCTACAGGTCAGACTTCCCTGGCTGTCACTTTGGTTTTTTTTGCTCAAATTAATAATTTCATCTGTCTGACTCCTGATCATTACATACTGCCACCTGTTTATTGTGTTAAGTTCCTACCACCTGCCTTGCTATCATGAGCCCAATTCTGTAATAGTGTATCTTATCTAAGGCCCTACCTACAGAGGAGAACAGCCACTAAAATTTTTAAGTATGATTGTCCATATCACAAGCATACTTTTACAATTTGGTATAAGACGTATCCTCTGGGCCCTACTGTAAAGCATATTCATCATGGTGGATTTTCTGATGTTGCTTAGTGTAATAGAATGGTCTAGTATGCTATGAACAGTCTATGAGCTTTTTAAAAAAATTGTTTATGAGGATTTTAATACCTCCCCCCACTGTCTGCAGTGTTGTCTGGTTTTTCTATCTCAATTATAAAGACCATTGCTTTTCCCATGCTTCATTATATGCATACAATAGCTATAGGTCCTTGTCAAGGTGTTAAATCCTGTATCCCAGAAGAGCTCTCACAAATCAATAAACATTCCATTTTCTAATATCAGGGAGCAAGAATTTCTGTCCCCTTCAGGGGTTCTTCTAGCTAGACTAAGAATCAAATTGACATGAAATAGATTAATAGGAGAAAATAAAATTTAATATAAACGGAGAATGCACACAGACATGGAAATCCCAAAGACAGGCAAAATGAGGTATATATGGGGCGCCTGGGTGGCTCAGTTGTTAAGCAACTGCCTTCGGCTCAGGTCATGATCCCAGGGTCCTGGGATCGAGTCCCACATCGGGCTCTCTCCTCTGCGGGAAGCCTGCTTCTCCCTCTCCCACTCCCCCTGCTTGTGTTCCCTCTCTCGCTGTGACTCTCTCTGTCAAATAAATAAATAAAATCTTAAAAAAAAAAAAAAAAAAAAAATTATAAAAAAAAAAAAAAATGAGGTATATATGTCATCCTCAACTAAAGAGAAGCAGGTCTGGGGCTTCAGAGGAAGGGAATATAATTCACAAGGTAATAAGAAGAGCAGATGTATGGTAATTAGATGTTTACCCTGCCATACAGATGGGTCACTCAGATAAACTCTATCTCTGCTAATAACCCTTATTCTGGGAAAGACCCCCAATTTAGATTCTTTTGTATAGTTAAGGGAGGGGCAAAATTTGTCTTGTGTTGGTAGGGTCTTGATTACCTTCAGCTCAGAATGATCTTCATGCCAAAGTGGTCCATCTTGGGGCTGCCTGCCCTCGGCCCCTACACTAACTTTATGTTCTGCCCATAGTTGATCCAGTGCTCTCTGATTGCAGTCCTATATTAACTTTTACAGCTCTTGGTGGTGTATGTTGACTAGAAATTTCAGATTTTTTATAACAAAGTCTTTTCCTTCTTTATCAGACCTAGTATGTCTCTTAGTACGTTATGTTGTAAATTAAACCTAGTTGTGGCTTAGTATCCAGGAGAAAAGATAGAAGTAGTTTCTGGGGAGGAGGATGCATGTTAGGCTAGCCATTAATAGGTAAGAGTGGGCCACTTCTTTTTTTTTTTTTTAAAGATTTTATTTATTTGCGAGAGAGAGAATGAGAGACAGAGAGCATGAGAGGGAAGAGGGTCAGAGGAAGAAGCAGACTCCCTATTGAGCAGGGAGCCCGATGCGGGACTTGATCCCGGGACTCTAGGATCATGACCTGAGCCGAAGGCAGTTGCTTAACCAACTGAGCCACCCAGGCGCCCAAGAGTGGGCCACTTCTATAGACTCAGAGAATTCAGGGAAATTTGGAGATTCAAGAATTTGAGAGTGTATTAACCCAGGTGTCTCTAGGTTAAATGTTTCTATTTTCTAATATTTTATGTAGGATTTTTGTGTCTGTGTTTATGAGAGAGACTGACCCATATTTTTTCTTTATTATAATGCCTTTTTCATTTTTTAAAAAGATTTTATTTATATAAGAGAGAGAGAGAGAGAACACAAGCAGGGGGAGGGGCAGAGGGAAAGGGAGAAGCAGATTGTCCATTGAGCAGGGAGCCTGACACGGGGCTCTATCCCAGGACCCAGGGATCATGACCTGAGCCGAAGGCAGTTGCTTAACTGACTGAGCCACCCAAGTACCCTTGTAATGCCTTTTTCATTTTTGGCATAAGGTTATACTACACTAATAAAAGACTTGGAAAATGTTCCCAACTTTTTTATAGTATTGCTGTTATTTTTTCCATAAATATTTGGTAGAATTCATGGGTAAAACATCTGGGGCTAGATGGTACCTTCTGGGGGTGGAGGTGGAAGTGAGGAGATGTTAAATTACAAATTCAATTTATTTAAAAGATAAGATTATTTGGGTTTTCTATTTCTTCTTTTATCACTTTTGGTAATTGGTGTTTCTCTATGATTTTTAAATTTTAATATAAATTTTTAAATATATTGCTAAAAAGCTATTTGTAATGTCTTTTTATATGTTTTTAATGCCTTCAAGGTTTGTATTGATGTTCCCTTCTTTTTTATCTCTGATATTGGTAATTTTGTCTCCTATCATGACAAAACACGCTTACTGTTCATTAATTAATGTCAGATATTCCAAAAGATGAATTTTTCCTTTTATTCTCCATTATATGCTTGTTTTCTATTTAGCTAAATTCTACCTCTATAGTACTACTTGTGAAATAATATTTTTCTTCTTTAAGTTCATATACATATTTTTAGTAATCTTTACACCCAATATGGGGCTTGAACTCATGACCCCAAGATCAAGAGTCACATGCTCTTCCAACTGAGCCAACCAGGTGCCCCAATAATATAATAATATATGTTTTCTTATTTTTTTTTTAAGATTTTATTTATTTATTTGAGAGAGTGAGTGAGAGAGAGCACAAGGAGGGGGAGCAGCAGAGGGAGAGGAAGAAGCAGGCTTCCCGCTGAGCAGGGAGCCCAACACAGGGCTCGATCCCAGGACCCTGGGATCATGACCTGAGCCGAAGGCAGACACTTAACTGACTGAGCCACCCAGGCGCCCCTCTTATTTTCTAGTGTCTATTAAACAATATAATCTTTGAGATAGAGTCCTTCCCTGTTTGTAATATATTTCAAGCACTGATAATAATATATGTTTTAATCCTTTGTTCATGTTTCTTACAAGTTTTCTAAGTAGCTGTATATACATATGTGCAATAGCAGAGTAGTGAGCATCTATCGTAGAGCTAGAAAATCCTTAGTTTGGACTCTAACTGGATTTCTTTTTTTTTTTTTAAGATTTTATTTATTTATTTGAGAGAGAGAGCAGGAGTGGGGAGGGACAGAAGGGGAGGGAGAAAAAATCTGAAGTAGACTCCACTGATAAGTTTCTAGAGATTTAGTCATCTTGGTACAGAAGAGAAGCATCATTATAAATGTAAATGTCTCTTACTAAAGGATAACTTCTACTCATTTTTAAATTTTTATTAAGTAAGCTCTATGTCCAATGTGGGACTTGAACTTGTAACCCTGAGATCAAGAGCCCCATGCTCTACTGACTGAGCCATCCAGGCGCCCCTCTACTCAGTTTTTAGAGCTCCCTCTATGTCTACTCTTTCTTAAAAATAATCAGCCTGAAATAATCCTTATGCCACAGAGACCTATTTTGTGGACAAATTCAGCTCCCCTTCAATAGAAATTGAAATGCAGAAGTTCATAGCCCTTACAAGGTAATATGTAAATTAGCAATTCAACAAGACTATAATTCAGACTTCCTAACTCGTTGTTGAGATAAAATATTCCCACTGGAAAATTATTTATTAAAGAAGAAAAAAGCAATTAGCCATTTTTAGTGTTTGCTTGGAAGCTATATAGCGGTTAGTTTTCACCTTTAAATATTTCTTGTAAAACTAATATTTTTTTCCCTGTTTACACATCATTTTGCCAAAGCCAGACTTGCTTTTTTACATTGCATTGATCTTTAATCCATTTACCTCTTGATTTCAGCTATAAAATTATCTAGGTCATGATGATCCATTCCATTAAGCAAAACACAAGTGCCCTACAAAAAAATTAAATAAGAAAGTCAAATTCATGAACATCACCCAAGTCAAGTTGCATTTCTCTTTGGCAAAATTACATTTGCAGTTGTCCACATCAATATGCCCCTTCTTTAGCTGCTAGGCATTATTTTAGGAAGGACATGTTTTGATCCTAAAATACATTAGAAGGATAAGAAAAGAGTAATATCAGTGTTTTGCTGCCTGGATTTTACATTTTGTGTTAGGGATTTTTTTTTTTTTAAGATTTTATTTATTACTTATTTGAGAGTGAGAGTGTGAACATGGGGGGGCAGGGAAGGGCAGAGGGAGAGGGAGAAGAAGACTCCCCTCCAAGCAGGGAGCCCTGTGAGGCCCATCCTAGCACCCTGAGATCATGACCTGAGCCACCCATGCAGCCCTGTATTAGGGATTCTTTTTTTTTTTTTTTTTAGATTTTACTTATTTATTTGACAGAGAGAGAGAGAGAGATAGCAAGAGCAGGAACACAAGCTGGGAGGGGGGGGCGGGGGTGGGCAGGAGAAGCAGGCTTCCAGCCGAGCAGGGAGCCAGATGCGGGGCTTGATCCCAGGACCCTGGGATCACGACCTGAGCCAAAGGATCACGACCTGCACCCCTGTATTAGGGATTCTATAAATGTTTGATTGAGGGGCACCTGGGTGGCTCAGTCGGTTAAGCATCTGCCTTGGGCTCATGTGGTGATTCCAGGGTCCTGGGATCAAGTTCCACATCTGGCTTCCTGCTCAGTGGGGAATCTGTTTCTATCTCTCCCTCTGCCCCTCCCCATTGCTTGTCCTCTCTCTCTCTCTCTCAAATAGTAAATAAATAAAATCTTTAAAAAAAATTGAGTTATAAATTTTAACATAGTATTAAAATATTTTTAAATGGTAATGAAAACAAAATACATTAATTCAAATGTATTAAAATTTTAATGCATTGGATTCTGTCATATCTTGTGCTGACATAATAACTGATTTTTGGTTCATACCTTAGACTCTCTTATTTTTTGTAATTGTGTATTGATTATGAAGTTTTCAGATTTCCAGTTCTTTTTAATAGGAAGGGAGGGAAGCCGGAGAAAATAAAGATAGCATGATTATATACAGGGGAGTGCAGAATAATTCCTTAATGGAAAATAGAAAAGCTTGGGGCGCCTGGGTGGCTCAGTCGTTGAATGTGTGCCTTTGGCTCAGGTCATGATCCCAGGGTCCTGGGATCGAGCCCCACATTGGGCTCCCTGCTCAGCGGAAAGCCTGCTTCTCCCTCTCCCACTCCCCCTGCTTGTGTTCCCTCTCTCACTGTGTCTCTCTCTGTCAAATAAATAAATAAAATAAATAAAAATCTTAAAAAAAAAAAGAAAATAGAAAAGCTCTAACCAGAGAAAGTAGATATGAATGCTGACCATGAAAATATCACTTATATCGGGCGCCTGGGTGGCTCAGTCGTTAAGCGTCTGCCTTCGGCTCAGGTCATGATCCCAGGGTCCTGGGATAGAGCCCCGCATCGGGCTCCCTGCTCAGCGGAAAGCCTGCTTCTCCCTCCCACTCCCCCTGCTTGTTTTCCCTCTCTCGCTATGTCTCTCTCTGTCAAATAAATAAAATCTTTAAAAAAAAAACAAAACAAAACACTGCTTTAAAAAAAAAAAAAGAAAGAAAATATCACTTATAACTACTACAAATTAATAACAGAAAAAAAAATTACTTGGGGCCTTCAGTATAACCTTATAGAAGATCATTTTGGTTGTCCGTGAACCAGGACATTAAGAGCTTTTGGGAAGGGGCACCTGGCTGGTTCAGTTGGTAGAGCATGTGGCTCTTGATCTTGGGGGTGTGAGTTTGAGCCCCATGTTGGGTGTAGACATTACTTAAAAATAAGTAAAAATCTTTTAAGTAAAAATAAGTAAAAAAATTTTTTTAAAGATTTTATTTATTTATTTGACAGAGAGAGACAAAGCAAGAGAGGGAACACAAGCAGGGGGAGTGGGAGAGGGAGAAGCAGGCTTCCCACAGAGCAGGGAGCCCGATGTGGGACTCGATCCCAGGACCCTGGGATCACGACCTGAGCCAAAGGCAGACACTCAACGACTGAGCCACCCAGGCGCCCCAGAATAAGTAAAAATCTTTTAAGAAAAATATTTTATTTATTTATTTGAGAGAGAGAGCAGGAGCAGGGGGAGGAGCCAAGGGAGAAGCAGGCTCCCCGCGGAGCAGGGAGCCCGATGCAAGACTCGATCCCAGGACCCTTGGATCATGACCTGAGCCGAAGTCAGGCACTTAACTGACTGAGCAACCCAGGCGCCCTTTCATCAAGAATTCTAATGAAATTTCTTGATGACATTATGGATAATGTGGAAAAGATGCTGGCAGGAAGAACAACACATCTAGGTAAACTAAAGAATGTCTGAACAGTCAGATCCCTAAATCACTGCACCTATTTCAATGTGGAAGATTGAGAAATGTTCTCGGTGGTGTATTCACCAGTACTGATGATGGAGCAGAAGGCAATCAGAGGGCAAAGCATGAGCTGACACCCCTCGACTCCCCTCCCCACTCCCAGGTAGGATATATGTGACATTTCTCAGGCACTCCTGGCTGCCCTAAAACTAAGGGAAGAGAAAAAACAAATGGTTAACTAATAGAGATCACAGTCCTGCAGGACAGTCTCCCTCAGTTTACAAATGTCTTAGTGATTTACAAGGAAAAAGCAATCTTATCAATAGCCTAACTTTCAGAGACCCAAAACTCAATTTCTTGGAGACCTAATATCACCCTCCCTTCCATAGTGATGTAGGAAACAAAGGCAGAAGGAAATGCAAATAAAATTAAATTTCCTTATAACCTGAAACCCATTGACAAACTTGAGATAGGCGGAGTATAACATTCCTAAGGAAAAACAACCTTGACAATTACCTAGACCTCCAGTATCCAGAGTCTTCTTTAGCATATGAAAGTCCTTTTGGAAACCTCCCTTTGTCCTTACCTCCCCCAACTCCAAAGTATATAATCAGCCACTCCTCACAACCCCAGGGCAGCAGCTCTTTTTGCCCATGGGTCCTGTCCCTGTGCTTTAATAAAATCAACTTTTTGCCCCAAAAATGCCTCAAGAATTCTTTCTTGGCTGTCAGCTCCGAACCCCAACAACAACACTGCTCAAAACTTCATCAGTACCACATATCCCTGAAATAGTTTTGTGGGTTTTTTTTTTAAGAGTTTATTTTGAAGTAATCTCTACACCCAACGTGGTGATCGAACTCACAACCCCGAGATCAAGACTCGCATGCTCCACAGACTGAGCCAGCCAGATGCCCCTCCCTGAAATAGTTTTTATTTTTTTTATTTTTTATTTTATTTCTTTTTTAACAATTTGAGAATTTTATTTAATTATTTGAGACAGAGAAATACAGAGAGAGAGAGAGCATGAGCAGAGGGAGAGGCAGAGGGAGAAGCAGACTCCCCACTGAGCCAGGATCCTGATGCGGGGCTCGATCCCAGGACCCTGGGACCATGACCTGAGCCGAAGGCAGATGCTTAATGACTGAGCCACCCAGGCGCCCCCTGAAATAGTTTTGAAAAGACAGTTTGCACCATAGTTTCAAGAGCAACCACAGGGGAGATATTTAGCAGTAACTATCACTGGTCTGAGATTTTATCCTACTGGCAAGCTAACAAGTTAGTCTGTCACATTTTAATGGATTCTGGCAGAAGGTACAATACTCCAGGATCAAAGACAAAGGTCTTTGTTGCTCACAAGACAGCAAGCAGGCTGCATGAGCTTCATATTTGCATCTGTCCCCCTTGTCCCTCAAGCTCCGTAGAATTGGTATGGAGCAGTCCCAATGGATACTGTGCACAGCGTGGATTTATGTCACAAATGAGGAACCTTGAACTTAAGAAGATTCTTTACAGAAGACTTCCAACAAACCTGCCTAACCTTTGCCCCAAGGGAGACATTATCTTTATGGTCCTAGAGAGTTAAAGTCTTCTGACCAAGGAGTGAGACACTGTTTCTGTCATCCAGTTGTTTGCTTATACAAACATCCTTGAAAATGTGAAATGTTGGGGTCTGGGAGCAAACAGTCAAGAAAGAATTCTTGAGATGTCTAAAGTGCAAAAAAGGTGGTTTTTATTAAATCGCGGGGACAGGACCCATGGCCAGAAAAAGCAGCACCAGGACTGTGAGGAGTGACTGATTTTATACTGTCAAGTTGGGAGGGGGTTAGGGATAGCAGAAGTCTCTAAGGAATTTGGAAGCAAGACATTCAGGGCATTGATGGGTTAGCTGCTGTTAAGATAAATTCATTTACTGGGGTGCCTGGCTGGCTCAGAAGAGCATGTGACTCTAAATCTTGGGGTTGTGAGTTTGAGCCCCATGTTGGGTATAGAGATAAATAAAAAAAAACTTTTTTGAAAATTATGCTATGTCATATTTAAAAAAAAAAGGTAAGTCATTTACTACTGTCTAGTAAAACATTAGCCAGGAGACCCTTCAGATGTAAGTTAGTGGGCCATATGTTTGGAGGACGATTGGTAACATGTACCTTGGGGGGGTGATGGGTAAGAGATAAAGGGAGTTTCCAAAGGGATTTTTTTTTTTTTAAGATTTTATTTATTTATTTGACAGAGAGACACAGTGAGAGAGGGAATACAAGCAGGGGGAGTGGGAGAGGGAGAAGCAGGCTCCCTGTGGAGCAGGGGTTCAATCCCAGGACCCTGGGATCACGACCTGAGCCCAAGGCAGATGCTTAATGACTGAGCCACACAGGCGCCCCCCAAAGGGATTTTTATTTGTTAAAGGAGACTGAAAGGATCCTGGAGGTCAAGCTAAGGTTGCCTTTGCCTCTAGCAAAGTATTAATATTAAGGCAGTTGAGTTCCTTGAGGAAGGTCACTCTGCCTGTCTCAAGTATTTGTCAATGGGCTGCAAGTTGTAAGGAGATTTAATTTTTCTACATTTCTTTTGCCTTTGTTCTCCACATTGATGTAGGAAAGAATGTTAGGGTTCGAAGCCGACAGACATCTTGACACCATCTTTGGTGCAAAAAAGGTGATTTTATTAAAGTTTGGGAACAGGACCTGTGGGCAGAAAGAGTGGCACTGGTTTCATGAAGAGTGGCCCATTATGTACCCTCAAGTTGGGAGGGGGGTTAGGGATAGCGTAAGTCTCTAAGGAATTTTGGAAACAAGGTTTCCAGGACCTTGAGGGGGCTAGCTATTGTTGGGAAAAGGTCATTTATTATGGTCTAATAAAACCTTAGTTATGAGACCCTTCAGATGTATATCGGTGGGCCATATGCTTGGTGGGTTTAGAGATAAAGGAAGTTTCCAAAGGAATTTTTTTTTTTCCAAAGGAATTTTTATACATTAAAGTAGACTTACAGGATCCTGGGGGTGGGGGTGGGGGTGGGGGTGGGGTTCAGGCTAGGATTGCCTTTTGCCCTTAGCAAAGTATTAACATGGAGATAGTTGAGTCCCTAGAGGAATGTCACTCTGCCTGTTTCAAGGA
This sequence comes from Neomonachus schauinslandi, assembly GCF_002201575.2. Lineage (NCBI taxonomy): Eukaryota > Metazoa > Chordata > Mammalia > Carnivora > Phocidae > Neomonachus > Neomonachus schauinslandi. The sequence goes on along the minus strand of NC_058419.1, from coordinate 94,821,251 downwards.
CTTGTCAATGGGCTATAGCTAGTAAGGAAATTTAATAATTTTTCTTCTGCCTTTGTTTCCCGCATCACACATCATAGAGCAAAAGCTCTCAGTGCCTCTGCTCAAAAGGCATGTAGAAATGTGAGAGATCCATGGAAAATTGTTTCCCAACAGGTGGTGCTGCCATCAGTCATTCATGAATGTGCACAGATTGTTCCGAATGATCTTGCCCTGAAGGACACCTTCTCGACTTTGCTGGGCCAGAAGAGGGGATGTGACAGCTGGCCCTTGCTTTCAGGAGCACTCATCTAAAAATGATGAGCCTTAAATCCTACATGTTACCTCCCAATCCCTCACAAAACCCCTCACAAAATTTGCAATGTCCATGCCCCTCATGTCTACAGATTCCTCATTCTGCACCAGTAAGAACAAGAAAAGGAGAAGAGGAAGGATTTTACGATAGTCTTTTTATTGTCCAGTGGTTTTAGGGACTTCCTTCCAGGACTTCATCTGGCTTCAAAGATGAAGCTGGGGTTTGCCACATGGAGTCCCACATCGGGCAGCTTTCGGGAAGAGGGAGAGAAATGACCCCCTTCTCTGCCCGAGGGGTTTGGGGTGACAGGGTGTGAGACCACGAAGTCAGATAACCATCACATCAGCCACCGTCCCTTCTTACTGGGTTGAACCTTGGGTTTACCCAGTTAGAGCCTTTTCCTGGCCCCTTGTCTGTGCAGGGAGGTAGCAGAGGCAGCACCATCATGAGCACGGTCTCCTCAGAATAGCTAGGAAATCAGCCTCCACTACGATCAACAACAGCCAGATGTGCCTTGGTAAGACGTGCAACAGATCAGAATCGGAGGGAATTCAGGGTCCGAAATAAATATGCCATCCTTAAGATAGTAGTTTATAAAGAAGTAACCAACCTACTTTCTGATTTCTGGTTCAATGGGAATTCCTAACTATTTGCCCCCTGCCTAAGGGGCAATTAGCATGTTTAAGACCCTGTCATTTTCCTACTTAATTACTGAGAATTCACATGCATAAAAGGCTACTTGGTTCCTGATGGCATTTTTAGTTCCTAAGAACTCTGTGCTTGTCAGTATATTAACAAACGAGGAAATATTTTATTTGATTTTTATCTTTTAACGGAGTATAACATCAAGCCAGGATTTAGCTGAAAGTTCTCTGTCTTCTCTACTTTGTCACTATCCCTCAGTGAGGGCATACTTAAATTTTCCTTGCAGCATGAAAAGCAGACAGGGATATTGAAACTCTGGAGGAGATACTTCTACACCAAGTGGTGTTAGTTTTTCATTTAAATTAGCTGTGGCATTTTAGGCAGAAGCTAGGTAAGTTCTGATTTGACTAATTTCTAAAATATTTTGTCTTAAATGGCAAGCAAGACCTTTGAAGATGTGGGGAAGGAAAAATAATTTTCCCTCTACCTTTCTAGATTCTTGGCTAAGACACTTTTGTAGTAAAAGGTAGAGTAACAGAAGAAAAACACACACAAGTTTAATAACATGTATACCTCTTGTATACATGGGAGAGATCCAGGAAAACTGAGTAACCCCCAGAAATGGCCCAAGCCACTACCTTAAATAATATCTCCAACTAAAGACAAAGAAGATGATGGGGGGATGGGGGAGTCCTGGAGTGGGAGGTCACCAGGAAAAGCACTGTAAACAAGGGTAAGGTTGTTATGCAGATTTAAATCCTTGCCTTCTCCATTATTTAATTTTTAGAGATTTAGTCATCCTGGTAGGGAGAGGGAGCCACCCATACAAATGGGGATTTCCCTTATAAATGTAAATGTCTCTTACAAAAGAGTAACTTTTCATTTTTCAGAGCTTTTTCTGTGTCTGCTGTTTCTTAGAAATAATCAGCCTAAAATAACCTTTATGCCAAAGAGACATATTTTGGGGGCAAATTCTGCTCTCCTTCGGAGAATTTCTTCTTTCTGTGATATTGTGATTGGTAAGAAATAGATTTGTTCTTTGTCCAAGGTTTCTGGCTCATGGCTCCCCAAACCATTGGCATTCCTGAGCGAAAAGAGCAGCGGAAGCTGTTGTTCATAACAAACCTCTTTCCACCACAACTGTGTTTATGTTCATGGACTAAGTTTTGGAAAGCATCCACGGGTGGAAGCTGGTTGCCAGGGAAACCAGTCATGAATAGAAGATTGGAATTCTCAGTCCCAACCCCCAGACCTCAGGGGAGAGGAGGGGGTTTGGAGGTTGAGTCAATCACCAATGGCCAATGATTTCATCAATCATGGCTTTGTAATGAAGCCTCCATAAAAACCCAAAAGGATTTGGTTTGGAGAGCTTCCGGACCAGTAAACATGGTAAACACATGGAGATTTTGGGGGAGTGGTGCACCTGGAGAGGCAGGGAACTTCCACGCCTTTCTTCCCTGTTTCACCCTGTGCATCTCTTCCATCTGGCTGTTCTGAGTTCTTTCCTTTTATAATAAACTGGTGATCTAGTAAGTACAATGTTTCTCAGAGTTCTGTGAGCTGCTCAAGCAAATTAAGCAAACCCAACGACGGGATCATTGGAACCTTGGGTCTCTAGCCAGTTGGTCAGAAGCAGAGGTAAAGGCCTGGACTTGCCACCTACATCAGTAGTGGTGGGGGTGGGGGGAGCAGTCTTGTAGGACTGATAGTATCAGTCCTTAACCTGGGGGTAGATAGTCTCAGAATTCTCTTGAATTGAGGACATCCAGCTGGTGTTTGGAAAATTGGTTATTGGTGTGAGGTAATCCCCCTCCCCAACATCAAAGGTGTTGATGACCACAACACCTTTACCTTTATAGATGTTTGCTTTGACTTCGTATTTGTACACATACAGTCTTCAGAATGACAATAACCTATTTGCAAAAGATGAATGTTCTTCATAATAAACCAATTAATCTTGCTTATAATCTTTTTTACATGTGAAGATGGAGTATATTTCATAGTTTCCAAAGAGAGACTAGAGCTAAGCATTTACTCCAAGTTATGAACTCTGACTTTATGGGAATTCTTTGAAGGCTGTGTCCCAACTCACTTGTAATGATTCATCTTTGCAAATAATCATACACCCTTGTTCGTGCTTTATATTACTAATGTGTTGGATAAACCAGAAACGGAGGAAATACGGTAGAACTACGTTCTCATTTTTTTGTCAAATGCTAACATTTGGGAATACGTTGTTGGACTGAAGCAGATTTCCTGTGGTTCTGAGCAACTCCTTTGTCCTGTTAATTGCCCCCACCTACCAGCTTAAACCAAACTACCCTACTGAATTTGGTACTGACTTGAGGCTGGGCTTGCCCAATTTTTTGTTGCCAGACCTACATCTAAATATGTAGTGCACTTGGATGCATTCACGACTTTTCTGTGTGTGAAAATGGCAGGAAAGTCTCTACCTAAAGGCACAGAGTCCTAAAGGGTAATGATTAATGAACTTGGAGTTTACGTAAGAAATCTGTTTCAAGGCTATCCAAAGGTTATTGAGGGGCACCTGACTGGCTCAGCCTGTAGAGCGTGCGACATGATCTCAGGTTGTAAGTTCCGAGCCCCATGTTGGGTATAGAGATTACTTAAAAATAAAATCTAAAAAAAAGTTATTGAAATGTCAACCTATTTTCCAAAAGACATAATCATGAGATAAATGCAAATTAAGTTGAAATTCCAAATAGAGTGACAAAGAACCTGTTTAGAAATCTCTGGTGTAGGGTGCCTGGGTGGCTCAGTCGTTAAGCATCTGCCTTAGCCTTGGGTCATGATCCCAGGGTCCTGGGATCGAGCCCCGCATCGGGCTCCCCACTCTGAGGGAAGCCTGCTTCTCCCTCTCCCACTCCCCCTGCTTGTGTTCCCTCTCTCGCTGTGTCTCTCTCTGTCAAATAAATAAATAAAATTAAAAAAAAAAGAAAGCTATGTGGGAGATAATTCTTTTAAAAAAAAAAGAAATCTCTCGTGTGATAGGTAGGTGTTTTTGTTTTTTTGTGGGGTTTTTTTTTTTTTGCTCTTTTCTGTTTTTTGTTTTAATGTACGATAATGTGAATAGCCAAATGAGTTTCAGCAGGATTAGGGATTTGTTTACTTTGCTTAGCTGAAATCGTTGCTAAGACAGATATTAACTGTATTTTCTGTGCCAATAGACTAGTTTACAACTCATCTATTTTGTATTATTCCTTTTCTAAAAAGTCACGTGACACCAATTCATTTAAAAGGGAGGGAAGATGGATGGCTATTTGTCTTCACAAATGTTAGCTTAAAAAAATTTAGGGTTTTTTTTCTTTTTTTAATGTTTGAGGGGTTGGTAATGTGCCCAAGATTAAACAGTCATTCCGAGTAAGAATCTAGATTCTCTCAAGGGTCTCAGTACCTCTAAAGCCTGTTCTCTTTCTGTTGTCCTCATCTGCTAAATGTTCTGTCTTATCTGAGCTGCCTCCTCCCTCTCTGCTCAACCATGGTTCCTGCTCAGAAAAGCCATGAGAAAGATTTTTATGAAAAATATCTTCAAGGCACATTGCTTTTGTGTTTCCTTTTTTAAACTCACTTGCCATATTTCAGTCTTTTATCCTTTATCTTTTCCCCAAATTTATTTCAGATGCATAATTTCAAACCTCAATTTGCCCTATAGATAAAAAGGAAAGGAGATGCTTATTGACTTTTTTAAATCTAAAGAATTCAATTTTGCTTTAAACAATGGATTTTTTTTTTACTACTAAAATCCTATAGCAACGGTGTAACCATTGAAGTAACCAACTTGAAGTCAACAGCCAGAAAAATCAAAAGGTATAATCTCTTTCATGCGTTGCTCTGATCTTGTTCATCGGCCCATATTGCTGTGTTCTGTTGTTGTCCTTAGGGTGGGGGGAGCAGAGGAGACATTAGGGGGAATCAATGGGTGTTACAGGGTGTTCTGCAAAGGAACTGACACTTGGTGTCTTGTTTATTGAAGAGTTGAAAACTGACTGCAGGGCCAGAGGATTCCAAGATGTGGTTTCAGATTCAAAAACCTTCTAACCCCTCAGACTATTAACACGGCTAGTACTGAGTAAATATTTATTGGGCATCTACTGGGGAGAGCTGGAGGTGGGTACTAGATTGACAAGATTAGTCCCCACCCTTGAAGATTTTATGATGAATCTTGTGATGAAAGCTTGTTCCTTCAAGCCCAAGGCTTACACAGCTGAGCTTTAAAGACAGATCCAGCAGAGAAAGAAAATGGAGAAGCAAAGGGGTCAAATCTATATGAGAACAAAATGTCACTAAGTTGGGGGAAAAATAAGAGTGACTAATATATCACTCCTGGATGCTTTTCCATAAGTGTGGACTGTTTCTAATGTCCCTAATTTGTACTTTTATTCTAAAGCTCAGTGTTTTTAAAACATTGCTGTCAACCCATGACCCACCGGTGGTCCCACCACAACCCCTCTGGATCAGAATCTGAAAGGAGTCAGGGAAGCTCCAGTATTACCAGTTCCCCTGGGTGATTTTACAGGAAGTTGAGGAGACATTGCTGTAGCTGGTGCCTGAAACTCCAGCATTGGAGTTTCTCTGGTTGAGCAGCAGATCTCAAACTTTAGTTTGCATAAAAGAACCTGAATCTCCACTATTTGAACTTAATCCTTTTAGTTGGACAGATCCTCCCAAAGGTTAGGGAACAGTCCTGCTAAGAGTGTTAAGCTTCCTGCAGCCCACCCTCAAAGAGTTTCATTGCATGGGCCTGCCATGAAGCCCATCGAGCTTCGTTTGACTAGCATGTTAAGAGATTCTGATGAAGTTCATCCTTGGAAGGTATTTTGAGAAATACTGATTTAATTAGGATTTATTCTTCTTGAGAATAAACATTTCACTCATACTTTGGTGTAAAAGAAAAATTTGAGAACTGGATTTAATTCCAGGCCATAAATCTACTAGAATATAAACTCTGAGAGGACAGGAATATTTTTTTATCGTTTTGTTCCTGGATGTATTGCCAGCACCTGGAAGAGTGGCTTCCACGTTTCAGGTGCGCACAAGCTATTTGTTGACTGACTGAATGAATTCGAGGTGTAAAGATGTCCTGTCTCTCACTCTTGCATTCCTCCCCTATCTCCAGACACTGTATTACAACCAGAAAGCACCAGCAAAGTGAATTGACGGAGAGCAGGAGGGTGGTGGCAAGGGTAGAGGGGATAACTGAAGCACATCGGAACTTGAGGAGGGAGAAGAAAGGGTCAATAAAGAGAGGCCAGGATGGATAGACTTACCCACAACTCTTCTAACCTCACAGACTACCAGGGGGATCCTGGTCTTCATCACTGTATTAGTGTCCCAGGGCTGCTCTAACCAAGTATCACAAACTGTGTGGCTTAAACAGCAGAAATTTATTGTCTCAGGGTCTGGAAGCTGTAAGTCCAAGATCAAGGCGTTAGCAGGGTTGGTTCATTCTGAAGGCTGTGAGGAAGAATGTGTCTTATGGCTCTTCCAGTTTCTGTGGTTTGCTGGCAGTTTTTGGCATTCCTTAGCTGGTAGATTCATCACCCTGACTGCCTTTATGTTCATATGGCGTTCTTCCTTCCGTGTCTGCAAAGACCCTATTTCCCAGTAAGTTTACATTCATAGGCATCCATCACTGGAGGCTTTGGGTTGCCCCCTCTGATGAGAAAAGATGTTGTTGGAACTGCAGCATGGCAATCCCGGAGGGTAAGATGATCTTCTGACGATGTAATATACATGGAACAAGATTGTAGCTTTCTCCTCTTATTTTCTGAGCTTTCCCTGTGCACCTTGGGAACTATAATTCATTTGGTGACATAAGTGCAGATGTTCAAGTTAAGATGAGATCATTAAAGTGGGTTCTAATTGGATATAATTATGCCCTTATAAAAAAGGATACTAGAACACAGATACAGATACAAGCTATAGGAAGTTAGGCCTTTTTCAAGGGTATATTCTGTAATAAAATCAGTTATAAGCAACTCTCAGTCATTTTTGCAAAGAAATGATGAGGTAGATTCTAGCTGAAAAAGGCTTTAACTTGTGGGGAGATGGTGTCCAATCTGGTAAAAGTAATCTGTTGCCTTGTGCTAACTATTTATTAATTGAGCATTTTAAAAAAATATATTTTATTTATTTATTTGACAGAGAGACGGAGACAGTGAGAGAGGGAACATAGCAGGGAGAGTGGGAGAGGGAGAAGCAGGCCTCCCACTGAGCAGGGAGCCCAATGTGGGGCTCGATCCCAGGACCCTGGGATCATGACCTGAGCTGAAGGCAGATGCTTAACGACTGAGCCACCCTATAGGTGACAGGCATAAATTATATAATTTGAATCCTTAATCTATGAAGTAGGTATTCTTGTTTCATTTGTCAATGGTTATTCTTGAAGTGATGGGGCTAAGACTCAAATCTAGGATTGCTTGAGCCCTAAACTAATGGTTTATCCACCTACTCTATTTCAGTACTTGATGCTACTCCCACCCTAAGCTTCCAGCCTCAACCTCCAAACCCCCAAGATCATTGAGAAAGAATCTATACCTGATCCATTTTTGTATTTCTCACATTTGTTTCATTGATTTTTTTAAAAAAAGATTTATTTATTTATTTGAGAGACAGAGCATGCAAGCAGAAGGAGGGGCAGAGGGAGAGGGAGAGAGAGAATCTTAAGCAGGCTCCACGTTCAGTACAGAGCCCAGTGCCGGGCTTGATCTCAGTACAGAGCCCAGTGCCGGGCTTGATCTCAGTACAGAGCCCAGTGCCGGGCTTGATCTCACGACCTTCAGATCATGACCTGAGCCTAAATCAAGAGTCAGATGCTTAACAGACTGAGCCACCCAGGTGTCCCTGTTTCACTTGATTTCTATACAGTAGGTACTCAATATTTGATATTCAAGTGAATGAATAAATACAATTTTATAAAACAATCTGAGTCAGTCTTGATATTTGCCAGAGGCTTAGACATAAAATGGGAGGAAAATACCCAAAATAAAAGCAAAGTCTCTTTCTCATTTGTCAATAATGTTTTAATAATTATAAATGAAAAGGGAAATCATTAATTCAGTGATGAGTTTGTGGAGAGAATGTGATAGCTGAATGACAGTCTAAAACGCCCCAGCCCTTCCTGTGTCTACTGCTTTATGGTGACCGCATCATGAAAAAAGTGTACCTCTCTGCCCCTTAACTTTCAGCTTGGCCCGCCTACTTGCTTCGGCTTATGCCTTGTAGGTGGAAGTGATCTAGATTCATTTCTAAATCTAGACCTTGTAAGGCCTCACGTGTTTCTGCTTGCCCTCTTGTACTTTTCAGGCATCATGGTGAAAAAGATTTCCCCACCCCAGGACCCAAATGAGTAATGTGGAGTAGAGATGAGTCAGCCAGGCCCACCCTAGTTTGTCCAACTCCATTTGTGTGAACCATTTGGTAGTGAGATCCCAGGGGAGGAGACACAGAGACATCCAATTGTAGATCCAATGAAATAAAAATTTCTGTCAAAACCCCTGAGTGAATACAGGAGATATTCCCATTGCTTTTAGAGTTAAGTGCCAGGGGCTCTAGGTCAGCAATATACTATAATTACAGATAATGGTTTGCTCTCTGTCTCTCACCTTTAGATTCTTTAAAGACAATTAAACCTCACAGATGGCCCAGGGTTGAGAAGCTAGGAAAGAGTCAGCCAAATGAACACCTACAAGCATTCCCCAATCTGTTAAGAAGAGCAGCCTCCCTGAGCTAACTCCTTAATGTGGAGATTAGTGTTAGCAAGTTAGACTTGAGTGTTTATAGGGAAATTTCTAATACTGTCTGCAATTTACTTTTTTTTTTTTTGAGAAAGAGTATGTGTGCTCCTACAAGAAGGGAGGAGGGGCAGAGGGAGAGGGAGAGAGAGAATTTCAAGCAGACTTTCTGCCGAGCACGGAGCCTGACCTCAGGACCCTGAGATCGTGACCTGAGCCAAAATCAAGAGTTGGACATTTAACCCACTGAACCACCCTGGTGCCTCTGTAATTTAAACTGTTTTATGTGTGTGGAGGGGAGAGCTTTCAGTCCACACCCTAGAAATCATTAAATGAATATTTGAGTCTCCTAATCAAGATTGTACACTACTGGCTTTTTTACCTAGCATTTCAGAATCTGTATTCAGAAATTCAGGCTCCATGGGTGCCCTTCAGCTATCTTTATCTCTGATGAGCACCGCCTGGTTTGTTAATTAGGAAAATTTAAAGAATGATTTTAATTGCTGTCTTGAGTGGTTTTAACATATGTGGATTGGCTAGAAATATTGTCTGTATTTCTGCCTTGCATGAAGTGAAATAAGAGATCTAGAGAAGCCAGGATCCTGTACATTTTAGACTGGTTCTCCAGGTCTGTGATTATGTCTGGTTTTTGTATTAGCCACTTTTGGAGGGTTTCTGAATAGTGCCATGTCTGTCTTAGATGGAAATTTGAAGCAGAATGTTTTCTGAAATGCCTGAAAGGACAAAGTATGCCCACTTTTTCTCATAAATGTGGTGCATATAGCAGAATGGTATTTATGACTTGTAGCATACCATTTGGTAGTGAGATCCCAGGGGAGGAGACATAGAGACCCTTTCCTATCTCTATTAGAGGTTACCAGTATCCACCAAAACTCTCTAATAATCGAGTATAACCAAATTGTCTTTGCTTAGTTTAATTGCTTCTTAACGAGATTGAGTTAAAACCTGTTTATAAGTGGAATGGAGAAATTAATGGGTGGTATATTCCTTTAATGAAATTCTATTCAGTGACATAAAAAATATTGCTATATGTAATATAACAGATACAGCCAGGCACTCAAGTCATAAAGACAGATTTTATTCGGTAATAACTTTTGTAAGAGGGGACTGTCACCTGGACTCAACTCCCTTGAAACAAAGCAGACTTTTTACAGGCTGAGGTGTGCTAAGAGAAAGGCACTGAGAGCATGAAGGGGGTGAGGGATGTTGGTCCTTGTGACTAAGCCATCTTGACTTGCTAAGTGGTGTTTATCCGGAGGAGAAACAAACTTCCCATACCTTTGTGAAAGGAGGCAATGGTACACACACTGAAGTTAGGACTTTACTCTCCCATAGGGTCTGAGATCAAGAAAAAGAATCATCTTCTTGACTGTGTGCATTTCAAAGAGATGGCTCTCAGGTATTTGAGGAGATAGTTCTGGGTGCTAGAAGATTTTATCTTAAAGGGGCAGAGAAAGAATTTATAATTGCAAGCTTTCTAAAGTAACTGCTCTTAAAGGGGTCTTAGAGGCCCATTTGCCTATCACCAAGTTTTAGTTGGAACAAACAGTAAATTATCCTGGCAGTCTTAAACTTTCTCAGGTAGTCATTTTCCAGGGGGTTGAGGGGACGCTGGAGTCATCCTAGAGACATGGTCTTAAGCTTCTAGAAGCCATGCTAGAATTTGGTTAAGTTTTTTTTTTTTTTTAAGATTCTATTTGTTTATTTGTCAGAGAGAGAGAGAGTGTGAGCACAAGCAGGGGGAGCAGCATGCAGAGGGAGAAGCAGGCTCCCTGCTGAGTAAGGAGCCTAATGTGGGACTCAGTCCCAGGACCCTGGGATCATGACCTGAGCCAAAGGCAGATGCTTAACCGACAGAGCCACCCAGGCATGCCTGGTTAAGTTTTTTAAGTGCAGGGGTTTGAATGGAGTTGTTATGTGCCGAGGTTTGTTTTTTTTTTTTTTTTTTAATTCTCAGTAACAAGAAGAGTGAAATCTCAAAAACGTTGAGTTGTATATTTCATATTATGGCATTTTACTGTATATACTATTTGACTAAAAAAATGACCAGTCATGGGGCACCTTAATGTTGATCTCAGAGTTGTGAGTTTGAGCCCTACACTGGGTGTAGAGATTACTAAAAAAATAAATAAATAAACTTTAACAAAAAACGAGTAGTCATGAGAAAGATGTCAAGATAATGAGCAGAGCCATTGTATGCTGGGAGTTGTTGTACCTCTTTAGAATAGTGACCCTTGTCCAGAAATTCTTTTCAAGCACATTCTTGAATCCAGGCTGCCACTTTTTCATTTTTCTCCTAATTTCCCATTTGAAGCCCACAGGAACTTGATTTCTTCATGTGGACGGGAATATATTTGCACCATAGGCAGCATCATTCACATAGATTAGGAAGTGAAGTGATCCTGCTGGAGATTTGCCATGAGAGCTGGCACATTCTCACATAACCACCCTGCAGCTGGCTCACATTGGTGAAGTGATTTGGGTAAAGTCACATCTATAGCTAATCACAGCACATGACTTGTAGCTAGAACTTGTTTTGCTTACAATACAATGTAGCATAAAATTTCCATACGTATTTGGATATTGGGTTAAGATAAACAGGTTTCTTTAGTATTTTACAATATAAATTCAGTTTATATTGAAGAAAATTTATTCTTTTTTTCAAGTAAATGAGAAATCAGGTAAGTAAACTCTTAGGCATTTTACATGGTCTTATTTCAGGGGAGGAGTAGGATGTGGGACTACTGAGTCCCACATTAGGGAGCCTGCTTCTCCCTCTGCATGCTGCTCCCCCTGCTTGTGCTCACACTCTCTCTCTCTCTGACAAATAAACAACTTTCAGTTCTGAAATACTCAACAAATGAAAAATTGATTTAACTTCTATCTGTTCCATGCTTTTAACAGTTTAGCCAGCTCTTTCCATGCTTAACCTTTGTGTTTACTACAACTTTTCTGTTATAATCTACTTTTTTTATACATATTTAATTAAGATGGAATAGGCATAAACCAAAAAGAAAAAAATCAGGATAAAGTGTCACTGCCATTTTGTTTGCAGGGAGGGGTCAGGAAATGGAACAAATTACCTGGGAAACATCCTAAGACTATCCCAAAGTAGCTAGATTACAGAATGTTAAGAGTAAATGACAAAATTAGGTATTATTCCACTTAATCTACAAATGAATAAAGGGAGTCAAAAGTTTATCCTATTTAGTATAAGAATTTTTACATTTAATATATAGTGATTCATTTCTCACAAAGTAATACCGGTAACTTTTAGAAGAAAGAAATTTCCATTACACAATTGACTAGAAAATCTCAAATGCAACTAAGCAGCTATGCTATAGGTCAGTATGTACCATTAAATTGTTCTGGGCTAGTGTACATTTCAGTTTAACATAGAACTGCATTTTGGGTTTTAGAAAGGCAGCAATAGTTATATTTTGGCTTTTATTCTAGATGCTTAACAGTTAAGGCGACAGTTGAAGCGTATTAAGTAAAGGTAGTTACAATTAAATGATGATCAACACAATCTCTTGCAATCTACATACACTGTATAATGCTTATATGGAATGAAACCAGTGTACTTAATTGGTATTTTATAGGCGCACACGGGCACACACACACACACACACACACAGAACTAAAAAACCATCAAAAGCAGTCATTCTACATGTACTATGGTAACACATTAAAAACGCAATTATACCATAGAACTAAAGTAATATGAACAGCACTACTTGATGTAAGATAAAGGTGACTGGTTCTAACACAGAGCTAAGCCTGTATCAGTCATTCTAATCATAATGGCTTGTAAAAACATCAGGTTTCTAGTAGAGAAACTACTCTATGAAAATCAGTAAATCTGTCCAAAGTTTCACATCTGTAAAACCAGGATAAGGCTACAATGATCTTGAAGTGTGAACAAGATATCCAATCAAAACAGTAAGATTCCAGCCATAATGTAAGATAGAAAGGTCTTCATGCAGCAGAAGCTCTCTGGCTCCTAGAAAGCTTCATGTGCATAATATAAAGTTAAGTTGCCCAAGAAGTAAACTGGACAAGTTTGGTGAAGTTTCCATGTGCCATGACTTTTAAACCTCAGGAATGGTGTGATCCATCAGGCTTTTCATAATGCTTGGTGCCATCCGTTTAATAATATGTTCAAAGATAAAAGCAGGCCTGATTGTAATAGTAACTACAGTCTCAGCTGTTGACAGTATGTCTGCAATTTGAGAATCCTTCAGCCCAATGACATTCTGCCCGTTGACTTCACAGATGTTATGTTCTGTGAGAAGACCATTTCTGGCTGTAGAACTATCTTTCACTATGGATGTTCTTTCCATTTTTAAAGATAAAGCCAACATGTCCAGTACTATCCTTATGCATGGTAACTGTCCGTTCAAAGGGCCTGTCACGAACAGTCATAGTAATCTTCTCTCCAAAAGCCTGTTTGAGCACCTTGTGTGCTTTATCAGAGCTCTAGCCTGCACAGTTTTCCCCATTGATCTGGAGTACTTGGTCCCCAAATCTCAGACCAACCAATGAGGCTGGAGAATTTGCCTGGACCAGCTGAACAAATATACCATTATCTATTGATTTAAGCCTGAGCCCAATTTTTCCATTCTGATCCTTACACAAAATGACTTCACGAATCCCTTGCTTAATTTCTTCTCTACGAATTCTAACATTGTTACCAGTTACAGGAGCCACCATATAGTTCATACTGGAAGGTCTTGCTACCAACCCCTGAACTGAGGCTCCAGGGACCAAGGCCATATTTGCACGGATTTCTTCTTCATTTAAACTCAGGCCCATGTACTGGGAAAGCTCCAGATACAATTTAGGATAGAGATTTCCATCTTGAGAGATGGGAGCAGAAGCTTCAGACAAAATTGCTGGGTTGGCAGGGTTTGCAGAAAAGGCAGTTTGAGCCTGAATAACTTTGTCTACCTTCAGGTCTTCAAGAGATGGGTACAGAGACATTTTTGCAGGATTTTTCTAGGCCACAAGGACCCGCTCACTGCCGTTGCTGCCTCTGGTAACTGGCTTGTTATAATCTACTTTTATTGGAGCTTTAAAATTCTGAGGTTTCCTCCTTCATCATCCCTCTCATTAGAATTTAAGACTATTTCCCGCAGCCTCAGCCCGGGTCAAAGTGAACTGAATCTTGATGTTAGTCATGTGAGCTTTCTGAGGCCTAAATCTGAGGTTGAGTTGCATGCCACCTGGATCGATATGGAATAGCCAAAAGGGGGATATTCAGTGAGAGAAATCGGACACTTAGTGAGATTATGTTTGAGAGAAGCTGGATCTTTTCCTGCTTTGAATTTCAAGTTCCACACATCAGCAAGTGGCTCAGATGCAGTTTGCAATTCTGTTTTGAAAAGTGAAGTGTATAAAATATTACCCTCTGTAGCATGTACTACATTCATAGCCTTTCTTGTCTCTGTCCCTGTTCACATTGCTGTTTCTTAGGCAGCCAAACATACTTGGTTGCAAATAATCACTTCTAGTTTCTAACTCTTTTCTTCCAAATTGCATATTGGGAGGTGAAATCTTTAAATAAATCCAGAAGAGGGAATAGATGAAAGAAGGGAGAAGAGAGGACTATGTTTGGTTCATAGTTTGGTTCTCTTATGGTGGGGAAAAGAGATTTATTATTCTGGCCACTGTAGCTTGGAAGCCTAGAATGAGGCTCATGCCATCTTTGGGGACATCTGCCTTGTTCTAGTTTAGAGAATATGCTTTTCAATTAATCCTCCCTGGTAATGTAGTTAGTGAAAAATTTTTTTTAAAGATTTTATTTATTTCAGAGAGAGAGAGAGAAAGAGAACGAGCAGGGGGAGGGACAGAGGGAGAAGCAGACTCCCTGCTGAGTAGGGAGCCCAACACGGGGCTCCATCCCAGGACCCTGGGATCATGACCTGAGCCGAAGGCAGATGCTTAACCAACTGAGCCATCCAGGCACCCCTAGTTAGTGAAAAGTCAACCTTAAACTTATTTCAATGTCTTCTCTTATCTTTGGTTTACAATGCTATTTCCTTATAGGGTATTGCTCTGAATATCAGAGGAGGGTGAGGGCATCAACTCCAAAGACCACACCCTCTGCACAACGAAGACACTTAACCAAGAATCCATTATTTTTTTAAAGATTTATTTAGGGGCGCCTGGGTGGCTCAGATGGTTAAGCATCTGCCTACAGCTTAGGTCCTGATCCCAGGGTCCTGGGATGGAGCCCCACATGGGGCTCCTGGCTCAGCAGGGAGCCTGCTTCTCCCTCTCCCTCTGGCTCTCCCCGTGTTCATGCTCTGTGTGTGTGTGTGTGTGTGTCTCAAGTGAATAAATAAAATCTTTAAAAAAAAAAAGATTTATTTATTTGAGAGAGAGAGAATGGGGGGAGGGGCAGAGGGAGAGAGATTAATCTCATGACTCCGAGATCATGACCTGAGCTGCAATCAGGAGTCAGATGCTTAACCTATTGAGCCACCCAAGCAACCCACCAGGAATCCATTTTAAGGAGAACAAGGGGCAGAAGAAGCTGAGTAACTGAAATAGTTTAATCCAAATGAATCATGGAGCAATACCTAAAATGCATGAATTATTTAAATCAGAAGTCAGACAAGTTTAAACTGAATTATATATATACACACACATATACACATGTACAATAAATGTGTATGTATATATGTATAGTATATGTTTATATACATTTCATATATTTTTATACAGTATATATATGTGTGTACATATGTGTGTGTGTGTATATATATATGTATGAATATATTCTACCACCTAAGAAGCAGGTGTAGCTTGGACAAAGACCAGATTAGTTATAAAATAAAAAATAAACTCCATTTCTCTACCCATTAAATTTATTGTGTAAAATTTGCAACCCACCTTTGTTTCTATCTTGGCTTACTCTTTAATTGCCTTTAATTATGTCCCCTCCTAGACTGAAATCTCACTGAAAGTTTTAGTTTCTAGAAAAATCAAATGTACACAGTGTGTGTTCACTAATTAATTTCTGGATGAATTACTAATTAAGATTAATTGTCTCAATTTCCTGAACATGAGAGAACTGAGTTTAAATGCAATTTTAATGTCACATGGAGGCAGCATGGTAAAAATATCTCTATGTTTTCCCTTTTAAATAATGAATAATGGAAGCCTTGGGAGGGAGGGGAACATTTCTACTCTTATGTGTGACTTCACTATTTTTTTTTTAAAGATTTTATTTATTTATTTTTGAGAGAGAGAGAAAGCACACACACACTAGTGGGGGTGAGGGGCAGAGGGAGAAGCAGACTCTTTGCTGAGCAGCAAGCCTGATGCAGGGCTCGATCCCAGGACTCCAGGATCATGACCTGAGCCGAAGGCAGATGCTTAACTGATGGAGCCACCCAGGCACTCATGATTTCACTATTAAGAGGCATTGTCTCAGAGTGAAAGATATTTCCTCAGACTTGGGAACAACTCAAGATAAAACACACAAGCCCAGTAGTCAGAGCCTTGATTTCACACTCTGAGAACCTCTTGGAGTCCTGAGGTGAAGCAACCATTGTGAAATTTTCATCTTTTTTTCCCAATTTTTTTTTAAGGTGTAATTGACATATAATATTATATTAGTTTCAGGTGTACAACGTAATGATTCAATATTTGTATATGTTGCTAAATAATCACCATAATAAGTCCAGTTAACATCCATCACCATATGTAGTTAACAAATTTTTTTTTTCTTGTGATGAGGACTTTTAAGATTTAATCTCTTAGAAACTTTCACATATGCAATACAGTGTTTTACATATGCAATACAGTGTTATTAACTTTAGTCACCACGCTGTACATTACATCCCTAGGACATATTTAATTTATAACTGAAAGTTTGTACCTTTTAACCACTTTTTACCCAATTCACCCACCTCCTGCCCCCCATCTCTAGCAAACACCAATCTGTTTTCTGTATCTATGAGCTTGGTTCTTGTTTGTTTTTTTATTTTGGATTTCACATGTAAGTGAGATCATGTGGTATATGTTTTTTTTTCTTTTTTCTGGCTTTATTTCACTTAGCGGAATGCCCTCAAGGTCCATCCATGTTGTCGCAAATGGCAAAATTCCATTTTTTTTTTAATGGCTGAGTAATAATTTGCAATTTTTATCTTCAGTGAGGAAGCATGCATTGGTATCCAGCAGTGCACCAAGCACTTAGATTGGCTTCAGGCCTATGAGTGAATTAGGCTCAAGAGTTTAGCTATCCTTGCATAAAACACCTTTCAAGGAAATGCTTGACAAGAAATGTAATCACACTCCTCTCCCTTCACACAATTACCAGAGGGGAAATAGAGTTTTAGCAAGAACATGACAGCTGTAAGTTTTATTGTTTATTAAACATGCAATCAATCATCAGGAATTTTCATAAAAAGGAATCCAAGAATATGTCAGGAAATTTCATTCATTGAAATTAATCTTGATGTATCTTTGCAAGAGATTTAAAGGCAAGGATTGTATTTTATTGCAGGAAAATGTGTGATTTATATGTATGAACTTAACTTAGCTGAGCTCTTGAATCAGGCTCCTTTCTTCCTGTAGGAAGCTAAAGATCCTTTGACATTTTTCAAAGAGAATGGACCTTCCACCTGGATTCTATACCTAGCTGATTGCGATAACTCTTGCGTGTTCAGCCATTTCACTATTAGATTCTAATTTGTTCTCCTATAAATCACTTTAAGGGAGGCATACTGAATAGGAAAAACTAATAATCCTTTCAAATATCTTTCAAGACTTGACTGCTTAATACATATGGCCTCCAGCTAGTTGAGCATCACTACATTATCAAGGACAGCATCATTAAGTGAGAGGAGAGACTAGGTATCTAGGGCAAAAGTGATAATCAACTACAAGCTGCTGGGTTTGCTGTCTTCAGTAGTCTACATGATGAGGAGCTTATGGACCTATTGAATTGCACTGCGTTAAATCAGGAGACTTTTGTGAATCTTGAAAAACAATTTTACATGATTTACCAGAAATGAAAGCAAAAGCTGGACCAAAAAGTGCATCCTACTGGCAAAACTGGCAAAACAGATTTTGATGAAATTAATATTTTTAAGTCTATCTTGGGGGAAAAACATGGTTTATTTGGGGTCGAAGGGTGCATATCATCCTAACGGTTCTGCCAAATAAATAAATAATTTCTGTATTTGATAAATATTTTCAGGGTGCCATTAATTTTAGAAACCTTCCCTTAGAGACAGTTTCTCCTCTGCTGTCCTGCTCACTACTACTGCCTTGCGGTGTATTCAGTAAACTTCTGTCTCTTAAAAAAAAAAAAAGAGGGCCGCCGGGGTGGCTCAGTCTGTTAAGCGTCTGCCTTCTGCTCAGGTCATGGTCTCAGGGTCCTGGAATCAAGCTTTGAGTTGGGCTTCCTGCTCAGCGGGGAGTCTCTCTCTCCCCCTGCCCCTCCATGCCGCTCATCCTCTCTCACTTGCTCATTCTCTCTCAAATAAATAAATAAAACCTTAAAAAAAAAAGGAAAAAAGAAACCTTAATCAATTTTGCAAAGGATGTCTTCTAAAAGAGCATACAAAATTTGTTCCATGTCTTTATAGACTTTAGGGTATCAGAAACCTGTAAAGACCATAGGGATCCATGTAATCCTGCGTTTTTAATTTTATTTATTTATTTATTTAAAGATTTTATTTCTTTATTTGACAGAGAGAGACACAGTGAGAGAGGGAACACAAGCAGGGGGAGTGGGGGAGGGAGAAGCAGGCTTCCTGCCAAGCAGGGAGCCCGATGTGGGACTCCATCCCAGGACCCCGGGATCATGACCTGAGACCAAGGCAGACGCTTAACAACTGAGTCACCCAGGTGCCCCAATACGGCATTTTTTAAAGTTGAAGAAAACAAAATAGAATTTAAATGACCTGATTCATGTCATTAGTTTGGTGGCAGAATCTGAAGCAACAGCTGAGGACAGGAAACATTCACTGAGCATTTATTATGTTCTAGTCGCTCATCCATGTGCTTTCCATGTGTTATCTTTTATAGATTACAAAACCATATCAGGCAGGTATTGTTATCCATCCTTATGGTACAAATGAGGAAACTGATGCAGAAAGAGTAAGTAATTTGCCCAAGATCACATAACCAGTGAGTGGCAAGACTAAGCTTCAAACCCAGACAGTTTGGTTCCAGATTTTATGTTCTGAACAATTAGGCTATCGTGCCAGCTCATTGTGTTTAATATTTTTATTTGAGGGGTTGGGACATTAACTTTTTAATCAGTTTTTTTTTTAAGATTTTATTTATTTATTTGACAGAGAGAGAGGGAACACAAGCAGGAGGAGTGGGAGAGGGAGAAGCAGGCTTCCCGCTGAGCAGGGAGCCTGATGTGGGGCTTGATCCCAGGACCCTGGGATCATGACCTGAGCCGAAGGCAGATGCTTAACCGACTGAGCCACCCAGGTGCCCCTTTAATCAGTTTTATTGAGGTATATATTCTATATATGATAAAATTCACCCATTTTAAATGTGTGATTCAATGACTTTTGGCAAACATAGACAGTATAACCACCACCACAATGAAGCTATTAAAATTTTTCATTACTCCTCTAAATCCCCTTATGCTGTATCGCCATCATTTCCTTCGCTCTGTCCCTGGCCACTGACAATCAGTGACAGCTTTCACCGTGTATGCTTTTCCTAGAGTTACATGTAGAAGTATATCTTTGTATCTTTTTTTTTTAGATTTGTTTTTTTTAATTTTTTTCAAGATTTTAAAAATTTATTTGAGAGAGAGACACAGACAGAGAGAGATAGCAACAGAGAGCACAAGCAGTGGGAGTGGGAGAGGGAGAAGCAGGCTTCCCGCGGAGCAGGGAGCCCGATGCGGGGCTCCATCCCAGGACTCTGGGATCATGACCTGAGCTGAAAGCAGACGCTTAACGACTGAGCCACCCAGGTGCCACTATTTGTTTATTTTAGAAAGGGAGAGAGAGCACGAGCAGTGAAGGGGGGAGAGGGAGGATAATCTTTAAGCCGACTCCACACTGAGCGTGGAGCCAACACAGGGCTCCATCTCACGACTCTGACATCAGGACCTGAGCCGAAACCAAGAATCACAAAGAGTTGGAGGCTTAACCGACTGCACCACCCAGGTGCCCCCTTTGTGTCTGTCTTTTAATTAGTGTAATGCTTTTCAGGTTCATCAGTGTTGTTGTATCAATAGTTCTTTCCTTTTTTTTTTTTTCAAGTTTTTATTTATTTACCGGCAGTGGGGGGGGGGGGGGGGAGCAGAGGGAGAGGGACAAGTGGACTTGGTGCTGAGTTTGGAGCCCAATATGGGGCTGGATCCCAGGACCCTGAGATCATGACCTGAGCCAAAACCAAGAGTCAGATGCTTAACTGATTGAGCCACCCAGGCACCCCAACAGTTCTTTCATTTTTATTGCTAAGTAGTATACCATAGTATGAATAAATCACAACTTATTCACTAGTTGTTGGACATTTCATTTATTACCAGTTTTTAACTGTTATGGGTAAATCTGTGAATGCTTCTATAAATTTTTTGCATGGACATGTATTTCAGTTTCTCTTGGGCATACACCTAGGAGTGGGATTGCTCTGTCCTTTAATAAGTATATGTTTAACTTCGTAAGACAATGCCAAAGTGTTTCCCAAACTGGCTATAGCATTTTGCATTCACAACAGAAACACATGAAAGTGCCATTGTTCCACATTCTCACCAACAGTTAAATTTTTAGTTTTAGCTGTTCTGATGGATATATAATGGTATTTGCTTTGGCTTAAATTTGTATTTCCCTGATGATTAATGACATTTATCTTTTTATGTACTTAATGGTATTTTGTATGTTTTCTTTTTCAAAATGCCTGTATAAACATTTTACTCATTTTTGAATCAAGATGTTTGTCTCTTACCGTGTTGTTCTGGAAACAAGTCAGTTGAACTGTCAACAAGTCAACAAGAATTTTCAGGAAAATTCTTCGCAAATATTTTTCTCGCAGTAGGTTTTCAATAGATGCCCATTATCAGTCCCTCTATTTTTATTTTGCTGAGAATTTTTAAATATGATTCTGTATTAGAATTATGTCATTTTTTTTCTGTGCCTACTTAGAAGATCATACATAATTTTATTTATACCCTGTTAATATGGTGAAATACTTTGATTTTCAAATCTTAAGCCAACATTGAATTCTTGTATACTCAAATTGGTCATGATTTATTATTACTTTTGTATCTTCCTGAATTCACCAGATTTTTGCATCAATGTTCATGAGATATGTTAATTTTTAGTTTTTTTCTTTAGTGCCTTTGTCTGGCTTTGGTATAAAGGGAGAGCTGTCCTCTTAAAATGAGTTGGTAAGTGCTCTTTTTTTTATTTTCGGGCTTGGAGTTTGCTTTTTAGGAAGTTTAACTAAGAATTACATTCTTTAATACATAAAGTTCTATTCAGATTATCTGTTTTTTATTGAGTGAACTTTGATAAATGTCTTTCAAAGAATTTGTCCATTTTGCTTAAGTTTGCAAGTTTATTGCAATAGTTCGTAATATTTCCTTGTTCTCATTTTAATGACCATAGGATCTGAATTGATAGCCCCTCTTTATTGCTTACACTGTTAATTGGGTATTCTCTCTATAATTTTTTGGTCAGTTTGACTTGAGATTTATTAATTTATAGGTAGTTTCAAGTATTTTTTGCTTTATCTTTCTCTATTGTACATCACTGTTCTATTTCCTTTATTCCAGTAATTGTCTTTATCATTCCTTTCTTGTCCTTATTTTGGTTTTATATTCTTCTGCTTTTCCTAGTTTTAAGGTGGAAACCTAGACCATTGACTCAAGACCTTTCTTTTTTTCCTGATATAAACATTTGATGCTATAATTTCCCTCTAAACGTGGCTTTCTCTCTATCCCACAAATTTTGATACCTGGTATACTCACTTCAATAAAGACTCCACACGGGGTCAGGTGCCACCCCTCTCATCTGCTTTTAAGAGGTTTTGTTTATGCTGATTCAGCAATATGATTATAATGTGTTTGCATGTGAGCAAGTGTGTGTGTGGGTGTGTATGTGTGTGTTGGGTTTATTTTGGTCTTCTTGGAAATGTGGGCATATCGTTTTCATTAAATTTCAAAAATTTCTGGGGTGCCGGGGTGGTTCAGTCGGTTAAGTGTCTGCCTTTGGCTCAGGTCATGATCCCAGGGTCCAGGATCAAGCCCTGCCTCCGGCTCCCTGCTCAGTGCGGTGTCTGCTTCTCCCTCTCCCTCTGCCTGTTGCTCCCCCTGCTTCTGCTCTCTCTCTCTGTCAAATAAAATCTTAAAAAAACAAAATTTCAAAAATTTCTGGCCATTATTTCTTCAACTATCCCCCTTGTTCTGGGATAATTTCTGGGTCATTGGTTCTGTTATTTTTTCTTTCTGTATTTCACTTTGGAATTTTTCTTTTGCTTTCTTTAAGTTCATGGCTCTTCTCCAGTATCTAAAATGCAGTTGGCCCCAGATTGTTTTTTCCTTTTCAGATATTGCATTATTATCCACTAAAAAGTCACACTTTGATCATATTAGTCTTCCATTTCTCCCCTTATCAGGCCCAGATTTTTTTCTATGTTCTTCAACATATGGAACATAATTATAATAGCAAGTTAAAAGGTCCTTTTGGTCAATTCCATCATTTCTATTATTTCTGGCTTTACTTCTATTCAGTGATTTAGTTCTTCTGATTATGGATCATATTTAACTGCTTCCTTCCTGGCAATTAAAAAAGTTTATTTGAGTATAGTTGACATACAGTGTTACAATTCTGGCAATTTTTTAAACTCTTTTTTAAAAAATTTTATTTATTTATTTGACAGAGAGAGAAAGAATGAGCACAAGAAGGGGTGCAGCAGAGGGAGAGGGAGAAGCAGGCTCCCCGCTGAGCAGAGAGCATGATGTGGGGCTTGATCCCAGGACCCTGGGATCATGACCCGAGCCGAAGGCAGACCTTTAACCAACTGAGCCACCCAGGCACCCCAATTCTGGCAATTTTTGATTGGATGCTGGTCTTTATTTTTATTTTGTTATATTCTGGATATTGCTGTATTTAAAGAGTATTGAACTTTGTTTCAGTGTCCAGAAATTTAGGGTCAACATTTTTTCAAGGCCTGGTACTAAGCTTTGTTAAGGCAAGTTCAGAAAAATGTATTTATTTTAGGGCTATTTAATGTCACTATTAAGGTGATAATTTTCTGCAGACTCTATCAGATGCTCCCTGTATTAACAAAATCTCTACACTGGCTGGTGGAAATGCAAAACGGCCTTAGCCTTCTGTGACCTGCGAATTTTTTAGCTTACTGCTGCTTTTCAGTGGTTCTTTCCTTATCCTTGTGAAGATTCTATCCATGTATGTGCAGATCAGTACTCAGCAAAGATTCAAGGGGTATTTTCTGTAATTCAAAGGATGACTTAACCACAACAGAGCAAAACTCTCCCTCTTTTTTGCTTCCTCCTCTTTAGTACTTTGCTGCTTAAATTCTAGGTTACTCAGCCTCTCTGAACTCAGAGTTTTATCTTCTCAACTTGGTAAGATCACTGGAGTCTATTTCCTTCCCCTTCCTTGTACTTCAAACTACCTGGTGTTAAAAAAAAACAAAATTCAACTAAGTAGATTTTAGAGATTGTATTTGCTTTTATTCAGTAATTCATGAATTGGGCAGCATTCCATCTAGCAGATAGAAAGGAGTTCCAAAGAGCTGTACAAAATGAGAGACTTTAATAGGCAGAAGCGATGGAAACTGTAATTAAGGTAGGTATTAAGTCTTGGTTTGGTGATGTGGGCTTACACAAAGTGACTTCATTTTGGGCATGTTGTCTCTTTCTAAACACTGGAAAGTAGCCTATACGCTAGCTGGAACAGTCATACAGCTCAATTTAATGTGTATCCCTTCTCTCATGAATTAGTCTTGTACTGCCCATTGACCATTGTCTGTGTTAGGAAGGAAAAACAATTTTTCTTCTACCCTTCTAGGTTTTTGGCTGAGATCTCACTGTAATAAAAGATAGAGGAGAAAAGCAAACAAAAATTGAATAACATGTGTACCTCCTGTATATGTGGGAGATACCCAGGAAAACTGGTCCAAGCCATCACCTTAAATACCATCTCCAGCTAAAGACAAAAGAAGATGTTGGGGATGGGGAGCCAGTTTGGGGAGTTTTCAGGCAGAGCACAGTAGATGAGGGCATGGTTATGCAGATTTAAATCCATTCCTTCATTGACGAGTTTCTAGAAATTTAGTCAATTTCTCTTCCTGGTGCAGAAGGGAGACACTCTTAAACATGGAGATTTCCCTTGTAAATATAAATTTGTATTCGCTATTTTTAAAAAATAATCAGCCTAAAATAACCTTATTCCAAAGAGGCATATTTTGGGGTGGCATATTCTGCTCCCCTTCATCTGAAAAGTTATTTCATATATTTTTTTTAAGATTTTATTTATTTATTTGAGAGAGAGAGAGAGCATGAGCAGGGGAAGGGCAGAGGCAGAGGGACAAGCAGACTTCCCACTGAGCCGGGAGCCCCACGCAGGGCTCTGAGATCATGCCTGAGCCAAGGCAGACGCTTAATTGACTGAGCCACCCAGGTGCCCCTGTTTCATATGTTTTGTCTATTTTTCTAGTTACTTGAGATGGGAGGGTAATTTACATAGTAATTAATTCTTTTACCAGGTAATTTTAGTGCTATTGTCCCACATGTTATTATCTAAATTTATTTCAATCTCTTACTTGCTGTGTGACCTTAAATAAATTGCTGAATTTTAATCCATTTAAGGGACTAGCCATGTGAATAGTAAGGACGTTCATCCTTATTACACTGTATAGAATTTTTGTTGATATTTGAAGGTCCTGATGATTTCTTGAGTCTAAATCTTGGGTTTTGTTAAGTTAATAAATATTTTTAATCTTTAATTCCTCACTTTTAAAGTAGGTATAAGAATAGTAACTATTATTATTTTTATATTTTATATATCATATTTTATATTTTATTATTATAGAATCATTTGGGAAAAAATAAGATCATGTATGTAGAAAACTTAGCTCAGTGCCTGGCATTATCTTGGTGCTCAATAAATGGTAGCTTAAATCTTTTTTTGTTTTAAGATTTTATTTATTTATTTATTTGAGAGAGAGAGAGAACAAGCAGGGGGAGGTGCAGAGAGAGAGGGCGAAGCAGACTCCCCACTAAGCAGGGAGCCCGATGCAGGGCTCGATCCCGGGACCCTGGGATCATGACCTGAGCTGAAGGCAGACGCTTAACCAACTGAGCCACCCAGGCGCCCAGCTTAAATCTTTATTAATATAATTTTAAAGGAGTGACTATGTTATAAAATGGTTCAGTTTGCATTCAGAATGTTACAAGAAAGGACATTAGAGTTTATTATGCTGCCTCATAATTTTTGAGCATAATTTATTTCTTTTTTTAATAGATTTTCTTTTTTTTTAAGATTTTATTTATTTGAGAGAGAGAGAGATCGAACAAGCAGGGGGAGGTGCAGAGGGAGAGGGCGAAGCAGACTCCCCACTAAGCAGGGAGCCCGATGCGGGGCTCAATCCCGGGACCCTGGGATCATTCACCTGAGCCGAAGGCAGCCGCTTAACTGACTGAGCCATCCAGGCATCCTGAGCATAATTTCTTGTAGAAGGCACTTTAGGGATGAGCAAGTTTATTTCCATAAGGTTGCCATTTCAACAAATACTTACTGAAAGCTTCCTGTATATGAAACACTGTACTGCGCACATGGAATAAGCAAACATTGGCAATATACCGTCCATGTCATCAAATATCTTACAATCTAACAGTTCTACATTGAAATAGCTCCTCTATTTACACAAATATATAGCTAGCTTAATGTAATCTAGAATAAGACCTTTAATATCATTCTTTTAAAATATTTCAAAATTTTATGGTGTGCTTTTTCTTTTTAAGATTTTATTTATTTATTTGACAGAGAGAGAGAGCACAAGCAGGGGGAGTGGCAGGCAGAGGGAGAGGGAGAAGCAGGCTCCCCACTGAGCAGGGAGCCAATGTGGGACTCTATCCCAGGACCCTGGGATCATGACCTGAGCTGAAGGCAGACACTTAACCCGACTGAGCCACCCAGGCATCCCTGATGTTTTTATTGTCACCTGAAGTGTCCCTGCCCCTATTCTTTTATCTGTGGATTTATTTATTTATTTTTCATGACTAATGTAGCCTCCAGAAAAGAGGCTGCATTCCTGCCCTATGTATCTTCATCCTGACCCAAGCTACCCCTTATAGCAGTACATTTTGTCTATCCCCAGCACAAAGCCAATATATATATTTTTTACCATTTTAAATTATCTTTGTTCTCAACCCCAACCCATAAACCAAGTTTATCATTAATTTTTCATAAATTTCATTAAAGGAAAATATGTCAGGATCTCTGTGAAAGTCCAAATACCATATGATGAAGTAACCATGCTTTCGGTAACAACCCACCTTTCTAAGTTAGTACCTAAAATTTATGATCAAGGGCAAAGAGCTAAACAGGCATCATATTTCTATAAAATGGAAGGGAATGTCACTCAATGCTAAAGTTGACATAAAAACAAACTAATTTAAAAACAAATATTATGTTTCTAGGTAATCTAAAACTAATTCCCCAGAGAAACTTCTGAAAATTTGAGCGTACTTTGTCCCTGTGCTGATTTTCTCTGTCATGCTCTGAAATCTCATCCACATCCACCCCCAGTTCTCTGAGATTTGTAAGTTGTTCCAGAGGAATTGCTATAACTTAACACATGAGAAGATGAGTACCTTGGTGTGAAATATTCTGTAGGCTTTTCTGTCTGTTGAAAGGATGCGTTAACCATAACATAAACCATGTTATTATGTGGTGCTTCTGTTGTTAAACTGCACTTTGGTTGAAATTACGTGTTTGCTACTGTTGTTTTATTGAACTTTGTTCCATCTCTTACTTTGTCCTCTTTTATACCTAAAGTCTGCTCCTGAGTCATGATTTGCCTCTTTTCTTCCCCTATGACCCAGTGTTCATATGATACTGAAAACTTGACTTCCTGTAGCTCATCACCTTGTACTCTGCCTTCTCCCCAGACTCCCTGGGTACTGCTCCTGCCTTGTGTTTATCTATGCCTTTTGCATTTATGAATCTAAAATTGTGCTGATGCTGTCCTGATAGGAGTAGCCCTCTCTGATTATTTTACCTCAGGTCTAGCTTGTGTAGTCCTGGTTTGCAAGATCCTGCATGCCCCCTACACCCCTCGTGGGATTATTCTATCATTATACATTACCACTAAAAGACATGTGTGGCATTGAGGATCATGTGACACATATTTCACAAAATCCAGACACTCTGGGCGATACGCAACATGATTTCTTTCTAGCTTTAGATTCTTGTCTCCAACTCTCACTATAGTCATAGCACTGTATCCAGTGTGCTCCAAACTGGATTATTATTTACCGTGTCCCTGGCCCACCTCTTCTGCTTTTTTCTACTTCATATATCTGAGCAAGTTCTCTCTTTATTAAAATCAGCTTCACTTATTTAAAGATATTTTTTAGGAGCCCAGCGCAGGGCTTGAACTCACAACCCTGGGATCAAGACCTAAGCTGAGATCAAGAGTTGGACGCTTAACTGACTGAACCACCTAGGTGTCCCTACTTAAAGATTTTTTTTTTAATTTGAGTATAATTTACACACAATGTTACGTTAGTTTCAGATGTACAGCCTTGTGATTCAACATCTCTAAGTTATGCTCTGCTCACCCCAAGTGTGGCTACTCTCTGTCAGAATACAACACTGTAACGGTATCATTGACTGTATTTCCTGTGCTGTACTTTTCACCTCCATGACTTATTCATTCCATCACTAGAAGCCTATATCTTCCACTCCCCTTCATCTATTTTACCCGCTCCCCTGCCCCACCCCATCACCTTCCGTCTGACAACAGTTTGTTCTCTGTATTTATGGGTCTGATTCTGATTTTTGTTTATTTTTTTTCTGTTTTAGATTCCACATATGATCAACTTCATTTAAGTTTCTATTTTCTCCCTAATCTGGTCCAGAGCACACTATGAGTTTTACTTTTATTTTCTTTAAGTTTTATTTATTTGTTAGCACGTGCACTCGAGAGTGGGGGGAGGGGCAGAGGGAGAGAATCTTCAGACTCCTTACTGAGGTGTGGAGCCCGAAGCAAGGCTCAGTCCCAGCACCCATGGAATCCCGACCTGAGAGATGAAACCGAAAGTTGGACGCTTGACCGACTGAGTCACCCAGGTAACCCCAGAGCACATTATGATTTTTAAAAAATCATAAACACATATACATTTCAGGCAATTAATGGATGGAGACTGAAAAAAAGGATTTCTTAGTGTCCTTTATTCCATTCTTAGCATCAATACCTAAAAACATCAAGATATTTCCCACAACATGTGCTATTTTTACATACAGGAGAAGGCCTTCCGTTGTCCCTACAGTCCTGGGTCCCTGATCTGTCACTGCTCAGTCCCTTATTAGTGGCAGGACATAGAATGAGTACTCTGTTACAGTGTGCATTGTTCTTACAAAGACTTGTTTTGGGAGTAATCACTGTATCGCTTTGCCTGGACCAAAAAATATGGGCCCATATATGAAACAGCAGGACAGCTGTCCCAAATCTATTTACAGAGATACACAAGTCAAAAGAACAACCAAACAGAATTCCTAAACAAGAAAGTTTTTAAACCAGCAGATTAGTTGTCATCCATTTTCCTTCAGAGAAGATAACACAGCATATCTTTGACATAAAAGTTCTGTGATTTGCCCTCCCTAGCTTAGCATGAAGAACATATTTCTAGGAGAATGGAAAAATTAACATAGTAATGCTTACAGGTTTTCTGATTCACTTGGTACTTTATGGAGAATTTCTTATAACCATTCATTCAGATCATGCTTGAGTACCATGTTCTCTGTAAATCTGTTCCTGTTAGTTAGAGAAGTGGTATATATTACACTCATTTCATTGTGTTTCAGAAGGATTCTTATAGTACTTGCCATTTTTGATAGGCATTCCTTGAGGACAAGACGTGTTGCTTATTTCATTGTAACTCCAATGTCAGCATCAACAGTGATTTAAACATATAAACTAATTGGGCACCTGGCTGGCTCAGTCGGTAGGGCATGGCACTTTTGATCTCAGGATCATGAGTTCAAACCATGTTGGGTGCAGGGCTTACTTAAAAAAGTAAAATAAATTAACATAAACTTCTTAACACTGTGACTTTGGAGGCACAAAATTCTTACTATGAAACCTGATTGTGTTATTTACTATCAGGCTACCTGCTATTTCCAAGCTACCCAAACTGCACACACAGTGCAACACTGGAAGGACTAAATGAAATAGTGTGAGTAGCTCATTATCAAGCATATATGTCCCAACAAAAGTCAGTTCTTTCCTTCCTTTCTTTCTTAGTACATATTTGCTGAAAAAGTAGATGACATGACTATTCAGACATTAAGTTAGTGTTTCAATCAGAAGCATTGAACTAATTTCCTTTTCCTTTGATGAAAAGGAGAAACCATACTATTCCCTTATCTTCGTCTTGTTAAAAGAGAGCTAGCTATATGACAGATCATCAAGGAAAGACCCATGGCTTGGTTCTTTATACATGATGCCAGTTCAAATTCTTTATATGTGTGCAAGTTCAAATTCTGGACTATAAGATCTTTAAGGTCCCTTAGAATTTTCAAAATATCAACCAAAAAAACATTCCCTTTTATTGAATCTGACATTCAAGTTCTATCAGAGTTGGAGAGCTGACATTCATGGAACATGGGTAAATTTAATGAATTGAATATTATAAGAGCATGTCTACAAATGTGCAGCCCTTTGTGAGGCACTGTGGTCTGATGCAGTATGGACTGCTGATGTCGTCATCTGTCTTTGTCTTATGTCCTACTGTAAGCCTTATATCATAGGCATGAATCACTTCCTCCAGAAGCCTGAAGAGCTCTTTCCTTCATCTCCACTGCCCATTCATTTGTAGAGGAAGAAACTTAGGACATTTCTGGAACCACTTCCATAGGTCTGAAACACTCTGCCTTCAGTAATGGAATATTCTATTCACCTTCTGTAATAAAACTGTTTTATTTGTCTCCCAGAGTATGTGATGGTGTTTGGCACCATAGTAAAAATAAGATAAATGGGTAAGATAAATGAAATAAAAAACCAGTTAAGCAGTAAAGACCGGAATTGGTTAACTCAGTCCCAGAGGCATGCACTTATTTGCAGAGGGGCTCTTTGTATAGAGCAAGTAAGTGCACATAAAGAAAGGAGCATTTGAATGATGGAACATATTCCCTAGGAGGTAATACATGTCTTTCTAAAATACAGAAGCATGTATAAGCCCTCAGACTGCAAATGCCTTAGTCTTTAAAGTTATGCATTAGATAGATTTGAACAACATTACCTAAAAATGAATGTAGACATAGCTAGAATAGTAAAACATAGTTGCTGAACTTTAGGAAGCAGAATATCTGGACAATAAAGACTAAGAAGTCTGTGATTACTATTTCAATTATGAAAGCTAAGAGGGCCTAGTCTTGCACAAAGTAGTGTGTGATGTAGAATTTGAGAAATCCTGTTACCAAAAGGGAGATGCAGAATCAGGGCAACGAAAGAAGAAGATCCAGAGGAAATTTGGGATGAAGGGGCTATTTTAATCATTCCCAATAATCAAGGTTGGTACCACAGCCATGATTAATTTATTTTATATGAATTTGTAATTTCCTGCTTGGCTGTTGGTTAATAGAATATAGCTCAATTCATTCCTATGCTTTCATACCTTTACTCTGAACGCTTTTTGTTGTCTATAAAATCCTAAGTAAGAACTCATTTGGGAATTATTAAGAGAGACATTTAATTGGTGTATCAAACCAAAATCATAGTCATGGTATTGATTTTTTTAATTTCAGAAGCCAGGCAATTTTAATTATGAAATTAGTGCCCTAAGGTAGAGAAGCTCCGTTTGGGTGATTATTCTCTTTCAGAATGGTCTCTGAATTGGGATAAGCCTGGGATAAAGGGCAAGTCTAGGTCAAGTCCCTCTTTTCACATATCATATTTTGTGAAACTGAAAAACCTTTCCTCCAAAGCTTTATTTCGTATTTTTTCCCTTGATTTAAAGATCTGAAAATTTACAGGGGCACACAGATACAGATTTCTTACTACTTCCCTGATGTAATGGAAGTAAAGTAATGATTTCCTCTCCAAATAGTGCCTTACTCACACCTCTGAAAAGCAATAATAATAAACAGTACATCCCTCTGGTGAAATTTGCTTATTGATGAATGGAAGCCTTGCTATTGACCTTTCAGTTGGTTATTTAGCTCTCTATTTCATCATAAGCTACTTCTGTATGCATTTTATTAAACAACCATCTGTATCCATATTCAATTGGCTAATATAGCATACACATCTTGTATAAATCTGGCTAGGTGGTGGGAGAAATCCTATTTTATGGGAGTGGTGACTTGAGTTGAAATAGTAATTGCATCCTTAAAGTGTATGAAGCCACTCTACTGTCCAAGTAAGATAGTGGTAAGATGAACAGAAAGACAGGGATGGAAGAGTTTGTCAGAGTCTCAGCAGGATCCTAAAGGCACCTCAGCTAACAACGTGGCTGGAGAAAAAGGAAAGCTAAAGCATCGGGAAGAGGAGTCATGGGGGTGAGGCTGGAAACCCACTAGAAGATCGTAAGCAACCCCTGAAATGAGTTTAGATTTGGTGTCTTAATCAGTGGGGGAAAGAGTTGAAATCTTTCTGAGAAGCAGAAGAATATTATTTGAGTTAAGCTTTCCAAAAACAATTCTGGAAGTGCTGTTTCATAGAGGGTCCACTAGAAGCAAGGAGACTAAGTTGGAAGCTCATGCCAGGGTTAAGGAAAGATTTGTTATGAGCCAAAGAGTTCTAGGTGGTCAAGATTCAAAGAATCTACCCAAGAAGGGAGAGGGCAGTTTTTTCCAGAGAGCCTAGAGTTCAGCTGTGGAGGAGGGAAATTCACTGAGCAGGTGATCAGCAGCAAATATTTAAAGACAGAAATCTCAGTTGGGCATGCAGGACCTGAAAGACTTAGGGTGAAAAGAAATGGCTAAGTCATAATAGAACAAGTCTGGAATCCTTGCCCAAGGTCTTACTTCATTGGTTACTGAGACTCAGGTTAACCCCTCATACAAAGATGACAACCAATGAGTGTTTGTCATGGGAAAGACTAAGTTGAACTTAGTTGCTCTTTTTGGTTTAAAGATGTCAAAGATCAGGATAATATGAGAAATGAAAAAAGGAATCATAAAATTTATACAGTAAGCAGGAAAAAATATTACTAGGGAAACATTAACTGTTAATGTTTCATGATTTTCATAGTGGCAGAAAGCAGTATTGCTGTTTGTGACAACATGTGATGGAAATAAGACAGACAAATACCATATGATATACCTTTTATGTGGAATCTAAAGAAAAAAGGAAAAAAAAACCCAAGCCTATAGTTACAGAGAACAGATTTGTGGTTGCCAAAGGTAGGAATTGGGGGTGAGCAGAATGGGTGAAGGGGGTCAAAATGTACATCCATTTATATATATATATAAATATATATATAATATATATATAAATAATATAAATTATATATAAATAATATAAATTATATATATAAATATATATATAAATAAATAATATATATATATATATATATTTAAGATTTTATTATTTGACAGAGAGTGAGAGAGCACAAGCCGGGGGAGCAGCAGAGGGAGAAGGAGAAGCAGGCTCTCCACTGAGCAGGGAGCCCAATGT
This sequence comes from Neomonachus schauinslandi, assembly GCF_002201575.2. Classification (NCBI taxonomy): domain Eukaryota; kingdom Metazoa; phylum Chordata; class Mammalia; order Carnivora; family Phocidae; genus Neomonachus; species Neomonachus schauinslandi. Next base: position 94,788,680 of record NC_058419.1, on the reverse strand, counting down.
GGGGCTCGATCCCAGGACCCTGGGATCATGACCTGAGCCAAAGGTAGATGCTCAACTGACTGAGCTACCCAGGCACCCCAAGGTACATCCATTTATAAAATAAGTCTTGGGGATGTAATGTACAGCATAGTGACTATAGTTAAAAATACTGTATTGCATATTTGAAAGTTGCCAGGAGAGTAGATCTTAAAAGTTCTCATCACAAGAAAACACAATTCTGTAATTATGTGAGGTGATTGATGTTAACTGAACTTATTTGGCTTATTCTCAATATATAAAATATTGAATCATGTGTACACCTGGAACTAATATAATGTATGTCAATTATACCTCAATTTTATTTTATTTTATTTTATTTTATTTTATTTTATTTTATTTTTAAAGATTTGATTCATTTATCCAACAGAGAGAGACATAGTGAGAGAGGGAACACAAGCAGGGAGAGCGGGAGAGGGAGAAGCAGGCTTCTGCGGAGCATGGAGTTGGATGTGGGGCTCAATCCCAGGACCCTGGGATCATGACCTGAGCCGAAGGCAGATGCTTAACAAATGAGCCACCCAGGCGCCCCTATACCTCAATTTTAAAAGAGAGAAACCCCCAAAAAAACCAGAGTGGCAAAATTTATATTACAGAGATGACTCGTTCTCAAATCATGGTAAATAAATAGATACGGACTTCTGGTTGAGAAAAGAAAGGCCACTAGGGAATAGGTGAATTCCAAGGTGAGCCATAGAAAGTTGATTATTATTACTTTTAGTCATACAATGAAAGAAATATATTGCAAGCAGCAAAGGAGAGAGGAAGTGGGATATGAGGGCAATGTAAGGGGTTTAAGAATAAAAACATAAACAGTAACATTCTGGAGGGTTCGCTAGTGGTTTTTAGAAGGGATATTTTTAGAATAGTATTAACGTGTCTCCTAGTAGTCTGTAATCTTCCTTCACTACCCCAGACTTTTAGTAAAAGTCTACTATAAACAGCAGCTTTTTAACAAATTGTACTCTGGGAGAATGAAGGGAAATTGATGAGGTCCAGCATAGGGTAAGGTAGGACAAGAAGAGAACAGCAGTTGGAAAAATCAATTGAAATGCTGCAGGAAGAAGAAATAGGAACAAAAGAGATAAAAGAAAGTGCTGCTCTCCCCACCTCCTCCCTATGAGGGAACCCTTAGAAATAGAGACTCCTAGACTTCCTTCAGTATCTGGGATGAGGACTTGAACTGTTGTATTTGGCTATGAAGGAAAGCATTAGGGTGACCTCAGCAAACTTGAGACTTTGGGAGACACAGCGGACATTTGGGGTATATTTATGACTGTATCGGAAAATAGCAGAGTAAGTAATGAGGTTTGTTTTTTTTTTTTTTTAAGATTTATTTATTTATTTTAGAGAGAGAGAAAGAGAGAGAGAGAGTGCGGGGATGGGGAAGGGCAAAGGGAGAGGAAGAGAGAAACTCAAGCAGACTATACTGAGTGAGGAACCTGACACCTGATGCAGGGCTCAGTCTCCCAACTTAGATCACGACCTGAGCCAAAACCAAGAGTCAGACCCTTAACTGACTGCGCCAGCCAAATGCCCCTAATGAGGTTTCTTTTAACTGAAGTAAAAATTGACAGAGAATAGTCAAAAGACTTTTTTTTTTTTTTAATTCACAAAGCTAGTACTAGAATTGGGTCTCCAAATGCCTACTCTATGGCCTTTTTTTCCTACTACAAAATTTTCATTCTAGGCCTAAAGGAAAATTTAGAAAACATGCACTAATTTTAAGATAGTTTATAAAACAAGCAAACCCTGATCATTATAATTTTATCTAAATGTCTATTATATTGGTCATTCTGACTCTGTGTATTTTTCATATGATAAGGTTTAAAAAAACAAGCAAACAATGTATTATATAACTATAGAAATTGAGAGATGCTGTAAATTAATTAAAAATATAGTCTTTGGCCTTATAAAATTTCACCTAAACTATAAAACAGGTGTATGCTCAAAGAAAACAGAAAAAAATGTATCTTGTCAACTATCTGACGGTTCCTAAATGGGTCGATTACTTAAGAATCCGCTGCTAACATTGTGTTTCAACTGTAGTTCAATTTTTTTTTAAAGATTTTATTTATTTATTTGAGAGAGAACGAGCACAAGCCGGGGGCAGAGGCAGAGGGGGAGGAAGAAGCAAACTCCCCGCTGAGCAGGGAGCCCAGTGCAGGGCTCGATCCAAGGACCCTGGGATCATGACCTGAACCAAAGGCAGACGCTTAACCGACTGAGCCACCCAGGTGCCCCAGTCAACTGTAGTTCAATTAAAAAGAAGAAAAAAATCTGCTGCCTTAAGAAGTGATGCAGTTTCAATGCAGAGTTAGAGAATATATAAAAATAAATATTCTTATCACTAAATATTGAGTTATAGGTCAAATAATTTGTCTAGTTATGTATTCATCTGACATACTTCAATACATCATAGAGAGATTTAATTTATTTGCAAGATAGAAAATTGTGCATGTCATGCAGTGGTACTGATTCCTTTGCTTTTATTTAAAAATAAATTAATTTCAACTTAGTAAATATTCTGTGTCTACTACAAACAGGTCACCATGCTAAGTACTTTGGGAGATATAAAGTTGAGTAATATAGGATTCTTGGCCTAAAGAAAAAAAGGACCAAAATTTTATAACATGAAGCAGAGCATGATAAGCTCCATAAGAGAAGTACTGTGTTCTGTGGAAAATCAGAAGAGGCTGAAACATTAGCTAGGTTGACTCTCAGGAATGACTCCAAGAAAGAAACATTTGATCTGTTCTTTGATAGTCCAAGATGGATAGAGAGAGCCTGCATAAGGAGGGAACAGCATAAACAAAGACACCTAGGCAGGATTTACAGTCACTTTGGCCATGGCTTGGGCAAACACATGTCAACATGGCAACCAAGCAGCAAAATAGGATCATGTGCAGGGGTGCCTGGCTGGCTCAGTTGATACAGTACATGACTCTTGATCTTGGGGTTGTGAGTTCAAGCCCCACACTGGGTGTAGAGATTACTTTAGAAAAAACACATATAATATAAGGCCTTTAAATATCAATAAAAAACTGAGTATTAATTTTGGAAATGAGTGGGCAGCTCTTTAAAACTTTTGAAGGGGAGTGAAATTGAACTGTAATTTCAACACATTATTTTTCTTTTCATTCCCCCCCCCACACACACACACATTATATCCCTAGGACTTCTTTATTTTATAACTGGACGTTTGAACCTTTTGACATGAACTTGCATTATCAGCACATTATTTTGACTGTGTTCTGGAGCATTACTGCTTGAGGAAAAAATGTGATAGTGTAATGGAGGATTCAGAGGTTCTGAACTGTAATGAGAGAAATGGGAAAGAGGGCATGATGTGAGCTATGAAAGTAGACTTTCTTTTTCTTTCTTTTTAAAGATTTATTTATTTTAGAGAGAGTGTGAACACGAGCCGGGGGGAGGGGCAGGGGACAAGGGAGAGAATTTCAAGCAGATTCAGTGCTCGATTGATTAGATGGTGGTAAGGGGGGTGTGTAACAGATTGCTCCCGAAATTTAGTGACTTAAGAAAAATAAGTATTATCTCTTAACATTTCCTGAGGGTCAGGAATTTGGGAGTGGTTTGACTTGGTGATTCTAGCTTGGGATATCTCTAGAGGTTGTGGACAGTTATCTGAAGACTTGAATTAGGTTGGAATAATCCACCTCGCAGTATTACTCGACATAGCTGGCAAGTTGGTGCTGGCTGTTGGCAGGAGCCTTCAGTTCCTCTTCATACATACCTCTCCATAGGGCTGTTTGAGAATTCTATCAACATGGTAGCTTGTTTTCTCCTGAGGGAGTGAGCAAGGAGTCTAAGGTGAAAGCTGCAATGTTTTTTATGACCTAGCTTCAGAAGCCTTATCACTTCTCCAGAACCCTATTAAAGTCACATAGGTCAGCCCTGATTCAAAGTGGGAGGGGAGAATGCAAGGGAAAGGGTATAGGTACCAGGAGAAGAGGATCACTGGGGAACATCTTGGTGGCTGTCTGCCTAGTGTGACTTTCTTCGGGAGAAAGAATCCTCTACTTTATCTCCTAAGATCCTAGCCCTGTTCATTACTGATCTGAAAAATGAAAGATGACTTTGAGCTTTTGAGCTTGTATAATTGGGGGAATTTTAGCTCCACATTTTATACAACTAGAGATAAAGAAGCTTAAGAGGAAATATCTATAACTTGGATTTATTTTTACATATTTTCTTTGAGGAGTGAAATGTATTTAATTTTAACCCCTCAAATTTCAAAGGTTAATTGAAAGAGACAAAATTCAACACACTTTTCTATATTCAGTTCCTTCCAAGTAGATGAACTGCATTGTGACTAACAAATGTCAAAGGGTCACCTGGCTGGCTCAGTTGGTAGAGCATGTGACTCTTGATCTCGGGGTTATGAGTTCAAGCCCCATATTGGGCATAGAGCTTATATAAAAAAAAGAAATATCATGAATCATTGCTTCATTTTAGATGGAACCTTATACTTTTCAGTAGATTTTGAAATATTGAGGATAATTGGAAAATTTTCAGAAGAGCTTCTTAAAAAATGTAGTCATCATGGAGATAGAAAAGGGTAAAAGAGATGATTTCACTTGCTGTACTATATAAAAGCTGGCAAATTCCAAAAGAAATCATAATAGACTTGTAGTTTATACAGATGCATTTTTCTTTGTCATAAACCCAAATCCCTAATATCTGGCATCATTTTGTAATTATAATTGGTAATATGACTTCATGTGTCTAATCACACAGAGCCAGATCCATTTAATAACACAGCCTTAGGGTTCTTTTTGGCCCTGCTGAATTTGTGGGTGCTATTCTTATATTGTCGATTTAAAGCTTCATTATTCCTTTCATTACTTAAGCACCCAAATGGAGATTTTTTTCTTCAAATGGAGATTTTTTTTTTTTTAAGATTTTATTTATTTGACAGAGAGAGACACAGCGAGAGAGGGAACACAAGCAGGGGGAGTGGGAGAGGGAGAAGCAGGCCTCCTGCCGAGCAGGGAGCCCGATGCGGGGCTCGATCCCAGGACCCTGGGATCATGACCTGAGCCGAAGGCAGACGCTTAACGACTGAGCCACCCAGGCACCCCAAATGGAGATTTTTAAATGCAAGTATCAGTGTGCATGGGAGGGAGGACATACAAGTTTTCTTTCATTCATTGGAAAGCATCATGCCATGGTGGTGTTGTAACAGATGTGTACAATGCTCATTAATACATTATTTTTGAGAGTTGCAAGATAGTTTGCCCTAAACATCCCACCATCAACAGTAAAATAAAACTGCTTAGGGCCTAATTTCCTAATTTCCTACCACTCTCCATCCTGGATTAAATGGATTAAATGACATAAATGATTGATTATACTGTATAATCATGAAGGGAGGTTTTTTTATTCCTATAAAAATGAACTACACCTTTAGAATATAATTGAAGAGTTGTCTGATTTCCTCTTTTTATTATAATTTGAGTAGAAAAATATTTCTTGGGGGCACCCGGGTGGCTCAGTCGGTTGAGTGTCCAACTCTTGATTTCCACTTGGGTTGGGTCAGGGTCTCGGGGTGGTGGGCTCAAGCTCCAAGTCCGGCTAGTGCTCAGTACAGAGTCTGTTTGTCCCTCACTCTCTGCTCCTCTGCCTGCTTGTGTTCATGCATGTGCTCTCTCTCTCTAAAATAAATAAATAAAATATTTTAAAAAAATATTTCTTGGATGGTCCATTTTAGCACAGGATTGATTTCATTTATTTTGCCCAATGATGAGAGCAATACTATTGTCACCTGCCCAATTTGCCACTGGAAATTGTAGGTGACACCAGTGAATCTTCCAAGTACTGAGTAGCTGAACTGGGATACAACCAAGCAGTGGGGCATCCAAGAAATGGTTAACACAGGGGCCATTCTGTCTGAGAGGAAAAGACAAAAACATTGCTACTAGCCTTAAACAGGGATTTTTGGTTTTTTGAAGTGCTTCCTTTTCTCCGTATTTAAATATCCAATTTAATGTGTCCTTTTTAGAAGAACATCATTTTAAACAAAACTCACGTTGGAACCATGTAATTGAGAAAGAAGTGTTGCTGCCCACACACAGTAGCTATTGGTGGTACATGATCCAAGTTGTGTAAAGACTTGCCAGAAGAAATGTGGGAATCTTCCAATAGGAACTGCGTAAATACTTCTGGAGACAGAGAAGGAAGTGTTGTGAATGGCATTCAATTGCAATGTGCTTCTCAAGCAGTTGAATTGTGGTGAGGATTTTATCTGTGGCTCCTGTCCACTATAAGCATCTCTCCCAGATCTGTCTGTGGCTCAGAGAGGGAAATGTGGGCCACAATTTGGGAAAAGTGATCCAGGGAAAGTGATCCAGCTTTTATCCTTTTGATGGTTGTGGTTAATATCAAGGCAGTCAAGGGGCGCCTGGCATGTGACTCTTGTGAGTTTGAGCCCCATGTTGGGTGTAGAGATTACTTAAATAAATGAAACGCAGTTAAATTTTAAATTAGTTTTCTTGATAGGTTATGCTTATTTTAAGAAATCCCTCCCTAACTTAATGTCTCAAATATATATCTGGCATTTTTTTAGATTTTTAAAAAATTCATGTTTAAATCCACTTGGAACTGCTTTATGGGTTAGGTGTAATGATTCCAATTTAATTTTATTACTACATTTGGATAATTAATTTCATATCGATAAATATGATTAATCATTCTGTCTCTGTCATGTGTACAGATCCTATTTATTTCTGTGTATCCTTCTGTGCTCTTGTATTCTTTGTTGTCTATTTTTCTGTCCCTTTGCCAAAACCTCACTTTTTGAACCACAATGAATTTTTGTAATATGTTGCAATAATAGTCAGTGTTCTTTTTTCCCCAAAATGGTCTTCGTTATTATTAGTCACTTTTTCAAATAAGTTTAGAATATTATTCTTAAGTTTCATGGAAAAAAGGGAGAACTAGTGTGATTTTTATTTGAACTATCAAAATTATGGATTAATTGAGGGATAATGATTTCTTTACAATATGGTGTCTTCTCATTTTAAATTATGAGAAGTTATTAAATTCAAGTTATAAAATTCTTCTTAGAATCTTAGAAATGTTTGGTAATTTTATCCATTCAATTCTTTTTTTTTTTTTAAGATTTTATTTATTTATTTGGCAGAGAGAGACACAGCGAGAGAGGGAACACAAGCAGGGGGAGTGGGAGAGGGAGAAGCAGGTTTCCTGCTGAGCAGGGAGCCCGATGCAGGGCTCGATCCCAGGACCCTGGGGTCATGACCTGAGCCGAAGGCAGACGCTTAACGACTGAGCCACCCAGGCGCCCCTATCCATTCAATTCTTGTGTACCATTTGTTGGAGTTACTTATACATTTTACGTTCTTCTGATGTTGGGAGTTGAATCCTTCCTTCAGTGTCATCAGTCATCAAACTTACTTCAATTTTTTTTTCTCTGTTAGATTTCTTTGCTTGTCATTAAATTAGTTTCCAACTTAGGTGAAAGGAACAGGAGTGCTATTCATCCACCACTAATACCCCAACACCTTGGATCATTGACTGGAAACTTTGAACTGGTATTAGAGGAAGAAAAGATTCATGCTTCTGACAGCCTGGGCAGGAGTCAATCAGGTTTCAGTCTTTCCTAAGTCATGTGGATTTTTTGACCTTGGTGGTTTTTAACTGGCTTAGGCAGGACAAGCCTCAGTAAGCATAGACAACAGAGCTTCAGGCTGACCTCACCCTGACCCATATCAGCTTAGCCTCTTTAACCAAGCAAGGTCTGCTGACACAAGGATTAACTGCCCAAAGGAGAAAGTCCTCCTGAAGGCGTTTATGGAAACAAGCTGAGCCTTCCAAGGGTTTGAGCTTTCCAAGCATTTGTGCGTTAGGGAAAAGGGAAAAAAGAAAGCTTTTTGTAATTTTCCCAGCTGGATATACATGCTGAAGTTTTTAAACATCCAGTAGCAGAAAGAGTCATGAGAGATACAGACCAAAAGTATGTGTGTTTTGTGCCAGGCATAAATAGGTAATGCTCGTTCAGAAGCCCCACGTTCAGACCCTCTTGCTTTTGCACTATATTCAGGCCTAATTGGTTATTGTAGTAGAAAGAAGTGAATTTTAGGAAATGTTAGAGAGCAAGATCAGGACCTAGGTTTGTTTAATTGGATGCTCTTTTGAGATATCAAATCTTTTAATGAATGATCAGAGATGTGGAGGTAATATTCATTAGAATTATTCATGTAATGTGCCGTTCTTGTTTCCATTCCATTTTAGTTTTGTTTTTTTAAATATATTTTTTTAAGATTTTAGAATTTTTTAAAGTAATCTTTACACCCATCGTGGGGCTTGAACTCACAACTCTGAGATCTAGAGTGGCATGCTCCAACAACTGAGCCAGCCAGGTGCCTCTCCTTTCCATTTTAAAATACTGGTCGGGACTCATTGATTCTTAAGTCTCACTCTAAGCCCTGACCTGAAGTGTGAAAAACACTGGACTAGACTGTTAGTGATACAGGATTTATTTTTTCAAAATGATTTTTTTTTAAAGTAATCTCTGCACCCAACATGGGGCTTGAACTCATGACCCCGAGATCAGGAGTCGCATGCTCTACCAAGTGAGCCAGCCAGGTGCCTCTGTGATGTAGGATTTCTGATGTAGGTTTTCTAGCTTTTTCCTCAGAAGTTACCTACTTACCTCTTTCTTTTCAAATATTGCTGCTGTCAATTCTGTGAGCTCTGCATGAAATTCTATTAAATTACCTTGCGATCTCTTTTAGTCCAACTCAGTTTCTTCTTATAACTCCAAACTCAAGATGGTTCATAACTTTGAACAGAATAGTGGTGTGAGAATGGAAACACAATTGGCACTTTGATAAATCTTCCCCCTAAAGCAAATGTTTAATAGAACATAAGTTTAAATTATTTTTGCTAGCATACAACTTGGAGAGAGGGGCAGGTGACAGGTTTGTGGCAGTCTGTTTTTTTTTTTAAGATTTTATTTATTTATTTATTTATTTGAGAGAATGAGAATGAGAGAGAGAGAGCACATGAGAGGGGGAAGGGTCAGAGGGAGAAGCAGACTCCCTGCTGAGCAGGGAGCCCGATGTGGGACTCGATTCTGGGACTCCAGGATCATGACCTGAGCTGAAGGCAGTAGCTTAAATGACTGAGCCACCCAGGCACCCCAGTTTGGCAGTCTGGTTTGAGCTGTGCAGTTCAAGAAGTGAAAGACAGTGTCATTTGTTAATCTGTGAAGTTATTACTACAATTAAATCATAGCAAAATCCTTATAAAAAAAAGGTCTTCAGAAAATAGATCACAGTGAAAATCGTTTAAATAACAGGCTTATTTTTCTGCCTAAATATGATTATTTATAAACTTTTAATTTCTAATTCTTTTTTAATGCCATTGTATCAGTTATGTGTGTAATACATCTCATTCATATCTACATGTATATATGTATATAAACACATATATTGATTGCTTTGATTGCTTAGTAACAGTAATTTAATGATGGCTATGATTTATTTAGTATCATTTATGTGACACATACATATTGTGACAAATTCTAACAATAAGGTGGACACGGGGCGCCTGGGTGGCTCAGTTGGTTAAGCGACTGCCTTCGGCTCAGGTCATGATCCTGGAGTCCCGGGATCGAGTCCCGCATCGGGCTCCCTGCTCGGCAGGGAGTCTGCTTCTCCCTCTGACCCTCCTCCCTCTCATGCTCTCTGTCGCTCATTCTCTCTGTCTCAAATAAATAAATAAAATCTTTAAAAAAAAAAAAAAAAAAAAAAAAAAAAAAATAAGGTGGACATTCTCCTCTCCATTCACATTAGTACATCAGGTATGTTAGAATCTCACAGCTATTAAGTGTCTGAGGCAGGGTTTGCTTTGAGGTCTATTTAATTTTTAAAGCCTGAGTTCTCTCAATTCACACTGTCTCTGGAGCAATAAGAATAGGGGGTTGAAGATCAATAAAAAATTTGTTGATGTATCTGTTAACTCACTATTGTCAACCACTTACAAAATTCCCTTTGCATTTATATATTCTTTTTCACAACAAGTAATACAAAGCTGGTTTGCTGTATGTCACCTCTCTCCATCCATGCCTCTCTAACTTCAGCTCCCTCTCCTTCAAAGTAAAAGTTGCATTGCCCGCCTGGTTCAGAATCCCATGTAGCTCCAATTTTATTCGCAGCCAGATTTACACCAAGAACTAAATCTCTGAGGTTTTCTGACAGGTCCACTGCTATTTCTTTGTACAAGTAGCTGCTTCATAGAAAGTGAAAGTGGGATGTTGAATAAATGTAGTAGAAACTCTGTTATATGGCCTCTAGTGAATATATAATGAGAAATCAGTATGAAAGAAAATGGATCTGGGATGGACTGTGATAGGCATTAAACTAAATAAGCCCAATCTTCAGGGCCTTAACTTGAGCAGGCCACTTCCAGGCTCTGACTGGTTATAATAATGTCATATCCTTTTTCTTCAAGAGTCCCCCACACCAAAAATATATAAGCTTTGTGTTCCATAATATCTAGATTCCTTGCTAAGAAATCTGGACAAGATACAGGTATCTCTGGCTCAAATACAGGATCAAGAAGAAGAAAAGAAATAGCAAGGGAATTAATACAAAAAATAAGAGGAGAAATAAAGGGCAAAATGACAGAGTTGGTAAGGAAAGGAAAGTTTGTGGGTAATTGAGAAGTCTCTTGGTACTGTTAAATGAAGCCCAGGGAACATAGGGTTAGAAGCTAAAGAAATACTTGTCTTCTCTTTTCCTTTGGAAGCATTCTTTACCAATAAAACTTCCATATCAATCCCTAATACAACAGGCTTCAAATACATTTCATTTCAATTTGTTATTAGAAAGATTGTGCAAAATCTTTAAGCAGGAATTGCTCACCTTCTTGTAATTTCTGGAAACATACCCAGAAGCTAAAATTCAGTGTGTAAGTCCAGGACACATCATAGGTAAGTAACAAAGTAAAACACATCAGATAATGCTAGAAAAGTAGTCTTCATTAGAGAGATCCAGAAGAGATCCATTAAACAAAATGTTGACTCATCTGAGTTCTGAAATGCATTGTTTCCTGTTCTTTTTCCTCTTTACTGAAATTGGAATAACTGGAAATAAAGAACAGAATGACTGCCTTGTACCAAAAACATAATCTTTTGCTTTGTTCTGATTTGTGGTAATATTTTGGCTCTTTGTTATTCTTCTATGACGCTTGTTTATTTCTGTGTACATGTTATCTCTCTGCTGTAGCTGTAGCTTTCTCTAGTTTTGTCAATTACTATGGGCCTTTGAAAAAAACAACAGATAGAAGTACATGAAGATATAATTAATAATATTTACCTTACCAAAAATAAAGGCCCTTTTTGAACTGAAAATTTTCATACGATCCAAGAACCTTGAATATTTAAAGACTCACCTTTCAAAGCAGGAGAGAAAGAATGGATTGGAGAGAAGTTCATAAATCAGGAGTAGATTTATCAGAATAGAAAAGAAAACAAATCACAGACAGCCTATATATCTTTATGAGATACAAAGGGTTTGGAAGAGTAGGCAGAATTTATGAGCATATCAAAGGGAAGATTAATTTTCTCAAAATTGCAGAGAGTGCTTAGAACAAGTGTATAAGAATGGAGAAACTAGAGAGACCTTGAGGGAGTTCCCTGAAAGAGGGGGAGTGTTTCCTATGTGCTGGAAAGTAGAGAAAGAGATATACGATGATGAGAAGTGTAATTGGTAGAAATTGACTAGATACACACCAAACCTATTCCCTCTCCTTAGACAAATTGCTAAAACTGTATTCTTTAGCCACCTTGAATCTATTTGGAACCATATGATAAATTCTTGCCAATGGGAAGCAGGTGGCAATAATATGCTATTTCTGGATTGAGGCATTTAAAAGTGGATATGGTTCATGTTCACTGTACACACCTTCTGCTGACTGGATGGTGTAATGGAGATGTTGAAACTATTTGTTGAGAATGCAGTTACACATCATAGAGGGAGATTGGAGACCCTCATGCCCTTTGCAGGAGAGCCACATAACCAGGCTTTGATGAATGAGAATTAAACCATTATTGTGTTTAACCCCTCAAGATTTGTTTGTGACAAAAACTAATGTTAACCACCTAGGCTTGCCACCACAAATATAAGATTGCATCCCCAATGCGTTTTCTTCCTTGACTAGTTCTCTCTCCCTACAAATGAAACTTGAGGGCTTATTTGGAGACTTTAGCAGAGGCACATGCATAATCATATATCCTGGACCCCCCCCGCCGCCCCAACCCAAAGTTCTTTTCTTGCTGGGAAGGTGGTACTCCTTCAATAAGTTGCCACTTCAGTAAAAGAAAGAGCTAGAGAGTAGGAGGTGCTTGATTGGTCACAACACCTTTTGTTGATTTATCCTAGGAAATGAGTGACAGATGTTAAAAAGGAGGGGAGATTGAGAAAAAGATTTCCAAGAGTCACTTTAGTGAACGTCCCCTCAAGGAAGCGTAAGTCCAGGAGTTGGGTCACCTGATGGCTCAGCTCAGCTTTATCACCTTCCATTAACTTTTCAACACACTGAAACCTTTGATATAACTCTGCTCTCGCTCGTATAATCAGTGATTTCTAATTGGCAGATTCTAATGGCACTTTTCAATCTTTACTCAACACGTCTTCTCTGCTGTGTTGGTCAACTGCTGACAATCCCTTTCATCTTCAAACTCTCCCATTTTCCACTCTTTCATTTGTTCCAGATTTTTGGTCAGATCTCAGATATCTCCTTCTCAAAGTCATTCAAAAACAGTTTTCTCCTCCAGCCACTCAGTCAGTTTAGTCAGAGTGAACTCTTAATCCCCATCTGGGTACAAGTCCATATTTTAAATTTCCGCCTATAAGCCAATAACCCTCAAGTGTTTCCCTCCAGCCAACACTACTCTCTGTATCACCATGCCCTAACACTGACTACTTCAGATAAATCTACACATTTCACTTTTATCAATTGGAGGGATCACAAACTACCATTTTCTAAACTTCATGTATTATTTTGTTCCCCCAAAACTGTCTTGACTTTACAACCCAGACCAAAAAGACAAATCTAAACCAGAACCAATTGGTTACCAGTTTATCCATTTTGCCATCATAATATATCTCATATCTGTCCCCTTCTGTCTTGATTCACTCCCTCACCTCACTCAACACCAGCACTAAGCTCTTTCTTTCATGGCTGGAGCTATTGCAAAAGTATCTTTATATTCTTTTTTATTTTTTTAGACTGTATTTATTTATTTGAGAGAGAGCACGAGCAGGGTAGGGGGAGTGGGGCAGAGGGAGAGGGAGAAGTAGACTCCCCGATGAGCAGGGAGCCCGATGCGGGCCTGGATCCCAGGACCCTGAGATTATGACCTGAGCCGAAGGCAGACGCTTAACCGACGAATCACCCAGGTGCCCCTATTTATATCCTTTATGCTGTTTTCAGCCAACACAAAATCAGATTCTACACAATCTAGAAGAGAAACAGGTCTAACATGCAAATATAAACATACAAGTAGGTTGCTTAAAATATTTTTATCCCAGGGGCGCCTGGGTGGCTCAGTCGTTAAGCGTCTGCCTTCGGCTCAGGTCATGATCCCAGGGTCCTGGGATTGAGCCCCCCATCGGGCTCTCTGCTCTGCCGGGAGTCTGCTTCTCCCTCTCCCACTCCCCCTGCTTGTGTTCCCTCTCTCGCTGTCTCTCTCTGTCAAATAAATAAATAAAATCTTTAAAAATATATATTTTTATCCCATTTTGATAAACCCAGACTCCTCAATGCCAAATGCCCCTTCTTTCTATAGCATTCTTGAATCTTGAAAATCAGTGGGTCTCCAATTTTTTTCCAGTATGAAGCACTTTCATGAGTGACATGTTCCCTTTTCCATGCCCAGAATTTAATGAAAACCTCCCCAAAATATTTTGCAGAAGACTTTTTTTTAAAGATTTTATTTATTTATTTACCAGAGACAGAGCACAAGCAGGGGGAGTGGCAGGCAGACGGAGAGGGAGAAGCAGGCTTCCCGCGGAACAGGGAGCCCAACGTGGGGCTCAATTCCAGGACCCTGGGATCATGACCTGAGCCAAAGGCAGTCGCTTAACTGACTGAGCCACCCAGGCGCCCCTATTTTGCAGAAGATTAAAGAAAATATAGAAGTATTTTTTTTTAAAGATTTTATTTATTTATTTGAGAGAGAGAATGAGACAGAGAGAGTGAGCATGAGAGGGGGGAGGGTCAGAGGGAGAAGCAGACTCCCCGCTGAGCAGGGAGCCCGATGCGGGACTCGATCCCGGGACTCCAGGATCATGACCTGAGCCGAAGGCAGTCGCTTAACCAACTGAGCCACCCAGGCGCCCAGATTAAAGAAAATATAATCACAGATTGTTTTTTAGTCACACTTGCTTTTCTCCTTATAAAAATGTATTGTAAAATCTATTATTGTTATAAGAAAGGGGGGCTTCTCCCTCTACCTGCTGTTCCCCCTGCTTGTGCGCTTTCTCTCGCTCTATCAGATAATTAAAGAAAATCTTTTAAAAAAAGGATGATTTAAAAAAATAAGAAAGGGGGAAGTAAGTAAAATAGCAACTTTGGAGTTGCTATTAAAGTACTCTTGCTATTAAAGTACTTCTTTCTGACAGTGACATAAAGAAGGATGAATAAATGTTCTGTGCAGTCCCTCCTAGCTCTAACACCTTTTCATTTGTCCCATTCAAGAAAAACATCAAAGGCAAACAAATCCAAGTAAAGTTAAAAAAATAAACTTAAATCCATTCTAAAATATAGCAAATGGAAATCACTCACACCCAGTGTTTACAGTGATTTTTCTTTTTCTTTTCTTCCCTTTTCTTTTTTTTTGCAAATTACTAAGTGACACTTCAGGAACAAATGTGGTAATGGAAAAATGTCGATGACCTGCAAACCAGGCTTTCTCTCCTCCCTTTGTCATCCCTTTATAGCGCCTGTAGATATCACTTAACTTTAGCATATCGTAGGGGCACCTGGCTGGCTCTGTCAGTAGAGCATGTGATTCTTGCTCTCGGGGTCATGAGTTCAAGTTCTGAATTGATCATAGAGATTACTTAAAAAAATTAAATTAAAAAAAGCACGTGGTATTCAAATAATTTGTCGACACCTGTCTTCTGTTAACTTACATATCACAGGTTCTTTCAGAATAGGAATGATGTACCGTATTATTCTCTGGTTTCTAGGAAGTTGTATAGAACATGGAAATATCTTAAAATGAATGAACAGATACTTTCCAGTATTTTTCATTGTTTTTTTTTTTTTTTGCTAATCTTGTTTTCCTTTTTTTTCTTTAAATCCATGAAACCATCAGATTTATTGGCAACAGCAGTGTCTGGGAGTTAACTCTAGTTTTTGTCACAGACAACCTCTAAATGGTGAAACCCTGCAAGACATCACGATGCAGCAATCTGAAAAGGTTGAACTAATAAGAGACCATGGAGTTAAGTGACCTTTCTCCTGATACTCTCTTACTTCATGTGTAAGTTACATTTCTTTGGAGGCCGTTTAAGAAGAAAAACGAGCCCTGGATTCCTCGTGAGTTGGTAGAGTGTTGATGGTTAAGATAGAGGACAATATAGAGCTAGCACCATGGCACCTCTGAGCTTGTCTTCTATGGGTTAAGCCGGTACATTTACTTAACGACACAAGCCAGGTCAGTTTGCTCTCAACCTCTTCAGAAACTCTCATTTTCTAAATATCAATATAGCTTACCAATATCCTATGCACTTCCAGGTTTTTAGGTTACCAACCCCAAATGGTGCTAACAGCAATTCATAATACTCCCTCCTATTTTTGTTCTGAAGAGTAGGATATGGTAAAACTCTATTGATGCATAAATTAATGTTTTTAATCTACCTCCATTCTCTTGTGTGACTTGTTTGCAGCTCCTCAGAAATTTAAACTCCTTTTCATTAAACAAAAAGCTACATTTTTCTTCTTTTCCTCTGTCTGTATTTGGCACTAAATATCTGGTGTTCTATGGAATGACTGACCTGGAACTCCTGAAAAGGATCACAGTTGATGTTTGAACTCATTTCAATGACAACAGAGCATGTCGAGGCTTTTGTTTGTTTAATAGAAGAGCACCAGTGTCCATGCTAAATTTATAATCATTTACGTTTAGTTCTATCTAGTATAAATGATTCCTGTATTTATGTACCATTGAATATCATAATTATTTAATTTTTTTAACACTAGCAGGAAAAGTTTCTCTTTTTTTAAAAGATTTTATTTATTTGACAGAGACACAGCGAGAGAGGGAACACAAGCAGGGGGAGTGGGAGAGAGAGAAGCAGGCTCCCCGCCGAGCAGGGAGCCCGATGCGGGGCTCGATCCCAGGACCCTGGGATCATGACCTGAGCCGAAGGCAGACGCTTAACGACTGAGCCACCCAGGCACCCTAGTTTAACTTCTTCTTAAAGCTGAAACAAATATATATGCTTGTGGACACACACACACACACACACACACACCCATACATATTTTACTACACATTTAAGCAGGAGGCACAAAGGCGGCACGGAGGTTGGAAATGACTAGCAAGCACACTGTCTAGCCAGCTGTTGGATTGGTTTGTTAGGAATAAAGTAGTGCCCGCCCTCCAACCTGGGAGGTGAGGTGGAAAAACCAGGAAGTCATTATGATTAGCCATTTCTATATAGCTTGGGCAAAAAATCCTTGCAATTCTCAGATGAGAAAAATAGTCAGGAGCGAAAAGAGTATAAAGAAAGGAATACTAAGATAATCTAGTGCAATACTCATTTTTGCCTCGGTGCTGTTTCTTGCTCATTCATTTCATTCCAGTGACTTGCTTTCATGCTTGCTCGCTCAGGCCTTCTCTCCTTGATGAAGACTGGTTGTCTGGTACTGATGATGATTATGTAGTAATTCTGACAAATAGTCTCTAGAGTTGTCTCCTTTGTGTCAGAGAAGACAAGAAGCAGCAGGGAGACTTATTGAGGATTGGAGTAGAGGAAATAAATAAGATGGATTTGAGCACAAAACAGGAAAAGGGAGAGAGCAGTATTTAAAAAAAAAAAAAAAAAAGGACTCTCAGAACATTAAAGATTGAGGGGTTTTACAGATCATTGAGTGCTAGCCCTTTGTCTCCATGTGTGGAAACTGAGACCCAAAAGTGCTAAAGGAATTGCTGAAGGCCACAAGAATTTCTGGATTCAATACATTTTCATTACTCTAAGTTGCCCATAAAACTGGTAGAGAACTATTGTGGTGATCCCAGGGTAGTTTCCATATAGCCAGCAATTTTATCACTGAGGATAAGTTTCACTCTCAAGAATATTTTTCCTGTGTTCACTCAAGTGTTCTTACTTTCTCCAATTCACGGTGATCCATTTTGAGTAAATGTGTATAATAGAGCTACCATTCTAATGTATTACTGTTGCTTAAGGCACCAGAATGTTACAAAAATACCTCATTCCTTACCTTTATTTTACTTTTCTAGACTTGAGAAAAAGCCATTTGAAACAAATAATACAGTTGTGATTTTTTTGGTGGCTTTTGGCTCTCAGAATAAGGCCAAAATTAATCTATTTCAAATAGAAGAGCACTACTGCTGAAAAACCAGATCTATGTGAATTCATGTCAGGGCTCAACCTTAGGCATCTGCTCTACCACAATCATTCCTTATACTGAGGGACACAAAATTGGACAGGAGTAAAAACTGGGACTGTCCAGGCAAGTCCCATTGTACATGGCTTCCCAGTCTCTATGTGCCTAGTTTGATGGGAACATCCATCTTTCCAGGATCTATCTGAACTCTCTGATCCTTTCTAATAATGACAGTCTGATAATTTTCTTATGCCCACTGGCCATGGAATTCTAGTTAAACTCTTGGATGCTGTTCTGTGTCTGGTTCTCATAGAGATTTTCAAAATATCTTGCCTGTTTGATCCTGTCACTGGCATTTCCCACCTCGATATTAGCACTTGTTGTCTTTTACCTTTCTTGGGTGTTACAATTTTGTGAAAAGGTTAATATGCTTTTTCTTTTTAAACTAAGTTCTTTTAGGACTAACACATTAAGGGTGCCCAGGTGACTCAGTTGGCTGAGCGTCCGACTCTTGTTTTGTTTTTGCTTTTTTTAAGGTTTTTATTTATTTATTTGAGAGAGAGAGCAGAGAGCACAAGTGCGGGGGGGAAGAAGGAGGGACAGAGGGAAGGACAGAGGGAGAGAGAGAGAGGCAGACTACTCGCTAAGCAGGGAGCTGGACAGAGGACTCGATCCCAGGACCCTGAGATCAAGACCTGAGCTGAAGACAGATGTTTAACTGACTGAGCCACCCAGGTGCCCCAACTGTTGGTTTTGACTCAGGTCATGATCTCACAGTCGTGAGATCCAGCTCTACAATGGGCTCTGCACTCAGCAGGGAGTCTGTTTGAGATTCTCTCCCTCTCCCTAGGCCACCCCCTCTCCTGCGCACGGGCATGTGGGTGCACGCACTCTCTCTCTCAAATGAATAAATCTTTCTGAAAAAAAAACCCATAAAAACTTTTTAAACTATGTTGATGATAGAATTTTTCACTTCAAATTTGGCCTCACTATTCTCTAATTGGAAAATAACAAGCTCCCATATTGCACTATGATTATAGAGACTACGTTCTTGACAGATTTGTTAAACCATTGGCTTAATTAAAATAATTGCTTCCTGGTCTTATAATCAAGTATTATTCAAAGTGTTCTAAGACCATCCATTCCCTAGCTGTAAAGGAAGAACAGACAGGCATACCTGCATTTTCAGGATGAAATATGAGCTTCAAATTATATAGTGCTTCACTATATTCACTAACATCTAATTTTGTTATTTATTTCACTGAATGATTGTTTTAATAGAATGAACTATTGAAAATTACTAGAGCACAGAGCATCTTAGATTTTTTTTCTTCAGACAAATAGATTATCTAAAGGGATGATATTATATATACAGAATAACAACCTACACTATATAATTACAATGAATATAACTAAAACAGAGAGCTAAGATTTAGTCTTACTATGTTTAGTTTCTTTGAGGATAAGAAGAGATATTTGAAAACTTTGCATTTTGATGAATAATTAATTGCTTGAAATTTTTGGGAAGGTGTAAACTTTAAGGTAATCTTCCACCATGAAGCCAAAACTTCATATTCTATTACAAACTTCAGTACCTCAATCTCACAGCACCAGGGAGAAAATTGCAGCGCCCATGACCCAATTGTGTAAGATAATGCATGAAATGTTGATACTGTGAAAGAGCACACATCCTTGCCTAGTACAGATCATAGGGTAAAGCTTTCCATTTTCCCTCATTGGTTATGATGTTAACTGTGGGATTTTCACATATAACCTTTATTGAGTTGAGGTAAGTTCCTTCCATACTTACTTTATTAAAAGTTTTAATCATGAATGAATGTTGATTTTTGTCAAATATTTCTTCTGCATTGACTGAGATGATCATGTGTTTTTTCCCTTTCATTTTGTTAATGTGTGGTGTATTACATTGATTTGTCCATGTTCAACCATCCTTGCTTGCATCCCAGGGATAAATCCCACTAGGTCATGCTTTTTTAATGTGCTATTGAATTTAATTTGCTAGGGTTTTTGTTTGTTTGTTTGTTTTAGGTATTTTATCATCTAGGTTCATTAGAGATACTGGCCTAAAGTTTCTTTTTATTATGGTGTCTTTGTCTGGTTTTGCTATTATCAGGTGAGTTTGGTAGTGTTCTCTCTCCTCTTTTTTGGAAGAGTTTAAGGATTTGTATTAATTCTTCTTTGAATGTTTGGTAGAATTCACCAATGAAGCTGTTTGGTTCTGGGCTTTTCCTTATTGGGAGGTTTTTGATTTTTGATTCATTTTCTTTGTTATTGGTCTATTCAGGCTTTATATTTCTTCTTGATTCAGTTTTTATAGGTTGTATATTTATTCCTTCTAGGTTATTCAATTTGTTGGCATATAATTGTTCAGAATAGTCCCTATGAGCCCTTTTATTTCTGAGGCATCTGTTGTAATGTCTTCTCTTTCATTTCTGATTTTATTTATTTAGTCTTCTCTCTCTTTTCTTCTGTTCTCTTATTTAATCTAGCTAAGGTTTTGTTGATTTTTACTTTTCAAAAAAATCAACTCTTCATTTTTTTCCTTTGTCTTGAGATACTTTTTAAATTCCCTTTTGATTTCTTCTCTGACCCTACTGGTTGTTCAAGAGTATGTTTAGTTTCCACATATTTGTGAATTTTAAAAAAATTTATTGTTGTTGATTTCTATTTTCATTCCATTTTGGTCAGAAAAAAAATACTTGGAATAATTTTGACCTTAAATTTGTAAAGACTTGTTCTGTGACCTAACATACAATTTATCCTGGAGAATGTTGTGTGCACTTGAGAACAATATGTATTCTTATGCTGTTGGATGAAAAATTCTGTATGTCGTGTTCATTTGGTTTATAGTGCTGTTCAAGCTGGCTGTTTCTTACTAATTTTCTATCTGAATGTTCTATCCATTATTGGAAATCTCCTACTATTATTGTATTACTTTCAGTTGCAAGCCTGCTGTGTTCGTGTAAATGCGGGAGAGGAGTAGGGGTGTGTGGTGGTTCCAGCTGGAGGAGGGTGCAGTGGTGTGGACTCCAGGCAGCTCCATAAGGTGGGGTCAGCATCTTCAAAGATGGGGTGGGATGGATCTTGTGTGCAAAAGCTCTAAGTGTCCACAGCAGTGAGGGTGCTAAATTTTTTGGTGGTAAAAGGGCCAGAATCCTCCTCCCCTCTATTTCCTCCAGGGGGTTGGGGGGAGATTGTGGTCAATGGGATGCTTCTTGGCCAAAAACTGTGCTGGGCTGGGAAATGGGATGACCTAGGTAAAATGTTTTCTACACGTTTCATTGTAGCCATCCTCCGTTTTTGTGCTCCCTGGGTTGCTGCAGCTTCTGCACTGTACTTCAGAGCTCTCCCAGAGATATTTCATTGTTAAATTGGTGGGTAATTGTTAAATTGTTTTTGTGGGGGCCACGAGCTGGGAAGTCCTAGTCTACCAATCTTGCTGACATCACACAACCTGTAGTTTTAAAATGCAGCTTTGGTTTTAGCTGAAGATGTTCAGATTCTCATTTGTACTGTTGTTGCTTTGTCTTCTGAACTTTCTCCACTGGGTCATAGCAGCTCTCTACTGACGTCAGATTCATCTTCCAGAATGGAGAAACTGACCATGCCTTAACCTGCAGTGATTTCCCAAAAGAATGAAATTCAGCCTCCTTAGCCTGAGTTCTAATGCCCTGACTCTGTCTTGGGCCTCATCACCTGCAGGAGCCCAGCTTTCATTCTGAGAGTCAAGTCCCTGCCAGGTTCCCCGCATTGTTTGCAGTCACACGTGTCTTACTTCTTCCTGAAGTTCCCTCATTCTTTTCTTTCCTGTGTACTCCCTCACATTTCAAAAATCAACTCAAATATAATTGTATCAACACAGATATTGTTGAGTAGCTCAGAAAAGTAGCTCAGAAAAGAAAAGTTCGCATGTCCTTTGCTGTGGTCCCATAGCATCCTCATGCATAGAGCCATTGTAGTCCCAACTGAGTGTACACATGACCCTAGAACAACACAGGTTTGAACTGTGCGGGCCCACTTATATGTGGATTCTTTGTGATAAATACAACGCAGAACTGCCAATGTATTTTCTCCTCCTTTTGATTCTTTTAAAATAACGTTTTCTCTAATTTACTTTACTGTAAGAATACAGTATATAATACATATAACATGCAAAAATATGCATTGACTGTTTATGTTATTGGTAAGGCTTCCAGTTCAGCAGTAGACTGTTAGCAGTTAAGTTTTTGAAGATTCAAAAGTTAAATGTGGATTTTTGATGGTGCCGGGGATTGGTGCCCCTAAGCCCCACCTTGTTCAAGGGTCAACTGTACATTATTTCATCTCCCTGTCTTGGCTCTCTGTACGTCTAACACTGACTTAAAGAAGTGAAAAGTAAAGGATAAAGAGCAGAATAGTGGGAAATTACCTTAGCAAAAGAAGCACCTGGGATGATTCAGTGTCTCATCTCAAGTTATGCAGATTTCAGAAGTGTATAAATTTGGAAAATAAAGATTATACAGGAGAAGTACTCAGGTTCTTAAAGAGTAGAACTGAACTCTTATTTAATAAGTAATAAGTGACATACGTCACCCCATCAGAATTTGGGAATATAAAACTGGGACTAGTTACAACACTAAATATTATAATAGCATAAAAGCCACATTGATGGGTTTGGAGAGCTCTTAAAAGACAGCTGTGCCTTCCTAGCACCTTACCACAGAATGCAAATCAATAGGAAATGACATTTCAGCATTGTACTCTAGCGAATATTAAATATCAAATGCTTCGCAATGCTGGCAGTAAGTGGGCCACATTGATTTTTTTCCCCTGACTCCACTGGCATCCTGCTAATGAAGCCTGCCTCTGTGGGCTTTTATTATATATGTTAATAGGCACCATGGGAAGAATGCATCATATCAAAACCCCTAGCCCCATGAGAGCAGTTTGTGGATAAAGAACATTTGCTCTCAGAACCACAGCCCATATTAGAACATCTGACTTAGGAAAATATTGCACCTGCCACACATTTATATCTTATCAAAGTGAGTGTATATTTTTGGAGTTCTGCATTATGTCAGATCTATGTCCATTATAGAAACACAAACTTCCTGCAATGGTTTTCCCAATTGTAAACTATTGTGTAAAGCACTGATTCTCAAACTTGGCTGCACATTGGAATCACCTGGGGAGTTTATAAACTATGGCTGACTGGACCCAGCCCTCAGTGATTCTGATTTACTGGTGTGGGCTGTGGCCTTAGCATCCAGATTTTTAACTACTTTCAAAGTGATTTTATCTGGGTGGTCAAGGTTGAGCACTACTGATATAAAGAATATGTGCTATAGTTCAAGTTTAGAGAAGACATTTTTCCATTGAGTTAGTAATTGATTATGATTATAGTTGTTTATGCCCTGGCTCACCCACATATTCATATGCTTGATATGCTTACCCAGCTTCTGGTAGTAATAATGCACACGTGCATCTCTTTTTTTTTTTTTAAGATTTTATTTATTCATTTGACAGAGAGAGACACAGTGAGAGAGGGAACACAAGCAGGGGGAGTGGGAGAGGGAGAAGCAGGTTTCCCGCTGAGCAGGGAGCCCAATGCGGGGCTCGATCCCAGGACCCTGGGATCATGACCTGAGCCGAAGGCAGACGCTTAACGACTGAGCCACCCAGGCACCCCAACACACGTGCATCTTTGGTGGGAGGGATGCACACTTCCAGAAATTGGGAAGGAGCTGGTTACTTATTTTGTTTTGTTCATACTTCACTTGCTAATATTTTTCTGGAAAACTAAAATGAGCATAGAATTTTTCAGCAGATGTTGGTAACAGATGGTCATCACCTTTGTCTCTTTATTATAAAACTGCAGTTGATTATCAGGTTGGACAGTGAGTAGGCTCATTATTTAAAATAAATAGTTTGGAATAGCATGAAGGGCTTGATCTAATTCCTGGAATTCACAACCTGGATGCTCAGCAGACCACAAAGGAAGATGGTCTTGAAGGGTAGAGAGACCTTCCTACCTATGTCCAGTATTGTCAGGCCTGCTTTTCCCAGAATCAAAATATATTGCTGACTCAAATGAAGTTGTAAGAGGGGTCACAGTTGAATCAAATGAATGTTTCAACACCAAATAGATTGGGGTAAGGTGCAGATGGGGAAGGAATGAAGCAATCTAGCAACACTCCTTGTATCACAGAGACGCACCACACTGCCTAGATCATTGTGAGCCATGGGTCAAAGGTGGGAGTGGGAGGATAGTATACTCCAGGGACAGTCCTTAGGCCACCTTGAACATATACCAGATCATTCCTGATGCTCCTAACTTGCTCATTGTAACTCCTTTCCCCAGTCTTCTCATTCAACAATGAGCTTTTTGTGCTTTCACTTGCCCTCAAACTCAAAGTACTCTATCCAGTAAGCAGAGTCAGCCATGGAGCGTATTGACATTTGAGGACATTCCTGACCCATTTTCATTTAATTAAATCACTGATAATTTGATTATAATTATGTATGTGTATAGGAGGTAAAAAGTGAAGAGAACACTATATGAAATCAAACTATTCAAAACAACCTTTCCATAAATGAAGGCTTTATGGAGAAAATCCACTGATTTTGAAAGAAAGCAGTTGTCATTTTCTTAGCTATATTACATGCAGTGTACAGTGTAATCCCCTCTATGGAAAAAGAAATGGATGTAAGAATGTTACTAAGTTACTGATTAGCTAATATTGAAAACACTAAAAAAGAGTGAAGCACAAACCAAGTTATCTATACTTACATGGTACTAACCACGAAGGCTGAATTTATGATTCAGTCTTAATGGAAAGATAGATTTGATCAAAATGCCTCCTCTCAAAATAACTCAGACAATGGGTGAAATATCTGTTGCTACAATCCCTGTATAAAATCAGTTATTTGCAACACATTTCTGAAAAGATGTCTGAAATTAGTTCTGCTGAGATTAAGGAAATGGCCAATAGGAAGCATCTGACATGTGATTGTTGTGACTCCTATCAACGTAAGCCATAATCTCTGACACTCACACATGCACAAAATTTAGGCTGAAATATAACAATAAATTATTAAGGATGTTCTGAGATAGATTCTTGGCCACTAACACTTGGTGATTTCTCATTTCATGTTCTACCCTATGCATCAGTTCTAATAAATGGCACTGGATCTCAAAGTTAGCCTGAATCATATCTTCCTAGCTTCTGTCGAGGAGTTAACTACTTAAAAAAGTCAATTTTATTAAAATAAACCTTAATTTATCTTCCTCACTAACTTGAATCATAAGAAATCTTTTTTTTTTTAGATTATTTATTTACTTATTTATTTTACAGAGAGAGTGAGAGCACAAGCAGGGGGAGCAGTAGAAGGACAGGGAGAAGCAGGCTCCCTGCCGAGCAGAGAGCCTGTTCCGAGCCTCGATCCCAGGACCCTGGAATCTTGACCTGAGCCAAAGGCAGACGCTTAACCATCGGAGCCACCCAGGTGCCCCAAGAATTAAATCTTCTTTAGGAACAATGAAGATAGATAAGCAGACACTTTAATTTTTGTACGTTGGAGGTAGGTAACCTATAGGGAACGTATGTAGACAGGGGTATGCTTGGGACCTGGCCAAGGTGATATTACATAGAGGTGTTATGACTGTGTCACACATTAATGGAAAGATGAAAGTGAATATAGAAAACAGTTGATGTCACATCCAGGAAATTTGGGAGCACATATAAGAGGAGAAACAGTAATGATAAAAACTGATGATATAATAAAAAAAACCAAGTTATTTAGGCAAAAGAAGTAAAAAATATGGAGTTAGGAGTGAGGTCGGAACAGATAAGAAAATAGTTTGTTCATTTATTTTTTTAAAAGGTTTTTTATTTATTTATTTGACACAGAGAGACACAGCGAGAGAGGGAACGCAAGCAGGGGGAGTGGGAGAGGGAGAAGCAGGCTCCCCGCAGAGCAGGGAGCCCGATGCGGGGCTCGATCCCAGGACCCTGGGATCATGACCTGAGCCAAAGGCAGACGCTTAATGACTGAGCCACCCAGGTACCCCTATTTTGTTCATTTAACCTTTGATACTACTCTGTATCAACCTCTGTGTTAGGTATTCAGAATAGTCAATGAAGAAGAAAGTTATGGTCTCTGTCCACAAATCCTTGGATGAGTCTTTTATTTGGGCTTCTGCTTAGAGCATCACCTAAAATCCAATCTGGGCAATACATTAGAGTCACAAGACCTGTTTCTTTCAAGAGACAAAGTGTCTGTGGGTCACTGTGCAAGAACTTCTCTAAAAATGAATTGGCAATAGTGGTCCCATTGGTTACATCCCTTCTAGAATCATTAGACTTCTTTTTTGCTGTGGTTTTTGCTGTTGATTTTATATATCCCTAGAGAATTCACCAGGTAAAAAAGTAGAGGAAGCAATCTTCTTTACTGTACTATAGTAAGGGGAATTCTCCTGATACAATCCTCAGACAATCTTGCAAAAGGAATCTCCTTAGGTGGAAAAAATACTATATTAAATAAGAAAAAGGGATACTACATACCTTCCAAACTATAGTGTTCAGATCTCCCTAGAAGGCTTGGTCCTCATGAAGTCCTATCGTTGCCCATGTTAATAATTTTAAGGAAGCTGAAAGGCTAGTAAGAGACATATGGAAAGAATAAAATACTAACATTTTTAAGTCTTAGTCCTTCCTCCATTCCTTTAACATTTTTTTTTCTTCAAACAAGTCAAAACAGTGCTCTACTTGAAAATAAATTCCCATGATGAAGTCCAGCTCTTGGAAAAATTCAGTAAATCTAGAGAATTGGTGGTTTTATGTGGGTAGGGTAGTTGGCCAGTCACTTGGGGTATTTAGACTTCTTTTGCATGCAGACATAACACCAGATGGTCTAATTTCCCATCTCCCTAAAACCACCCAAATTCTTTCCAAAGACAAACACTTGGTATCCTCAAGCTTGACACACCAGAAGACAAAATGTGAGATGAGAGTAGAAGAAAAAGAATGAAAATTCAGTTAATGGTGTATTTCTTAAGTCACCCAAAAATTGAGAGTTTGCATGATGATTAAATTGCTAGTATTGATTTGGTTTGTCAGTGAATATTGACCAATAATTATTTATTTTGTGCTCCTCAATTTAATAGTGGGTATTCACCCCTATCTTACCAGAACTTCAATCAGCTGCACACACTGATATTTCTCAAATCGTAGGCTCAGTCACTTCTAGCTTCTGATCTTGACTAGATCTTGACTAAGGCTGGTAACATTAGCCTCATACCCAGATCTGGCAAGTATCTTACTTCTCTAATCCTTCCTTCTGATGTGCCAAGGGTTTGCCAAGCTTCAAGCTCCCTATTTTTGAGGTTTATAGACAAGAGGTGGCTTCTGCTCTGCTTTCCTGTTTTGCATGCTAGTTAGTCTTTCTTTAGTTCAGCCCTGATGGACCTTAATTTTCATTCTTCACAGATGGCTACTCAGCCATGCTCCTCTTCACAACCTGTTTACCTCAGTCCTTAGTGAGGAGATGTTGAGGCACATGAAGGGATGCTTAGGCCGTTCTGGACTCTTGAGGTTTTTCTGCAACGTCCCATGGGGCAGCAACCTAAACACCCCCTCCAGCAGCCTTCCATTGGACGGATCTGAAGAAGCACTGATACAGAGGTACTTCACAAAAGAGCCAGACAAAAGGACAGCCCTTTCCAGCCCCACCCTCAAGTCTATGGAGCATACAAGGCCGTATACAGGGTTGAAGATTTTCTACACCACACATAATTTGCTTCATTTCCTCATTGCCGAGTCTTTTCCCTTCTCCTTTTCCCTGCCTCTGCTTAACTCCTCCAAGATATATTCTTAATTTTTTTTTCTTATACATCCAAATTTCTATTCCCCTGATTCCTCAACTTTGGCCCATTTCTTCTGTTACAGGGCTTTAAGAATTAGAACTACTAGTAGTAGTGACACCCTGTTTGGCAAGCGCTACTCTCTCCTCTTATTCCTACCATCAGAGGCAGTTTCCTGCACATGAAGCTCGTTAGCAAACTGTTTGCAGAGACACAGTTCTACTGGTTGGAAAAATGGAAGCTTCTTTGGGGCTAGCTTGATGGAAGAATTATAAAGTGTTAATGGTTAGACTAAACTATTATTAATTCTTCCAAAGTATCCTAGATTCTATAATTCTAAGTACAGGATTCTGAAAAGAAATGGATGAAAATGTTTTCCGGGAATAAATCGAGAATTGTACCTATAAATTTGGGGTGATTATTCAGAGTTGAGGACATATATGTTCTTAACACTGAATTTTAGGTGGATATGTTGAAGGTTAGTCAGAAATTTATATCCAACCCTGGGGTGCTTCTGAATTGCTGTGAGTAGCAGCATACGGTAACTGAAATGGGAAATAGAAAATGATTTAAAATTCAGGGCCTGCCATGCTTTGGTTTAGAGAAAATCAGTCCAGAAGACTTAGACAAGGGGCTTGGCTTAAATTCTAGCATTGCCACAAAGTAAGATGACTAGATACAGCAATTGGCTGTTCGTGTGGATGGAAAGAAATTAAATGTAAAGATGATCTCAGGCCTTCAGAATTTAAGATATGTTGCTGTAGGTGATCCCTTGAAGATAGAGTAAGGAGTAGGTAGATAGGAGATTCTGAATCTGCTCCTTTTATTCGAAAAATGTCCCCCTAAATATATTTAATGTGTTCTCAGTGTTGTAGTTATTAGTGAATATCTTAAAATCTGCATTCTACTAATAATAGCTCAATTTATATAGCTTATGTTGTCTATTTGCCTGCCTATTTGCTTCGGATTAATAACATTGTCAGATAGGCTCCGAGAAGGAGAGAAAGCCTCTCTCAAAAGGTGAAACTGACTATAAAGAGATATCCCAACATGCCCCTTAGGATGGCCACTATCAAAATAAATAACAAATAATAAGTGTTGGTAAGGCTGTGGATTAATAGGAACCCTTGTGTACTGTTAATGGGAATGTGATGGTACAGCAGCCGTAGAAAACTGTATGGCAGTTCTTCAAAATAAAAGTAAAATTGCCATGTGCTGCAGCAATCCCATTTCTGAATATACATCCAAAAAAATTGAAAGCAAGATTTCAAAGAGCTATTTGCACACTCATGTTTATAGCAGCACTATTTACAATAACCAAGAGGTGGATCAACGGAAGTATCCATCCATGCATGTATGAATAAACATCCGTAGATGTATGAATAACTTAATGTCCATCTAGTGGCAAAGAATGATTATTCCCACTCACCCCACTTGACTGGGTTTTGAAGCAGTTGTACGCTACAAGTGCTTAGCTGCATATTGATCACATGCTGGAATCACACACACACACACACGCGCATGCGCACACGCACACTTAAGGCAGCTTAGCGTGGTTAAACTCTGGCTTTATTTCTAACAATGGGACCTTGTTAGCCCTGTTACCTAATTGTTCAGGACCTCTGTTTCCCCACATGTAAAATGGAGATGATGATATATCTACACATGGGTTTTGGTGAAGGACAGTTAATACTTTTAGTACTTAAAACTGATCTGGCACAAAGAAAGCACTTAGCCTACTCTTATCATTATCACCATCATCACCATCAGTGGTAGTAATAGCATTTGTATAATTAAAAGTATTGTTACATAAAATATTAATTGATTAACTGAATAATGAAGTGATGAGGTTATAGGTACATCTTTTAATTCTGTTTTTATGCTTGTAGCTTATCTAAATTCCCGAATTTTGTCTATATAATCTTAAAAAATCAATGGGTTATTTTTTTAATTGTTTTTTTTTTAAGATTTTATTTATTTATTTGACAGAGAAAGGCACAGCGAGAGAGGGAACGCAAGCAGGGGGAGTGGGAGAGGGAGAAGCAGGCTTCCCGCTGAGCAGGGAGCCGGATGTGTGGCTGGATCCCAGGACCCTGGGATCGTGACCTGAGCCGAAGGAAGACGCTTAACGACTGAGCCACCCAGGCACCCCTCAATGTGTTATTTTTTTAAGGTACTAACCATTCTGAGTAAGTCATTAAATGGTGAGCCCCTCTTGGACCCAAACGGAAGTGGATCTATGATAGCACCTGAGAAATTCTGAATGATCATTTTTAAAGTGTTTAATATTTGAATAATTTCCACATTATGAAATGTGTAGAATTTAGTCAGGCACCTCCATACTGCTACATTTTTGTTGTCATGTAATTGGAGGAGGCTGCTGAGGGCCAAGCACACCTGGGTTAAGTGTGGTGGTGACTACATGGGGGCAGTGCTGCCACCTCAGGACTTTTCCAGCAACATCTTCCAGCAGTCTCTGGTGCAAGACTTTACCAGCTACACTGTGATAGTCTCTCCAGGCCAAAGAGGGAAATTCCTTCATGCTGCCCCTCTCTCAGACTTCTTTTTATCCAGTCACCTTTTCCTAATTCCACTTCCCCTCCTTCCCTCCCTCCCTGACCTTGATCTCTCCATCTTTTTTTTTTTAAAGATTTTATTTATTTATTCATGAGAGACAGAGACAGAGAGAGAGAGAGAGGCAGAGGGAGAAGCAGGCTCCCAAGGAGCAGGGAGCCCGATGCGGCACTCGATCCCAGGACCCTGAGATCATGACCTGAGCTGAAGACAGACGCTTAACCATCTGAGCCACCCAGGCGCCCTGATCTCTCCATCTTAAAAAATAATAATTAATTAACTAACTTTGAATTGAAGTATGATTAGCATACAGTGTTACATTAGTTTCAGGTGTACAATATAATGATTTAATAATTGTATACGTTGCTCAGTGCTCATCACAGTAAGTGCTGATTGCTCCATCTCTTGATCTTTCTGTTTCTTATTTTCTTGCCCTTTTCTCCCTTCAAGCTACAGGAATAAGAACCTATTATTAAGTAACAGAATCTTCTCTTCCAGGCATTATTTGAATTAAATTTGAAAATTGCTAATACAATATAGCATTTACAGGTGTGGTTATGAGTATGAGAGAATTCAGAAAATTTTAGGGAAACTACTATTTATTGATTGGAAAAACTGGAAGGAATTGAAGATATTGCTGCTCAAGTATAGATTTCATAGTTCAGACCTTTTGAAAACTCTGTTCTCTATTATAGTGAAATAAAGTGCTACCCTAGAAGTGTTGGACTGTAGAACCTGAAAATATTGGAAGAGGTGATTAACTTGCTGCAGGTCAGGTCAGAGAAACGACAAGATGCTGTTACACTTCTGTTGAACCTCTGGAGAGTGTCCTGCTCACTCTGAAGCCAGAGTCATAGCTTCTCTCTACCAACCATAAAATGTATGTTACAAGAATTCACATTTACAAAGAGGAAGAAGGGAAAATGCATTAGCACTGCACTGTTTCAAAAGGCAGAAAAGGCATTTGATCAGATGATTGATTCTCCTCTGTCATGAAACGCTTTCTTACAGGGAAAAAAAAATCTCACTATGTTTCTAACAGTAAAATGGCCGATTCTCATTTCCCGCCTAATGAATTATTTACATACTCCACCCAAGGCCATTTATACTCAATCTACTGTTAGGCAGTGTTCCAGAAGACGGTGCCCTCATTTGTAAGAAAATCTCCTCTGAATTCAATATATTCTCTTCATTTAGTCTGTGAAAATGTTGGTGTGCTCAGCTTCAGACGTGAAGATCCATGTTGTGATACGTCTGTTCTACTAACATCACAGAGCGACGGGGCTAGTGAATTTTCCATTGATCAATGGAAATAGATAATTCAGGACCAAGTAGGAAAGAGCCATTGTTACTCTAAGGCATGGCCCAGCCCCTTCTTCAGTATATCTTTGAATCCTGTTGCCATTTCCTGGGTCTCCCCCCACATTTCTGTTCTGAGCAGCTCCTCCACTTGCAAGCACTTCTTA
Organism: Neomonachus schauinslandi; assembly: GCF_002201575.2. NCBI lineage: Eukaryota > Metazoa > Chordata > Mammalia > Carnivora > Phocidae > Neomonachus > Neomonachus schauinslandi. The sequence continues at coordinate 94,757,117 of NC_058419.1, read as the reverse complement.
TCTAGCACATGTCCAGGGGAAACTAGGGGAGATAGCAGCTTCTAAACTGAGGATGGTGCTTTTAATATCTTATGAGACTTTCTAAGTGACAGATTAGTTTGTTGTTTTTAGGGTTCCTTCTTTCCTTCTTTCCTAAGGCATGTATTGACAATACCTAGCTCATTCATACATAGAGTGCAGCTTTTCTGAAACATGTATCTTGAAAGCCCTGCAGACTCCAGTGCCCTGCTCTTTATTACAGAGATAGACTGGGATCCTTAAAATAAAGAATAGTGGTGGCATGCTGGTCTCTGGCCAGAGGTCCCAGTGAAACAAGGGTAAATACAAGTGAAATGGAGACCAGCTGTCTCTCAAAATGCTCAGGAAGCATTATGTTTCTTATTTAATGTTACCAGCAGTGTTAATTCCCCCATTAAGACATCAACTGAAAAATGTATTTTTAGCTACTCAAGCAACTGCTTGTGGACAACTTCCCTAATTTTAGAGTGACATATCACTTCCAGTTATCAGTTTCATATAGGCACTGAAGTAGAATGCATCTCTGTGTGGCATAAAGATGTGATAGCGAAACTAACAGAAATATGGCAGCACATGGATACTTAGCTGAATTAACACATTGCAATGATGAGTTCACTATAATTTCCTAAAACCAGGACCTCCTTAGAGGTAAAGTTGGGCACATTTAAACGTGTCTAGGAATGCTAGCTATCTCTTGAGGATTTCATTTTAAAATTTGCCATTTCCTTGTCAAAAATGGCCTTTAAATTATTAATTCTGTGGTTTTATAGCACTAAATATTTTCCAAATGGTAACTAAGTTTTGAGATTGTGTCCATAAAGTTTTGCTTTAGTAAGCTGGGTAATTTTCAAAAATCTCACTTTCAGACCTCCTGGAATATATGAGATAACTTTAAAATTACATATTTTAATAATATCTATTGAAATATATAATATTCATATAGAAAATGCATATATGTACAGTTTTAAGAATAATTATAAAGTAGAAAATAGTGTAAACCCCTTCTAAGTAAGAAAACAGAACACCAACACATCACAAGCCCCTTGTGAGTTCATTGCTTGGCACATCTCTTTCTCTTTCTGCTTGAATTAACTTCTGACTCTTGAGTTCTCTCCTTGCTTTTCTTGAGTTCTTTCCTTGCTTTTACCACATATGTATGAAACCAGAAAGAATATGCTGTTTAATTTAGCCTGAACTTTATATAAGCAGAATAGAGCTGGACATATCCTTTTCTGTCTTGCTTTCTTTGAAAAACGAATTGAATAATTTCTGATTGCCTATGATGTACATTGACATAAAAAAATATTACACGGAACATACTTAGATATTAGATAAACAATAACTTAGATATTAGATAACAGTAGGTTTTTTATAAGTTATATATCTCTTTAATTATATTTCCCTGATTCTTTGCCTCTTTATAAATTTCTTGTTTTACAAAATTTGCTTGTAAAATTCCTTGCAGTTGCAGTCTACTTAACATTGTAGCATAGCTTTTACACTGGTTGCTGTCAGTTTATTGCATTGTTTTGTCCATTGAAGGATCATTAATGAGAGCATACATTCAGTGTTAAGCATTGTCAGCCCATATACAAAACATGTATTGGCATAAAGTTAACAACTCTGAGAATTTTTCTTCTAACAACTTGATTTAAGCATGACATTATTTGCTTTTCCATTCTTCAAGATTATGTTGTACTTATCAATCAACAAATTTTTTCATTGTTGTCTATTGACAGAACATTGCCATCATTTTTAAAATTCCTTTCATTACATCCATCATTACACATGATGATTTCAGTTGTCCCCATGCTGGAAGAGTATATAGTAATATCTGTGTGAAAGAATCAAATTCTTCTATTAAATCCATTTCAAAATATAGTCACGGCAAGTACATAATAATTACCCACTTCAAGTCAGGATAATTTCTTTCCCATTCATGGGTAATGTTGTCCCTTTTAAGAAAAACCTTGAACCTTAAAGGGATGAATTTTTTCATTGATTACTTTTTTTACACGTTCAACAAGTTCCTTTAAGCAATGGAGTGCTTCAATAACCCTGCTCTTCTTTCACTTTGCAAAATCCTGTTATAAGAGAGATATTAAAAACCATGAATGAGAAATAAGTAGGCTTCACTCAATGGATAATTTTAGAAGTCAAGAAAAATTTGGGGGGTCTTTTCTTCATAAAGTATGAATTCAGTGTTTCAAAAAAACTGAAGAGCTGTTCAACTGTAATTGTTAAGGAGAGCCAATGGCTTTCTGAATGGGAGAGGATTGAAGAATATTGGATGCCAATAAAAAAATCACAAAAATGATCTGTTAAATGTAAACCATACAAATGCTGAAGTAAAAGGACAATTTTATGCCAATTACTTTAATGTTGATAGAAAGGACATCAGATGCTATTTGAGTAGAATTATGCAGAATATGAGAAGTACAGCCAGCGTTTTCCATAGAATCATTCATGTTCTGCTTCAGTTTTTCATAAACTTTACACCTATATACAGTTGTCTAACAAAATTTGTACTTGTTTTATTTCTACAAAAACCAGTACATTTTCCTCATTGACTCCTAACTTAAAAAGAGTCTGCAAAAATCTTCTGTTTCTGAAATTTCATCTGGAAAGGATTTTACTCATAATGGCAAGCTTTTTTCATATGAAAACTATCATTCAAGCCAAGGAAAAAAGTTTTCTTGCAGTGTTATCACTTGGATCTATAGTCATGCCATAAAAAGGTTTAGATATTTTAGCGTGGATGATTTAGAATTACCATTCTGATCTTTGATATTTTTGTGACAGTAAATGGAACTATTACATTTTTTTATGATTTCTCTTTGGTACTAAGAAATTTGCTTGCAATTTTGGAATCAGAAAATACTTCTGGTAGTAGTACATTCAAACAGTCATTTGAGCTGAAAGACTGATGTCTTTTATATATAGTGTAGAAGGCCATTACAACTTCTGCTGTGACTATTTTATCTTTATGTGAATTTCTCAATCAAAAAAAGTTATTTTTTTCACTGTCTTTGGTACCAGTCGAGGAAATCCTGCATCTCCCATGCTCAGCTGTTAGCATATACTGGTTTATATCTGGCTTTCCAACATTTTCTATATTGAATGAAGAGTTGCCTACTACACAAAAAGCTTTGAAGGGAATTGTTCCTCATTTAATAAATGTCCACCGTTCATAAAATTTGTCACAACATTTACACTTGTGTTGGGCATTTTGAGGTTCCAACATACACAAAAACAGATATAAACAACCATTTCAAGAACTGAAAAGATTGAATTTGCACCTCTCTCGGCCACATCAGTCAGTGTTCCTGTCACGAACAAGTCCGTAAACAGGGGTTGAATGAATGGTCGAAAGGGTTGTGAACTTGTGACCTAAGAACAACTTGAACTCACTGATCCAAAAAAGGCGAACTCCGCGTTTGGCTGAAGGGGGAACTGTACTTGTAAGGCGCAGTCTTTCCGAACAAAGTCACAGGTGACCTCTGTGAGGTTTGGCTATGTTGGGGATTCAAGGACTGGCTGACATTCAGGAGCAGATTGTTTAGGGACCGAAAGACATTGAGGGGTGTTCCTGCGGTCGCGAGAGTAAGGCTGCTACCGATCCGCCGACTTTCAGAAGCATGGCCCCTGATTGGATGCCGTCTGGAACGTGAGGCTGTCGCTGATTGGCTGACTTTCAGGGTGGGCGTATCACTGATTGGCTGAGTTTCAGAAGCCTGGCACTGTCTTTGACTTGCAGCCTTGCAGAAGCTTAGTTACTGAGGGGAGAGGCAGTCACGGACAGTGTTATACCCGTCGGAAGTTACATGTAGTTAATGGTGGTTACTTGTTCACGACTATGGGACTATGGCCAAAAATATTCTTTCTTGAATATTTCCTTTAATTCTAAGCCCACCCTCTTTGAACTTCCTTCAGCCCAAAATGTGGAGAAACCAGATCTTTATTTGTGGAGGTGTGATTTTCTACTAATGTTGCCTTAATCACCAAGTACTGTGATTTAATCACCAATTACTATGGTTGAAAACTAGCTCTAACTGCTGAATTTTTGTGACTTATTGAAAAAAGCTGAATACAGGACATTTAGGGTGTCCTGACAGTCACTGTAGAATGCAGGACAAAATCACAAGGATGACATGTTCTATGTGTTCAGGCTGGCTGTCTCAGCCCTAGATGAAGCCCATGTCTGAGGCAGGGTCATGTAGCACTCAGCTTCTCCAGCAGTGCTTGGAGGGCACCCCAGAGTTCTGTGGATGTCAGGGCTCACTGCCCTCCAGAGGGAAGAATGAGCTGAGTGGACAGGACTCTGGGCTTACAGTCCCCATTTTACCCAAACTGCTCAGCCTTCCTTATGTTCATGGACTGGATTTCTGGGGAAAGCTGCAGCTGGAATAATCAGTCACATGTCTAAAATTTTGACAATCACTATAACTTTGTGTGTATATATATATATGAGTATATAGTCTTTAGAATTAATGCCTAGAAGAGGAAATGTAGTGTCAAATGGATTTCATGTTTATAACTTTAAATATATATTGTCAAATTTTCATCTGTCAATATGTTACGAATTTAAAAGTCCATGTAATAGTATAGGAGAGAGCTTGGTTTCTTGTAACACTCTAAAACCTAAGTAAACATTCAAAAATGATATATTTTTCTAAATGTAATATATATTCATTGAAAACAGTCAGAAAATAATGGATGAAGAAGTCATCCTTCCAGAATTTTCTTTTTCTTTGAGTATATACATACATATAGATTGTCTAAGCAGGAGCAAAGGGAAAGAGGAAGAAGGCATTGAAGAAATACTAATGGAGTTAAAGAGAGGGTCTTCCTCAGAAGAAAGTTTGAGATCTTAGAGGTTATCCAGATCAGTAAATGAAAGAAAAATATTCTCTTTCTTTCATTTGCCCTCATTTAAAGATCTATATATTCATATATAATATGTATCTTATATATTTCTATATAAATATATATTTAAAGAAATTATATATGTATTTGGAAAGGAGAAATACATACAAAATGTCTGTACTTATAGAAATATAAGGAAATTTTTATATATAAAAATATTTTTAGGGACTCCTGGGTGGTGCAGTCAGTTAAGCATCGGACTCTTGGTTCCTGCTCAGGTCATGATCTCAGGGTCATGAGACTGAGCCCCGCATCGGGCTCTGCTGCACTCAGCACGGAGTCTGCTTGGGTTTCTCTCTCTCCCTCTCCTTCTGCCCCTCCCCCCCCACGCACCCACTTTCTCTCTCTAAAATAAATAAATCTTTTAAAAAGAGAAATTTTCTTTATACATTTCTATATATGTGTATTTATAAAATATTTATATAAAATTACAAAGAAAATTTATTTTTTAAATAGGTCTTTATATATTTTTAAATGAAAATATATTTTTTAAAGATTTATTTATTTTAGAGAGAGCGAGAGCATGCGAGCAGAGGGAGGGGCAGAGGGAGAGGGAGAGAAACAGACTCCTCACTGAGCAGAGAGCCTACCAAGGGCCTCAACTGCAGGACCCTGAGATCATGACCTCAGTGGAAATGAAGAGTCAGAGGCTTAACTGACTGCACCACCCAGGTGCCCCAAAGAAAATTTCTGTAAAAATATATATGTAAGGAGAAATCTATTATAATTTCTATATTTATATACAGACATACATACTTGTTTAAATGAAGACAGGGAAAAATGGAGGCATTTTAGTTATTAGTAAATCAAGTTCATAACTAAGGCCCGGAAAGATCCAGAAAGGAGGAAATTATAGATACCAGAGAGTAAACAGAAATGATATCCCAGAGGATCACTACCCCAGAGGAATACTGGATCTATGAACCTGGTGACAGTTGGCCTCTAGAGGTAATGGAATGTTTATGAGATAAGTTGGAGTTTATTCACCTAAATGACTAACACAACCACACAGGTTATAGCAATCAACTTGGTCAGAACAGAATCACCAATTTCCCTTGTCTCCCCAGTCTGCTCTTCTATTAAGCAAGTTTTCCCTATTGCAGAAGTGGCACCACCATCCACCCAGATTATCTGGCCAAATTTTAGGAGTTGTCACTGATGGTTGTTCTTCCCCCATGATCTTTCAGCCATTCAAATTTTACTAGTTGAGGGCCCAGACAGGAGGAGACAAGCCCTGTCTAAATTTCAGACGTATAGAATCTATGAGCATAATAAAATAGTGTTTCACAACACCAAGTTAGAGAGCAGAAACTGATTGCAGCACATTCTATTAATTTATTTTTCATTTTAGTCTGTACTGTTTCATCAGTATTTTGTTTTCTATGTGCCCTTCCATTCTTATTCAATTTCTATTTCATCCTTCAAAACTTTATATTCTATATTTCATTCCAAATTCCATTCCATTTTTTTTCTATTCCATCTATTTTCAAATCTATAGTGCATGTTTCATAGGCCATTTATTTCATGTCATTGCATTTTCAGTTCCATTCTATATTCCTTCCTATTGCATTTTCCTTCTTTTTCTTTAAAAATTTATTTCACTCTATATTCCATTCTATTCCTTTTCTCATATGACATTATATCTTTTATTTTGTGTGCCATTAGATATTTATTTTCATCCTCCTTTCCATTCCATTTTCCAGTTATATTCCATTCAATTTCCATCCTCTTCAATTTTCCATTTCATATCCTGTTCAAGTCCATATTCTGTGCATTTTACTCCAGTTTCCTCTGCAACCAGTTTTTCATCCCACTCTGCATTACATTTAAAATCCATTTTCTATTCCTTATTATTTAACACTCCAGGTACCATTCCATTCTGTTTTGTGTCATATTTCCAGTTGCTCATCCATTCCACTAAATCTCTCATTCCATTTTGTCAAAATTGTTATGACAATGACTTTCAGGGATCTGCTTGCCAACATTTTTATCAAAGAATTAGAAATGTGCCTGGCCTTCTACCAAGAATTTCCACTTCTGGGAATTTATCCATAACAAGGACAAACTTAGGATATGAACGTATTTTAGAAAGAAGGATGTGACTTACAGTGATAGAGTACAAAGTTGAAAACAAGATAAATGTTGGCAATCTAAGAATGTTTGAAAATGTAGGCTTCCTCTATAAATGGGATGTTTCCTAGTTATAAAATGGCCTTATTTATTTACATGGAAAGTGTGTTTTCTGGATCCAAAACAGGTTACAAAACAATATTTCTGGATAAATCCATTTTTATAAAACAAAACAACTATAAATACATATAAATGGCCATTCTGCCAATATATAATTAAACATTTTCAGTAGTTACCTATTGGTGTGTGAAAAAAACATTTTTTTTTCCTATGGGTGTGTGAAAATTTAAGTGCAAGTTTTTTAATATTTGCTTTTCCATTTTGTGTACTGAACATGCAGACTAAAATGTCCAAATACTAAACTTCAAGTCTGTGCATCATAACATATTTATATTAACAGAAATTAGACATCTGTGGCTAAGAATGAAGACTAGGTCACATTAATTAGCATGCATTCATTACTAGATTACTGTGTAGCTTACACAAATGTTAGTGTGTATTTAAGGGCAGTACCACTCTTAATCCCTGGCAATTCTTGCCTGTGCCTCCGGGGGCACAGGCGGAAGAAAGAGTCTTCCTGGGAAATGTCTAACCCCCTTCTCTCATGCCTGGGAACTACAAGAGGCAGCTGTGCTCAACTTTTCGAGCAGAGTGTGGGCCCCGTCCTGTTTCTATGCTTTCAGCGGCACTCCAACTTTTAAACCCAGCGTGGGGTGATTCAGATGTCTGGAGGAGTCCCCTCTGGGGTCATCCATGCACCCAGTGGCTTGACCAAGATTCCATAACGGTGACCTAGCTAGGGGATTATCTCTTTCTGACCAGTGTGGTGTTTCTTTCAAGTGATTTCTTTCAAGTGATTTCTCGTGGCTCACCACGAGAATGGTGCTGACACACTGATTTTGGGTCACTCATGTTGTTTATATAGAGCCTCACCATCCTACTCACGTACACTTTTAAGGGCTATGTTTAAAGTTGAGGAAATTCACATTATCTACCAGTCCCGGGCCGACCTCAGAGGATCAGGGAATACCCCGTTCCCTGCCAGGTGTGTCTTGGGTCGGGCCGCTCCGGAAGATGAGGAGTCATGTGATACCCAGGCCACCAATCAGAAGCTAATATTTCACCAGGCTCCACCCACCTTCCTGGTTTCTCTAGTCCTGGCTCTGCTGGAGGTAGTGTTTGCAGCGGTGTTTCTGTTTCTGAGAAACTTGCATTTTAACAACCCAGTCATGCTCGGAGGAGGAGAGAGAAGCAGCAACAGTTTGAATCCTTGCAGGGTGACGTAGCCGGGGGCAGGGGGCGCTAAGAACGAAGTCGCCTTTACCACTGTCGATTCCAGCAAGACTGGAAACCCACATCCTGCTGCCCAGATGCCCCTTTTTGAGCGACCCAGCACCACTGAGCTCTTCAGGATTACGAAGGCTTGCACTGAAGCCTCCATTTCCATCGTTGATGAGGGCCCTGACTTGCCCGGAATAAACAGCTGGCAAAGAGGCATTCTGACCTCCCAGGCTTCCAGAGTTACCATTCAGACCTTACATCTATGGTGGCTGAGAAGGGCGAGAATCGAGACTGTGCACTCTGGCAGCTAGCCGCCGTGGGACAATCCGGAAGGGGGCATTGGCATGATCAGTGGATGACCTCAGACCGAGGCTTGGAAAAAACGCCCAAAAGCCACCCCAGTCGGAAGAGTCGGCCTAGACACACACTTCTCCTTGGGCTGTTTTCTCGAGCTTCCGGGACTTCTAGGTCTGAGCCTTTGCTGCATCTTCTCCAAAACCTTAGCCCAGCATCAGGTGCCATCCTCAGGCTTCTGTCTGGAACCCAACATCATGGCCAGGCCCTGCTCTCCAGAGCCACGGATTCCTGCTGGGCCCTGTGGGTGGAAGCCGCACCCCTTAGGCAGGCTCCGCTTTGGGCAGTTGGCAACAGCAAAGCCAGGCCCAGCCTGTGGAAGCTATGCATCCTCACCAGGCCCAGCTCTTCTCAGTCACGACCGCACGCCAGGCCTGATCCTCCCAAGCCATGCCACACAGGTAAGAATGGCACTCTGCTGCTGTCCGTCTCCACCTCAGCCTGCTGGCCTTCGTCCTCCTTCTCCCCCTAGGTTCACCTCAGGACGGCTTGGCTCGCATAGTCCTTCAAACTCTCCTGATGTCTGAGATTCTATGCCTTGCTTCCCAGCCCAGCAGTAATGCCACCTACTTTAGTGCCTCCTCATCCTGGTCTCCAGGCCCATTTTGCTTTTATTTTGCTGGGCACTGTGGTGGGAGCTTCCTTCCTTAGGTCTCTTGGTGTGAGCCCCCACTTTGGGTTTTCTGGCCTGAGCTTTTCTTTGTCCTACCATGATGATGATGATGATGATTTTCCCTGAGCTCCAACTCCAAGCCTAACCCTCCCAGAGTTAGGCCAGCCTTACCACCTGAACTTGTTGCCCGAGTCCTGCCAATCTAGAAAAGGTCAAAAGAGAGAGCACATACCCCCTGTGGTATGACCCTCTCTCAGCAATCCCCAAAGCAAAGTTGTAATGGACATTCATCCACTGTGATGAATAGGTTTTACCTGCTAGTTACCTGTGAGGTTTCCAAGAGTTCTGCCAGTCACTAACCATCATTATGAGCAATTTTTTTTTTTTTTTTTTAAAGGGAGAGCCAGCGAGGGGGCGGGAAGGGCAGAAGGAGGTGGGGGAAAGAGAATTTAAGCAGGCTCCGTTCCCACCCAGGGGCCCCCTCGTGGGGCTTGATCTCAGGACCCTGAGATCATGGCCTCAGCTGAGATCAAGAGTCGGTAGCTTAACTGACTGAGCCACCCAGGCATCCCTCATTATGAGCAATTTTAAAGCTTCTCCTTCCTGTGACTCCACCCTGGAGTGTTTAATCTGCTGTTGAACCTTGATTCCAGGCCCCCTGCTCCCTCAAATGGTTTGCCTTTATTCCTGAGCTGAAATTTCTCTTTTCTAAGTTGCCATTTACAGAATGAATTTTTTAAAATGGTATCGCATTATGGCCTTTCCATAATTACACATAAGTGTAAATACTTTTTGTTGTTTGGGGGCATTTATGTTTCTGTAAAATGCCTATTTATACCTTTTGCTTATTTTTTTCATTTCCTTAAAAATAGACATTATGAATAATAACCCCTTTTCTGCTTGGTATGGTACAAATACTTCTCCCAGTTTTTTGTCTACTTCTTGAATCTTTTAAATACTCTCATTTAGTAACCAAAAGTTTAAAAATTATTATGCAGCTGATTTTGACTATCCTTTGCAAATTTTGCTTTTTATATTATAATTAAGAAATCCTTTACTAACCCCAATAAATTAGTGTTGATTTTTTTCTATATATTTTAACTCTTGCTTTTCACAGAATATAATCCACCTGAAATTTGTTTCTATGTATAATTTAGTGAAGAGGTTCCCATTTTATTGCCATTTTCCAAAGGGATAATCTATTGCCCATTAGAATTTTAAAATGTCTTCCCCTACCCGTGATCTACCAAGATAGCACTGAAATGAAATAGGTTTTAATTTATGCATGGATCTAACTGTAGACTCTTTTCTGTACAGTTGGGTCATTTGTCTCTGTGTTTATACTACCCTGTATTATAAAAAACTTTAATCTCTTGTAGGGCAAGTGTCTCACTTCATTCTCTTTCAGGAATATGCTCATATCTTCCACATTTCATAACCCTATAGTTTTTCATATTACATCTTAGAAGCAGCTTGTCCTATTGCACGAAATATCCTATCAGGGTATGGTTGAAATTGGTCACTGTTTGTGGGAGCAAGGGGTAGACAGAGCTTGGAAGTATGGGTTGTAGTGCTCCAGAGTTAGGTATGAAGCACTGCATGTTGTAGGACATAGCTGGCCATGGGGAGGAGAGATCCAGGATGTGGACCAGGGACCCACATTTGTACTTTCGCCATAGGCACCTCAGAGGTTAGTGGTGGGCCTGTATGTGTCATTAGCTCTGTACCCAGGGATATATATTTAGGAAGCTACACTTTATCCCTGGAGGTAGCCCTGACCACAGGACACCTCTTCATATCCCAGAGGCTGAGGAAAGCAGTATTTCAGGCTTTAGGTGTGGTTCCTTCCTGCAATGAGCCAGCGCTGCAGGCAGAATTACAAATCTTACCACCGAGGGCACCTGGGTGGCTCAGATGGTTTAAGCGTCTGCCTTCAGCTCAGGTCATGATCCCAGGGTCCTGGGATCGAGTCCTGCATCGAGCTCCCTGCTCAGCGGGGAGCCTGCTGCTCCCTCTCCCGCTCCCCCGGCTTGTGCTCTCTCTCTCTCTTTCTGTCAAATAAATAAAATCTTAAAAAAACCCAAAAAAACAAATTCTACCACCAACTCCGTCCTAGTGTTTTTTTTTTTTTTTTAAGATTTTATTTATTTATTTGACAGAGAGAGACACAGAGAGAGCAGGAACACAAGCAGGGGGAGTGGGAGAGGGAGAAGCAGGCTTCCTGCTGAGCAAGAAGCCCGATGTGGGGCTTGATCCCAGGACCCCGAGATCATGACCTGAGCCGAAGGCAGACGCTTAATGACTGAGCCACCCAGGTGCCCCCCGTCCTAGTGTTTTAATGAGTCTTCTGGGCATTTAATCTGCCGGAGTGTGGACCCTAATTCAGTGTCCTTAATTCAGGCCTGCCACACCAAAATTTACATGGCCCAGCTGGCCACAAGCTCTTCTTCCTCCCTTTGACCTTGAGGCCTTCCCATATTCCCTCCTTCAGAATGTACCAAATATCATCCATCTCATAGGAGACCTCCACACTGCAGAATCCTGTGGAGACGTATTAGACCTCATCTTCCTTGAACTTTGGAAGCATTTGAAAGTTGATCACTCCTTTTCCTTGATACATGTTCTTCCTTGGTCTTGAGAGATTTCCCTCTTTATGTTTACCCCTAGTGTTCTCCTAGACCTTCCTTATCTTCTGTACCTCTGTGTGTTGGTACCAAGGTTTTAGTGTTTGGTCATTTTTCTCTATACACATTGACTTCCTAGGGAATCCCATCTAGTCTTGAGTTTTTAAATGTCATTTTAATTCAGTGAATTCCAAATATGTATGTTTATTCTTACTCATTCCGTTGTACTCCATTCATGTATATCCAGCTGCCTAATTGATTTTTCCACTTGACATGTCTAACAGGCATCTTAAACTTGAGTAGTATAGAGGGCTGTCCATTGGAAGGAAATATAATACTAGCCACACATGTAATTCACAATCTTCTAGTAATCAAAATTTTAAAAAGTAAGAAGAAATGTGAAATTAATTTTAATAAGATATTTAAATCCCATCTATCTAAAATATTTTCTATATGGAATCAATATAAAAATTATTAATGAGGTATTTTCTATTCTTTCCTACTAAATCATTGAAATCTGCTACGTATTTTACTGTTACATTATATCTCAATTTTGACTAGCCACATTTCAAATGTTTAGTAGCCATATGTGTACATATGTGTGGACAACAAAATTTTGGATCCTCTCTTTGCCTTTATTTCTCTTGTCAATTTTCTATTGTATTGTTTTCATCCCAGGTGTTTCTGCTAATCATGCTAATCATGGGGGTCCTGTTATAGAAGGGAACTCAGGCATCAGTTTTGAAAGTTCACAGGTGCTATTCTCCATTACCTTTGGTCCTTCTTGAGGTATGTTCCTTGCATTTGCCTGCCTTTTGGAAAGGCCAGACCATCCCAATTTCAGTTGCTCTTTCCAGTAAGTACCTATTGGCTAGTTTGCTGTTCTCTATAATAAAGTTAGGTGCTGTGCCATTGCTTCTTTTTTACCTTCATGAGGACAGTGATACCATGCAGGGAATGTGTCTCTTGATGATTTGTCCCCATCCACTTGAATCTTGGAGTTTTGGGGAAATGTTAGTACATTCACAGTGTTGTAAAATCATCAGTTCTATCTAATTCAGATCATTTTCATCATTGAAAAATGAAACCCCTACCCCTTAAGCACTCAGTTCTCATTCCTCCCTCCTCCAAGCCCTGGCAACTGTGGATCTGCTTTCTGTCTATAGATTTGCTAATTCTGGATATATCCTATAAATGGAATCATACAGTATATGGCTTTTTGTGTTCTTTCACTTAGCATTATGTTTTCAGGTTCTTCTAAATCGTTGCATGAATCAGGACCTCGTTACTTTTTTATGGCTGAATAATCTTTCCTTGAGTGTCTCTACCACATTTTGTTTATCCATTCATCAGTGGACAGGCATTTTTGTTGTTTGGATGTTTGGACCTTTTGACTATTGTGAATAGTGCTGCTATGAACAGACATGTGCAGATTTTTGGTTCAATGCCTGTTTTCAGCTCTTTGGGTTTATATCCAGGAGATAAATGCTGGTTCTATAATTCTATGTTTAACTACTTGAGGAACCACCAAACTGTTTCCACAGTGGCTCTACCAATTTACATTCCCCCAAGAAATGTTGTGAGACTTCTCTGTTCTCTACATCCACACCACTTTACTATTGTCTTTTTAAAGTTTTATGGTCATCCCAATGTGTGTGAAGTGGTATCTTACTTAGCTTTGATTTGCATTTCCCTCATGACTAAGGTATTTGAGTATTTTTCATGTGCTTATTCACCATTTGTGTATCTTGTTTGAAGAAATGCCTATTCAACTCCTTTGCCAGTTTTTAAATTGGGTTTTGTCATTTTTGTTGTTGAGTTATAAGCATTCATTATATATATCTCTTCTTGGCTTCTCTGAGAATTATTTGCTTCTTTGACTATTTTAGATACCTCATATAAGTGGAAACATGCAGTATTTGTCCTTCTGTGAATTGGGTTATTTCATTTAGTATAATGTCTTCAACGTTCATCCATGTTGTCACATTTTGCAGGATTTCCTTCTTTTTTAATTCTGAATAATGCTCCATTGTATGTACATAGCCCATTTTTTATCTATCCATCCAGCAGTGGACATTTAGGATATTTTTACATGATAGCTATTGTGAATAGCACTCTAATGAACTTGGGAGTTCTAATGTCCTTTGAGATCCTGATTTCATTTCTTTTGTATAAATATCCCAATGTGGGATTTGTGGTCCATGTGGTAGTTCTGTTTTTATGTTTTAGAGGAAACGCCATGCAGTTCTCCATAGAGGCTGCACCACTTTGCATTCCCACCAACAGTGTACAAGGATTCCAGTTGCTCCACATCCTCAACAATACTTGTCTTTATTATTATTTTTTAAAGATTTTATTTATTTGAGAGGGAGAGAGCACAAGTGGGGAGGGGCAGAGGGAGAGGGAGAAGCAGACTCGCCACTGTGCAGGGAGCCCGATGTGGGGCTCGATCCCAGGACCCTGAGATCATGACCTGGGCTGAAGGCAGACTCTTAACCAGATGAGCCACCCAGGCGTCACTGGTTGTACATTTCTAATAATTTATTGATTTCTTTTAAGTTATCCCATTTGTTGGCATATAATTTTTTTAAAAGATTTATTTATTTTAGACAGAGACAGAGCGTGAGTAGGGGTAGAGTCAGAGAGAGAGAGGGAGAGAAGCAGACTCCCCACTGTGTGTGGAGCCCCATACAGGGCTTGATTCTACAACCCCAAGATCATAACCTGAGTAGAAATCAAGAGTCTGACACTCAATTGACCTGAGCCCCAGCATATAATTTTTCATAGTAATCTCTATAATCCTTTTTATTTCTGTGACATCAGTTTTTAATATTACCTTTTTCACTTCTTTTTTTTTTTTTTAAAGAAAGGGGAGAATGTAGTGGGGAGGGACAGAGGGGGAGAGGGAGAGAGAGAATCTTAAAGATTTTATTTTAGAGAGGGTACGCACGTGCAAGTGGGGGAAGGGGCAAAAGGGGAGGAGGAAGAGAGTTAAAGAATCTCAAGCAGACTCGGCACTGAACACAGAGCCCTATGTTGGGCTCGATCTCACCACCCTGAGATCATGACCTGAGCCAAAACCAAGAGTCAGACCCTTAACCGACTGAGCCACCCAGGCACCCTGAGCGAGAGAGAATTTTAAGCAGGCTGGAGCCTGACATGAAGCTTAGTCTCACAACTCTGAGATCATGATCTGAGCTGAAATCAAGAGTCGGTCGCTTAACCAACTGAGCCACCCAGGTGCCCCTACCTCTTTCATTTCTAATTTTATTATTTGAGTCATCTCTTTCTTTTTTTAGTTTAGCTTAAGCTTTATCAATTTTGGTGATCTTTTCAAAAATTCAGTTCTTGGTTTCATTGATGTTTTTCTCTTTTTATTTCATTCATACCTGCTCCAATCTATTATTTCCTCCTTTCTGCTAATTTTGGGTTTAGTTCATTCTTTTTCTAGTTCCTTGAGGTATAAAATTAGTTGTTGATTTGAGGTCTTTTTTTTTCTATGTAAGCATTTACCCCTATGAACCTTTCTGTCAGTATTGCTTTCACTGCACCCCATAAGTTTTGGTATGTTGTGTTTTTGTTTTCATTTGTTTCTCAATATTTTCTTTTTAAAATTAAAAAAAAATTTCCATTTTCTTTTTTGTCTCTCTATATTTTTTAAATTCCCTTTTGATTTCTTTATTCCGTTGGTTGGTTCAGAGTACATTGTTTAAATTCCACATATTTGTGTATTTTCCTGTTTTCCTTCTGCTGTTGATCTCTTGTTTCATTCCATCGTGGTCAAAGAAAATACGTCTTATCATTCCCATTTTCTTTTTTTTTTTTTTAAAGATTTTATTTATTTATTTGAGAGAGAGAGAATGAGAGACAGAGAGCATGAGAGGGAGGAGGGTCAGAGGGAGAAGCAGACTCCCTGCCGAGCAGGGAGCCTGATGCGGCACTCGATCCTGGGACTCCAGGATCATGACCTGAGCCGAAGGCAGTCGCTTAACCAACTGAGCCACCCAGGCACCCCCCATTTTCTTAAATGTTAAGAAAATGTTAAGACTTGTTTAGTGGCCTAATATATGGTCTGTCTTAGAGAATGTTTCAGATACACTTGAGAAGAATATATATTCTGCTGTTATTGGGTAGACAGCTCTGTATATGTCTGTTAGATGCATTGATCTATTGTGTTTTTTCAAGCTCTCTGTTTACTTATTGATCTTCTGTCTGGTTGTTCTATCCGTAACTGAAAGCAGGGTATTGAAATCTTCTATTATAATTGTGTTGTTGTCTATTTCTCCTTTCAGTTATGTCAATCTCCTTCATTCTTAAAGGGTAGTTTTACAAGATGTAGTGTTTTTGGTTAAAGATTGTTTTTCTTTCAGCACTTCAAATACATCATCCCACTGCTTTCTTCTCTCCATGATTTCTCATGAGAAATTGGCTTCTCCTAATCTGATTGAGGATCCCTTATAAGTGAGTAGTTTTGTTGCTTTTAAGATTTTCTATTTTTCTTTGGCTTTTGACAATTTCATTATGATGTGCCTCAGTATTGATCTCTTTGCTTTTACTCCATTTGAATTTGTTGACCTCTGGAAGTATAGATTCATATCTTTTATCAAATTTGGAAAGCTACTGGCTGTTATTTTCTCAAATGTACTTTATGCACCTTTATTTTGCTCCTATTCTCCTAGAACTCCATACATGTGTTGGTATATGAGTTGGTGCTCCACAGGTTACTTATACTCTGTTTATTGATTTTCATTCTTTTTTCTTTTTTCTTCTCAGACTTGTTAATTTCAGTTGCCTTATCTTCAATTTCACTGATTTTTTTTTTCTTCTGCTTGATAAAATCTGTTATTGAACTACTCTGGTGAATTTGTCATTTTAGTTATTGTTCTTTTCAGCTTTAGAATTTATTTTTGGTTCCTTTTAGTAATTTCTATCTCATTATTACTGTTACTTGTTTGGTGAAACATCATTCTGCTGGTTTTCTTTAGGTCTTTGCCCATGGTTTCTTTAACAATTTGAGCATAATTAAAAGATTTGATGGGTGGAGAGAGAGTACAGGCCACAAAAATACACTTCATGGAATATATGGGTGAAAGGAGCATCCAGCCTAGAGAACACGCCTGTTGGTACATGGATGGAAGGTCCAGTGAGTGTATAGGAGTATCCAGTAGAGGGGTGCCTGGATGGCTCAGTCAGTTGTCTTCCTTCGAATCAGGTCATGATCTCAGGGTCCTGGGATCAAGCCCTGCATCAGGCTCCCTGCTCCTCAGGGGAGTCTGCTTCTCCCTCTCCCTCTGCCCCTCCCCCCATGCTCATGCTCTCTCTCTGCCTCAAATAAATAAAATCTTAAAAAAAAAAGAGTATCCAGTAGAAAGTGCATTGGTAGAGGAAACATCCAGCCTAGAGTAGTCTCAGCAGGAGGTATATGTGAAGCATTCAGCCAGCATAGAGGAGGATATGGTAGCGTGTTTGGGGGTGCAGTGTGTAGGTAGGCAATGGCTAGAAACTGGCAGAAGGTTGATGAGTGGAGTATGCAGCCAGTGTAATGGCGGACGTAATGGAAGATGCATTGCTACAGAATACAGCCAGCCTAAGGTAGAACTGTAGGACATGCCTATTTGGAGGGAGAAACCAGCTTAGGATACAATTTATCAGGATGTATGTGTGTGAAGAAAGCATCCATGATAGTGTGGGAATTGGCAGGAGGTGAATGGGACCCTGGAAGAAGTTTATGGATGTAGGAATCAACAAATGAGGGGAGTACATTTTAGGAGGTTCATGAATGGTGGAGGATGTATCCAGCCTAGAGAAGGACAGTAATGAAGAGGCATGGGTTGAGGGATCATCTCCTCTAAGGAGAGGAATCTGCAGGAAGTGCATAGATGGAAAGGGCATGCATCCTAGGAAAGGACATGGCAGGTGTGTAGGGGTGCAGGGTACAGCCAGACAAGTGGAGGATCTGGCAGGAGGGGAGGACTCAACTGGGAGTACATGAGTGTATGGAGCTTCTAGTTTAGTGAAGAAGTAAGGGGATGTACATGAATGGAGGGTGCAGCCATCCTATAGAAGGTTCTGGCAGGAGGTACATGGTTGTAGAGAACATCTCACCTAGGAGAGGTCTCCCAAGTGATGTGCTATAGTGGAGGAGGCAATCAGCCTTAGGACACGGCAGGAGATGCATGAGTATAAGGTGCAGCTAGCTTAAGTTGCAATTGGCAAGAAATAGAGCATTCAGCCCATTGGAAGATATGACAGAAGGTACATTGGCATAGAATTTAGCAAGCTTAGGAGATGACCCTTATGAAAGGCATGGTAGAGGGTGAACTCCGACTAAGGGAGGACGATGGGTCATTCATGGATGGAGAGAACATTCAGCAATGGGGAAAAAAAGTCTGGACGCGAATGAAAAGAGTGAGCATCCAGCTTAGGGAAAGTCTTGGCAGGTGTACATTAGAGAATGGAGGATGCAGCCTATGGTAGTACCCTTCATACAGTGCATGGTTGGAAGGAGAATCCAGACTAGGGTAAAACCACCAGTTGATGCATGGATGGAGGAAGCACCCATCCTAACAGGATCTACCAGTGGGTATAGTACTGGAGGGTGTAGCTGTCATAGGGGAGACCTTGGTAAAAAATGCAGGACTGGGGGCGCCTGGGTGGCTCAGTCGTTGGGTGTCTGCCTTCGGCTCGGGTCATGATTCCAGGTCCTGGGATCGAGCCCCGCATCGGGCTCCCTGCTCGGCGGGAAGCCTGCTTCTCCCTCTCCCACTCCCCCTGCTTGTGTTCCCTCTCTCGCTGTGTCTCTCTCTGTCGAATGGATGGATGGAATCTTTAAAAAAAAAAAAATGCATGACTGGGGCATGTAGATGCATAGGTGGAGGTTACAGGCAGCCTAAGAGAGAAGGTGGCAAGAAGTGCATGATTAGGGCATGTGGACCGTCAAGGGGAAAATCCAACGGTAAGTGTATAGGTTGAGAGTGCAAGAATACTAGGATGGAACTTGTCAGCATATATTTCAATGTACAGTGAAGCTAGCCTAAGTAGTTACGTGGGTGAAGCTAGCATGCAGCCAGTAGAGTCACTGGAGGGAGTTTTGTGCGTGGATTGTGGCCTCCTTTGGGGGAAGATCCAGCAGAAGTGTTGAGGGAGCATCCAGGTTAAGGGTGGTCTTGGCAGGTGTATGTGTGGAGGGTTGAAGCCAGCCTGAAGGGTAGGGATATAGAAGGTGGTGAATGGCTGTATGGTGCAGTCATCCTAGGACTTGCCTGAAATGCAGAGATAGAGGGGAGGATATGACAGAAACTGTATGTGTGTTGAATGTAGCTGGCCCAGAGGATGTCCTATAGGAAATACATGGATGGAGGCTATAGCTAGCCTAGTTGTATCAATGGCAATGGGTGGATTGGTTGAGGGAGCATCCAGTCTAGGGCAGGACTCAGCAGACATTGAATGGGGGAATTGTGCAGAAAGCTTATGGGAGGATCCTGTTGTAAGTAAATGGATGGAGGCAATATCCAACCTAGGGAAGGACTAGGCAGGTGATATGTGAGTGGAGAGAGCATCCAGTCTTGGGGAGGACATGGCATGAGAAGACGTGGCTTAAGTTGCATGGTTGCAGAGTGTATCCAGCCTTTGGGAGGACCTGTTAGAAACTGCAAGGGTGGAAGTTGCAGCCAGAGTCCTATATGGAAGAAAGAACATGGGTGGAGAGTGCAGCTAGCCAAGGGGAGAGTATAATACAAGGTATGTAGGTGGATGGAGTATCCATCTTAGTTGAGAACTCTGCAGGAGGTTCATGGGTGGAACATGCAACCAACCTCGGGGTCAGGGCTAATTATGTGGTACCTGCATGTGGCATGAAGCCATCCTAAGTTAGTACTCCAGAGGAAGAAATATTTTTCCATGAAGAATCATGGCATGATGTCCATTAGTGGTAGGAGCGTCCACTCTAGGGGAGGGACATGGCTAAAGATGCATGGGTGTGTTTCAGCCATCTCATATGAGGAAATGGCAGATAGTGCACAAATTCAGAATGCAGCTAGTCTAGAGGAGGGTCCTGCAGGTTGTTCATTAGTGTATGGTGCAGCCTGCCTAGGGGAGGATTCAGTAGGAGGTACATATGTGGAAGGAGCATTCCTCCAAAGGTGGATGCAGCAGGCTATTCATGTGTAGGGGGATGGTCCAGCCAGTCTAGCAGACAGCCCAGCAGAAAGTGCGCAGGTAGAGAATGCAGATTAGGGGAACACCTTAAAGGAAATACATGGGTAAAAGGAGCATCTAGACTAGGGGAGGACTTGGCAGGTAGTAGAAAATGGAGTGTGCATTGATCATAGAGGAGAACATGGTTGACATCCATGGGTGCAGGGTACAGCTCTGTTAGGGGAAGACTCAGCATGAGGTACATGAGGTTTTGGCTTTTGAGCCTAGGGGAAGACTAGGAGGACATCCATGAATGGATGAAGCAATCATCCTAGGACAGGATCAGGTAGGAAGTGGATGGGTAGTAGAAGCATCCAGCCTATGGAGGACTCTTTTGGTAGTGCATAGATGGAGTGTGCAACCATCAGGGGGAGGATATGGAGGTAGTTTCCTGATTTCCGTTTGTGGCCAGCCTAAGGGTTGACGTGGCAGGTGGTACGTGGTGGACAGTTCTCTTAGCCTATTAGAAGACATGGACGGAGGTGCATTGATGCATGGTACAGCCATCCCAATTTATGCTAGAAGGAAGTGCATGGGCAGAGAGAATATTCAGCTTAGGGAGCTTGGCTTGAGGTGAATGGTTAGAAGAAACATAGAGCCAAATGGAGGACTCTGCAGGAGACGCTTTTGTGGAGCATCTAGCCAGCCTAGTGTAGGTTCTGACCTGAAGCTTTTGAGTGGAAGGAACATGCAGCTTAGGTGAGTGCTCTGTAGTAAGTGCATGAGTGGAGGGAATATCAAGGCTAGGGAAGGACTTGACTTACATGGTTAGGCAGTGCAGGCAGACCTGTGAATGTCAAAAATAATAAATGCACTTCTAGGCATTATTAATGAAAGAATTGTGTCTGTTGTATTAGGGGGACCCTCAAAGCCTAAGTCAGGAACATCTTGTGGAAGGGCTGGACGAGCAAATTTTTATATGCAGAGACACTGGATATGGAAAGAGAAAGCAGGGTGATAAACACTTATAGGAGAGTTCTAGAAACCCAGTGAACTGCATCAAACATTACAATAACAGGAAAGTTGAGGCAGAGAATGTTGTTTTCTCTTAGGCACATAAGGGCATGAGAAGGAGAAAAAGAAGTGTGGAAGTTCACTTAAAGAGTTTAAGGTCAATCTGTCTTATTCAAGCCAGGCTAAGGTTATGTCAAGTACAATGCATGATCAGAGAGACTGTCCCTGGGCAACTCAAGGATAAGGGAAATCTGAAGTAGGGAATGGGTGAGTGAAATAGTCCTCAGGTCCAGAGTGCACTCAGTGTTGTTCATGGAGAACCCTCTGTTGGACATGCTGCTTAAATGGTAGTTGCCGAATGGTTCTGTTGATGAGGCATTTGATTAAAGGGATACATATAAAAATAAACAGAAAGAGGAAGATAAAGATTAGTGGATATGTAAGAGATTAAAACCAGGACTTACATTAGAAGGCAACCTTTCTAATGGATTCCAGGACATGGATGAAAAGCATTTCAGGTCGGTGGTGTGAGGGCAGGTGTGTTGGTACAGTCAATGTCCCAGTTTGTGATCTGAATATTTAGTCATGACACAGATGTCAGAGAGGTTCTAAGGAACATATTAGTAGCAGTTACTTCCAACTACTGTGTAAGTGCCCCCTGGGGAAGCCAGATCATTTCTGTGATTGTGAAGGACTGCTTGTTGGTGTTCTTGGAATCCTCTGATGATGATGGTGATTTGGGTGAGATGTCCACAGTTGTTATTACCTCCTGGAACAAAGCATGGAAAATGAGGGGATTTCAGCTAACTTCTCACATGGCGTACATGGTGGTGGTCCCAGAAATAAGGTCCACACATGATTAAGGATTTTAGGGTAAGCTTTCCAGTTTTAGTCAGATGTGTTTGCTTCAGTTTGGGGAGCTTCCTCAGAACCTCATGGAAAACAAACAAACAAAAAAGGACACATTTTGGAACTGGAACCAAGCTTAAGACTATAACACATTTTGTCCCTTTTAGATTGTTCAGATCATCTGGAATCTGAAAAACCCAAATCAGAGGTCACATAAAAGTTAATATGAAAGAAAAAGGCTGTCTCAGTAAAGGTTTAGGTAAAGGTAGGGGCGCCTGGGTGGCTGTTGGTTAAGTGTCTGACTCTTGATTTCGGCTCAGGTCATGATCTCAGAGTTGTGCGATCGAGCCCCACATTGGGCTCCGTGCTGGGCTAGAGCCTGCTGAAGATTCTCTCTCTCCCTCTCCTTCTACCCCCCGCCCCTGCTTCCCTTTCTTAAAACAAACAAAAAAATTTTTTTTAGGTAAAGGCAAAGATTGAGTAAGGACCAAAAAGCTTAGCTAGGTAGCAGGATCAAATTTATTTAGCAGGGAAGATACCAACAAGTGTAAAATTCATCTCACTGGGGCTACCCTGGGATCATGGAGTTAATTTTCCCATGGATTTGCATTTTTATCTTTATTGGAACTCTTAAGACAGAGGCTTAGATTATCTGTTGGGGAAGAGGGAAGTCCTGAATTTGGTGTTCACAGGAAGGACATTCCCAAACACAAAGTGAAGTTACTTTCATTTGGGTCAGGGTCAAATAGAGACATATAACAAGGCAGAGAGTATGTATTATGTTTGCCCCTGATGGTAGTGTAAATATTGGGATTGGGAACTCTGGGAGTCTTGTTCTAGCATCTTGGCTAGAAGCTGATTACTGTTTTTTCATCATTCTTGAGAAAGTTGCCTAGGTCATGATATCGTCTGTTTCTGGAGATTCTTAGAGGAGTCTATTTAAGGTTCCCAGTTAGAGTGGATTCCCATGTAGAATACAGATCTTGCTTGACTTTATGATGGGATTATGGCCAGATAGACCCATCATAAATGGAAGCTATTGTAAGTCAAAAATGCATTAATACACCTAACTTACTGAACATCATAGCTTAACTTAGCCTGCCTTAAACATGCTCAGAACACTTATATTAGACTACTGTTGGGCAAAATCATCTAACACAAAACTTATTTTAGAATAAAGTGTTGACTATCTCATGTAATTTATTCAGTACTATACTGAAAGTGAAAAACAGTTGTGTGGTTATTGGTGTGGTTACCCACATGGTTATCATATGGTTGTCAGTGTGTTGGTTGTGTACCCTTGTGGATCGCTTGGCTGACTGGGAGCTGTGGCTCGCCCCTGCCCAGCATCATAACTGAGTATCGTACTGCATATTGCTAGTCCAGGAAAAGATCACAATTCAAAATCCGAAGTGTTTTTCTACTGAATGCAAATTGCTTTCATGCTGTCTTAAAGTCAGAAAAATTTTAAGTTGAACCATCATAAGTGGTGGACCATCTGTACGTATTATATTTTTAAGTTGAGGATTATAAATCCAGGGTTTGATTCCTTGAAGTTTGGTTGCGCTATTGGTTATGAGAAGGGTTGTATAAGATTCTTTCCATCTAGGTTCAAGATTAATCTTTGTGTGGTGTATTTCCAAAAGATTTTATCCTCTAATTGAAGACTGTGAAGAGGGTAGAAAGACACATCAGAAGGAAAGGCAGTCTTAACCCGTTGACGATAAGTATGAGTATACTTAAGTCCTTTTTTTAAAAAAGATTTTATTTATTTATTTGACAGAGAGACAGCGAGAGAGGGAACACAAGCAGGGGGAGTGGGAGAGGGAGAAGCAGGCTTCCCACCGAGCAGGGAGCCCGATGAGGGGCTTGATCCCAGGACCCTGAGATCATGACCTGAGCCGAAGGCAGTCGCTTAACCAACTGGGCGCCACCCAGGCACCCCCTTAATAAGTCCTTTACAGTACATAAGGACATCTGGCTATATTAGGTTGAATTATTGAGTGTCCAGGTAGAATAAGAAATTCTCATGGGCCTTCCAGTTATTATTTCATAAGGAGTTGCAGTACTTTTCTGTGCCTACTATAAAAAATTACCACAATCTTGGTGGCTTGAAATAACAGAAATGTATTACCTCACAGCTCTGAAGGCCAAAAGTCTGAATCAGAGTGTCAGCAGGGCTGTGATCTCTCCAGAGGCTAAATGGAGAGCCTGTATCTTGCTTCCTCTAGCTTCTGGTGGATGCCTGGCATTTCTAATCTTTTGGCTGCTTCACTCCAGTCTCACCTTCTGTTTTCTCATTACCTTGTTGTGTGCGTATGTGTGTGTGTGTGCTCTCTTTTGTCTCTGAAATCTCCCTCTGCCTCTGTCTTATAAGGACAGATGTGATGGCACTTAGGGCCCACCTGGATGATGTAGGGCAATTTCTTTATCTCAAGATCCTTAACTTCCATCCAGAAAATAAGCATAAATGGTCAGTAGATATTTGTTACCTTGGGAGTTGGGATATTGGATAAAGTCCATTTGCCAATGCATGAAAAGAACATCAGGAACAGATTTTTATCCATGTCTCACGTTTATAATCTTTCTTTATGCTTTTGGCAGATGGGACATGTCAAGGTGATCTGTTCAATAATTGAAGTAAAATTTACCAGCAGTGTTTAGAGAGAAGATATTGCAAGGTATTTGTCTTGTGGTGGTCATTTTCTGAAGGTTATGAACTTGATTTTGCATGCCTATGGAAAGACCAGGGGACTGTGGGTGTCTCCAGAGTATGATCTAGGTATATAAAATATCTAGTTTGTTTCCATTTAGCTTTCTCTTTATCTGGTGCCAAGATTCGTTTTACCTTGAGGTACTTCAATAAGGGTTCCTGTAGGAGTTTAGCTACCATAAGACTTGGTGAAGTTTTATTAGTGGAGGTGGATGTGCCTTGCTGTGTAACTAGCTTTATATGTTTGTCAACCAGTGTGTTACCCTTAGATTCAGGTGTCTTATTTGAGGTATGAGTCTAAATCTTAAGAATTTTTGATTCGTAGCTTACCAATGGCCAATTTTTTGGGGTTCCTACAGCTGTTATAAATTCTGTTTCCATAACATTCTAAGGTCATGTGTAATACCAAAAGCATGCCTGCTGTCAGTGTATTAACCTTTTTGTCTTGGGTAAGTAACAGACTTGTGTAAGAACAGTGAGTTTGGCTATCTCAACTGATTTGGCTCTTGTAAAGGACCAGCTTTCAATTGTTAAGTAAAGTCTCTGATGGCATAGGCAACCAGAAATGTGCTTAATTTCCTCAGAGATGGATTTATCTACAAATAGTGAAAGGCAGGGGACAAGACAAGTAGGAGTGTTTTAGAGAGATCTGGATAAGGAAGGGAAGAGACTGAGTGGCATGTAAGTAGTTGTTGGGTTGTCCATTAATAGGAAGAGATGGAAGAGTGGCAAGGTTGGGGGTTTGGCACCTATGAATAATAACTTGGGAGGGAAATAGTGGCAAGATTTTGTAAGAGGTAAGTCTGGATGTGGAGAAATGTTGAATATTTTCAGTGAGGAACAGA
Organism: Neomonachus schauinslandi; assembly: GCF_002201575.2. Lineage (NCBI taxonomy): Eukaryota > Metazoa > Chordata > Mammalia > Carnivora > Phocidae > Neomonachus > Neomonachus schauinslandi. Next base: position 94,731,614 of record NC_058419.1, on the reverse strand, counting down.
GTTTGGGTATCATGAGATACATAAAGGTCTAGAAGGTATCCTAAACCATCTCAGCACCAGCTTGAAAGCATAGGCAGCAGTGGTGACCATCCCTAGACAAGGAGCCACTGGATCTAAAGTCAGGTTAATGTAATTGATGAGGCAATGGATTCTGTTGTGTTATGGGACAATCTCATGAAGGGTGTCCCCTTCCTCTTATAAAGGTGGAGAGTAGTTAGCTCTAAGTTGCAGGCTGAGGCAACAGTAGTTTGAGGGTCTGGAAGTCCATGTGAAGGTAGGAGATTTCTATTAAAGGATCTCTGAAGTGATTTTCCTTTGTCATGTTATGTATTGGACAGGCAATAGAAAAGAAATTTGAGACCCATACCCAACAGTATCCAGTTAATGCCCCCAAACCATATTTTGTCTTTTTGTTTTATGTAGGCGATACTCAGGAATGGTGGAGATGTGCTGTGGAGGTAATGTTTTGCCTTTATGGGAAATGCCATGCCTGTGGTAAAGTATCTGAGGGTTGCAGAGTTTCATCTTATCGCTAGATAATTTATGACGTTTTTTGAGTAAGGCCTGGAGTAAATAAAGTGTCCATGATAGAATGATCAATATTAGAAACGTATAACAGAAGATCATTGACATAGTAGATCTGAGTAGATTTTCTAGGATACGTGAGGTTATTAAGATTTGCATTGAGAACAAGAAACATAGGTAGGGGCTTCAGTGATGCTTTGAGGTATAACTGTCCAGGTGTACTGTTGATGTTGCCAACTAAAAGACGACAAATGTTGGGGCACCTGGGTGGCTCAGTTGGTTAAGCTTCTGCCTTCAGCTCAGGTCGTGATCCCGGGGTCTTGGGATCGAGCCCCACATCAGACTCCCTGCTCAGCGGGGAGCCTGCTTCTCCCTCTCCCTCTGCTGCTCCCCCTGCGTGTGCTCTCTCTGTCAAAAAAATAAATAAAATCTTTAAAAAAAAAAAAGACAAATGTTGAGAGTTGAAAAATGCAGTACATACATCTAAAATAGATCATGTCCGTGAACTTGTTTACTAAGATGATACTAAGATTTGGGACTGAAGGGAATTGAGGTTTAATAATCTTATTATGTCCTGTATATCTTGGACTAGCCCATACCGTTTTTCCATTTTTTTAAATAGCAGAGAAGTGTTAAAGGGCCTAGAGGTTGGTATGAGTAGTATACTGACTAAGAGTTCCTGGTTGATGTGCTCTGGATTTAAGGGATATTATATCAGTCTTGGAAGTGGTATGTAAGGATCATGTGCCACCTTTAAGGTCCCTGCATGTAAAATTTGGCCAGTATAAGTAGGTCCAGAGTTCCAAAGGGCTTCAAAAATGTGAAAAAAGATTTTAGTTATTTTGGAGTTTAAGGGAGTCTTTGAAAGTTTAAGGAATGCAAGGAAAGCAGCATGATCTGTGAGAGCTATGAGGGAACAAAAGTGTGTATTAAGAAGGAATAGGGGGGCACCTGGGTGGCTCAGTCAGTTAAGCGTCTGCCTTCAGCTCAGGTCATGATCCCAGGGTCCTGGGATCAAGCCCCTCATTGGGCTCCCTGTTAGTGGGGAGACTGCTTCTCCCTCTTCCTCTGCCTGCAGCTCCCCCTGCTTATACTCACTCACCCTCTCTCTCTCTCTCTCAAATGAATAAATAAAATCTTAAAAAAAGAAGGAATAGGGAATTTTTACAGTGAATTATTTGGAGGGAAGAACTTATGTGAATGTTCCAGATGGAAAGGTCTCTTTCCAAGAAGTTAACTGGTGTTGTCCTGCTAAGGAGAAAGCTATGTTGAGTATAGATACCCAAATGAGATGGTTAGTGGTTGGTATAGTGGCAAGTTGAGCAGCAGGTGGTCTGATTCCATCACAGAAACATTTTGTGTATTCTGAGGAAGGGTTGTAGGAAAATTTGAGACATTTATGATGGAGTAAGAAACCTTTGTGTCCACTCAGAAGCTGATTGGACTTCCATTTATAGTCTAGTGTTTATTTAAAAATATACATATTTTCATATATCCTTGTCAGTAGAGAGTTTCCAAAAGGAATTAAGGCCATATACATTAAGTACCATTCTTTATAGTTGTCTAAGTTGATGAACCATGAGTTTATGTTGTGTTGATTCAGATTTTTCAAGTATAGCATCCTCATGATGTTGAGTTAGAGCATGAATCCAGAGAGGGGATCTGTATGACAGTTTATGTTGTGCATTTGTATGATTTCTTGATTAGGGACTTTAGTCCATTAGCAAAACTGGAGACTAAGGCTAGAACTGTGTATGGTCATTTGTAGAGAGACCTGAAAAATACTTCCAAATACTGTTAACCTGTGTTTAAAGTTGGAGACAGATTTGTTTCATTGTTGTTTTATTCTTATATTTGTGACCCATAAAATTGGGAAGTGAAAGCCAGGGAAATAGAAGCAAGAAGGATGTTACCAATTTTCTTGGCTTTATGAAAAGAAATCATGCTATATTGATCCATCAGAATGACCTCATTTGTGGTATCTTACCTAGGCCCTTAAAACCAAAGGGTGGCATCTCCTGGATCCACAAGGAGATTAACCAGTTGGTAAAGGTCAGGAGGCCTTGGTGAGCAGGCTCTAAGCAATAGTTCAGACGGAGTGGAAAATTCCTCTTGGTTTGTTCAGTGATCCAGAAAATATTTAATGGTGGCATGAATATCAGAGTGAGACTAGGGTTTGCAAATTGTAGTCTCAGTTGATTAATCGTGGGTTCCTTGAGCTCATCAAGAGTCCACAGTGGGAGGAGGGAAGCCTAAAACTTAAGTGACCCTGTGGATCTCGGGGAAAGACTGGGAAGGGAAAGGTCTCGTAGGGGTGGGAGGAGATAGGAGAGTTGAAGGATGACAGAATGAAGGATTCAAGGGAGCTAAAGGTTAGGTCAAAAGCGGTTTAAAAAGGAGAAAGTAGAAAGGGGGGATAGGATGGAAAGTGAGAGGTCTTAGAAGACTGGGTAAGGAAGATGGTCTTTGAAGGAAATAATGGCTCCTGAAAAGATACTGTTGGATATGAGCTTTTCTGCCTCTTCATACTAGACAAAATAAGTAGAACATTGTTTTAATGAGATCTTATGTATGGAGCCCCTAGCAAGTGAACCAGTTGGAGATAACCCACAAATTTTTGCTATTCTTGGAAAATTTAGATGGAAGTAAAACTGGACTGATGGAGTATGTATCCTATGCAAGAGGATTCTAGGGGATACCAGTGAGTTTGAGGGTTTTCCAGGATAATGAAATGAACACCTCTCAGTGCTAAAGGCCTTGGTCTTAAACACAAGATGTGATTTCCCATTAAAGAGTCAGGGTCATTGACCTCACTCATAAACAGGGAAGACAGAGAAACAGGAGAGTAAGAAAGTAAGGAGAAAGTAAAGTCTTTACTGTGCTAAAACAGACAAATGTCAGAGCAAAGGATAAGGAATTGCAACTCACCATGCATCTCAATTTCCCCAGCCATGAAAGGGCTCAAAGGGTCCTGGAGACTAGCATTATTAACTGGGTGAGGATGATGGGTCTAATGAGACAGTCACCACTCCATCCAAGTAATGTCACCATAGTGTCAAGATTTAAAAAAAAAAAAAATGCAAGCCCAGATATTAGTAAAGAAAGACTTTATTGAGGACTATTGCAATAAAGAGATATTCAAAATTTAAGGCAAAAACATCTCAGAGTGGGGGAAATAAGCAAAGCTATTGTATGTAGAGATCATGGGATAGGTGGCTGTGGAAAGAGGAAGGGCATGCTAAAAACTACTTGTTTCTTGCACATTGTGAAAACAGGAAGATCTAGGCAGGAAATGTTTGTTTTTATGCACATGCTTTGAGATGGAGAAAACAAATTATGGTTTGAGAATATCACATAAAGTTGAAAGCCTAGCCATCGTAGTCAAACCAGGCTAAACTTCTATCAAGTACAACATTTGATCAGTCTTGTCGAGAAGGACCTTGAGGGAGGTGCTTGCCTGTAAGGTGAAACCGATTTGGGAGATAAGCTGACGGGAAGTGAATGTTTTGGGAGCTTCCAACTTAGGGGAAGACTAGATGGATATGCATGAATGAAGTTTGCAGGAATTCTAGGACAGAATTCAGCAAGAAGTAAATGGTGCAGGGACTGTCCAGCTTGGAAGATAACTCTGCCATAGGTGTATGAATAATAGGTGCAGTCAGCCTAGGGGAAGAAATGATAGGATTTGCCTGGGTAGAGGTTGGTTCTAACCTGTGGAAGGCATGGCAGAGGGTGTGTGGATGCAGAATATAGCCAGCCTATGGGAGGGACCTGAGCAGCTTCATGGATATAGGATTCAGACAGCCTGTATAGGACCTGACAAGATATGATGGTTGGCAGATGTTTGTGGCCTAGAGGATCACTCTGCAGGAGTTGCATGTGTGGAAGGCACAGCTGGCCTTATGTAATAGGAAGTGCATGAGTGGAGGGAGCATCCAACTTAGGACAGCAGACATTAGGAGAAGCATGGGTAGGGAAATCATTCTGCCTAAATTAGGATTCAGCGGGGGGTGCATAGCTATAGGGTGCAGCCAGTCTAAGCATGGAAGTTCATGTGTGGAAGAGTTTGCAGCCTATGGGAAGACTCTAGAATAGGTGCATGGATAGAGACTGCAGCCAGACTAATGGAGGTTGGAGTAGGAGGTATATGAGTAGAAGAGCATCCAGTCCAGGAGAGGATATTTCAGGAAGTATATTGGTGGAATGTGCAGCCAGCCTAGGAGAGGATTCGGCAGGATATACCTAGAAGGAGGGAACATCCAACACAGGAGAGGACATGGTGGGTGGTGCATGAATGGAAGGTACAGCCATCATAGGGAAACGTATGGTAGAGGTGTATTGGTGTGGGGTGCAGCCCATCTAGGGTTACACCTGGCAGGAGGTGTGTGTGCATAGAGATCATCCAATCTTGGGAAGGACTTGGCAGGAGGTAGCGTATGTGGCCAGATGAGGGTAGAACCCAGCAGGAAGTACTTGAGAGGAGTGCACAAGCAGCCTATTCATAGTATATTGGAGAAAATGCATGGTGAATAGAGCCGGCCTAGGATATATCTGGAAAAGAGAACTTAGGTGGAGAAGGCACTCAGGATTGTAGATGATGCGGTAATAGAGACATTCAAAGAGGGAGTATCCTGCCTCAGAGAAGACCCAGTAGGAGGTTCCTAGGGTTGAATGCATCCAGACTAGGGGAGGATGCTGTGGTTAGAATGTTTGTGTCCTCCAAAATATACATATTGAAATCCTGATGCCCAATGTGATGATATTAGCAGGTGGGCCCTTTAGGAGGTGTTTAAGCCATGAGGGTGGAGCCCTCATGAATAGAAATAGTGTCTTACGAATGGGGCTCCAGAGGGATCCCTTGCCCTTCTGCCTTGTGAATATACAGTGACATGTATGTGACCCAGAAAAGGGCCCTCATCCAGCCTCCATGACTGTGAGCAATGAATTTCTGTTATTTATAAGCTACCCTGTTGTATTTTGTTACAGCAGCCTGAATAGACTAAGACAGAGGACTTGGCAGGAAATGCATGGGTGGAGGATTCAACCAGTTGTGGCGGGGTGCAGGCAAGGATATGACAGTAGGTGCATAGGTGAAGAAAAGATGCAAGCTAGGGTTAGACTCTGCAGGACGTGCATAGACATAGGTTACAGCCAGCTTAAGATACTTTCCGACAGGAAGTAAATGGATGGAGGAGGAATTCAGTCTAAAGGAGGATTCAACTGGAATGCATAAGTTGATGCAATCAGCCTAGGAGAGTTCCATCAAGAAGTACCTAGGTGAAGGGTGCAGGCAGCCTATCGGAAATGTTGGGAGCTGCATGGTTGGAAGGAATATACAAGCTAGAAGAGTATTCTGCAGTAAGTTCAGGTTAGAGAGTATAAGCTAGAAAGAGAAGGGCATGGTAGGTGGTACATTGGTGTAGAATGCAGCCAGCTTTGTGGAGGACTTTGCAAGATGTTCTTGGGTGCAGGGCTAGGTTAGCTTAGTCCAAGGGTGCAGCCAGAATAGGTAGGACATGGCCACTGGTGAAAGAATTCTGGATGGAGGTGATGTGTGAGGGTTCTGGAAGGACGTGACGACAGCCTTGAGGATGACTATGTAGAAAGTGAATGGATGGAAAGGGGCAGGAGGTGCATGAGTGTTTGGTCCTCAGTCCAGAGAAGAATCTACCAGGAATGTCAAGAGTAAAGGAAGTGTCCTACCTAAGGTAGAATTCCGCAGGAAGTGCGTGAATATAGAGGGAGGCCAGCCTGGAGGAGTCACCAGTAGGCACTTGGGTGAACATGAATACTTGTAACAATGCTACCTATTAAAAAAAGTGACAATATAATATTTAATAAACACAATATTTAAATAAACACAAGTCCTTAATATGTATAGAAATGTAGGGTATTTGTCTGTTTTAAGGAGAATAATTTAGGACATGTAAATTAGAAATAAAATATACAATGTTATTTTGGTGAGATAAGAAATCTCTGCTTTTGAACAAATTACCATATGGGATGAAGAGTGAACTTTCACAACCTTTTACTAAGAGCAGAGAAGTCCTCCAAGGAAACATTGTCATTTTTACAGAGAGAAAGCTGAATTCTAGGTTTGCATTGCTATAATATTTGATTCTAAAGGAACCACAAGCTTATTTTTATAATCTTATGAATAAGCCCATCAAAATGGAGACAGATTTGGCAAAATTTTAACACAGATTCATGTTTCTTTTTATATTATCTTGTCTCAAACTTTCTTCAAGCTGCAAAACCTTCTTACTGTGATAATAAAAGATTGTTGGAATAATGGTTCAACTTCATTAAAAATAAATTTATATTTTTATAATATTAAAAACTAGAAGTAATGCTACTATGCTTGATCAGTAAACCTGTATAAGTTTAGGAAAAACATACCCAAGTAGAAAAAAGTGTTTGTATTATACTTGACACTGATAAAGCAGAGAAAACATAGTTGTTCTTATTAAAAACTAGGATTAAAGTAATCCTTTTCACCAAATATTTAAACTCTATGAATTTAAATTACTTTAAAAATATTTTAATTCCAATATAGTTAATATACAGTGTTATATTAGTTTCAGGTGTACGGTATAGTGATTCAACAATTCCATCAATCACCCGGTGCTCATCACCAGTGCACTCCTTAATCCCCATTACCTATTTAAGCATCCCCCCCACCCACCTCCCCTCTGGTAACCACCAGTTTATTCTCAAGAGTCTGTTTCTTGGCTTGTCTCTCTCTCTCTCTCTCTCTCTGTGTCTCTCTCTCTTTCCCCTTGCTCATTTGTTTTGTTTTTTAAATTCCACATACAAGTGAAATTATATGGTATTTGTCTTTCTCTGACTTACTTCACTTTGAATTTAAATTTTTGAAATGAATCTGAGTTAGTTTCTACGAGAATATTTTTGTTAATCAAGCACATTTAAAGGGTCAGAAATTTAATTTCATTATTTTCAGGCTATTTTAGGAATATTCAGTTTATGTAAGCAATTATTTACCTAGATATGTCAGTCAGGACAGAGCACCTTTAATTTCCAAGATTTTATAATCTTATGTATTAGTACCATGTGGAGGTAGGAAAACTTTTATATACTCACAAAACCAGAGATGCAGGCATTTCTGAATTACAGATACATAAATGTACAGGCACAGACAAATAGAGCTTATAGCCTCAGTTCTACAATTTCATCCATGGGTCAAGTATAAACACAGAAACAGTAAACCTCCCTGGTACAGATATCAAGTAGGTGTTCCCCTCCCAGAGGGCATGACATTCTGAGTTGATTTGCGCTAAAAATAGACAGACAAAAAGACTGACAAACCAGATTCTCTGTTGTCTCTCACCCAGCAGGGACCAGATCTTTACAAACCATCAGTCTATTTAGAAAGATCCCAGATGGTCAGATTGTAAATATAAATTCTCACCAAATGACCAAGCAATTGCACTTTTAGGTATATACACAAGAAAATCGAAGCCAGGTGTTAACACAAAATCATGTACACAAGCAGCATTATTTATAATAGCCAAGATGTTGGAAACAGCCTACATGTCTATCAACTGATAAATGGATAAACAAAATGTGATATATGTATACAATGGATTATTCTCCAGCCATAAAAATAAATTACGTAGTGACACATGCTGTAATGTGGACAAACCTTGAAAACATGCTAAGTGAAAAAAGCCAGATACAAAATGTCTCACGTGAGTCCGTTTATATAAATGTCTAGAATAGGCAAACCTATATAGACAGAAAGTAGATTGTCTGCCAGGGGCTAGTGGGGAGGGAGGACTAAGGAGTTACTGCTTTAATGGGTATGGAGTTTCTTCTGGGGGTGATGAAACTCTTCTGGAATCTGAAGTGATAGCGTCACAGCACTGTGAATGTATTAAAAAACAGTGAATTGTACTCTTAAAAATGGCCAAGATGGTGAATTTTATGTTATGTGGGCTTTACCTTACTAAGAAAATAAAACAAAAAGAAAACCAAAAACCAAGTTCCCAACCATGGCTATCAATAGCAGGGAATAACTTACTGGCTAAAAATGAACCAAAAACAAAACAGAAACACCAAACTACTAAGTAGAGAAGAAAACAAATTATAAACAGTTAACAGTGTACTAATTGGGGCATTGGAGTTACGTTGAAGAGCCAAGGAAAGACATGCCTGGGCTTTAAATGTCCATATGGTCCACTTTTCTGTCGTTGAAGTTTACCTGGCTCTGGTAGGTGAGACAATTGGACATATGGGTGTTTCTTCTAAAACAGTTAAAGATAATTATGAAAGAAGTATAAAATTATGGCACTCATTCACATATGAACACACGTTCCTTTTTTATGCTAGGCTATTAAAGTCACATGGAAAACGTTCCCTCATACAGAGGGTCCAGTCAACAGGGAGACCCGGTTTCTGTCACAGACGCTTCTAGGCCAGTCCTGATCAGAGGCCACTGTCATCAATGACATCACAATGTCGGGTTGTCATAAAGGCAGCTCCTGGACCAGTGAGGGGCACAGTGGGCAGGAGGGAGCACTGGTACCCTGACAGACCCAGGCCACTGGGAGCATCAGGCTGGGCTGATCAGGGCCAAACCCAGCGAACATCATGTCTCGGAGAAGAAACCACCGGCACTCTCACAGACGTAAGAGGCACGGTCTGTCCCGCTCCATGAGGGCCGAGCTCCAGTTCCCGGTTAGCCGCGTGGACCGCCTCCTGCGAGAGGGTCGCTATGCCCAGCGCCTAAGCTCATCTACCCCGGTCTTCCTCACCGGCATTCTCGAGTACCTGACGGCCAACATCCTGGAGCTGGCAGGCCAGGAGGCCTGCAACAACCACAAGATGCGCATCACCCCAGAGCACGTGCAGAGGGCC